>NW_020837947.1:21335634-21724682 GCF_003676395.1 Aethalodelphis obliquidens | reverse complement strand
AGGAAGGAAGGAAGGAAGGAAGGAAGGAAGGAAGGAAGGAAGGAAGGGAGGGAAGGACAGGGAAGGAGTCTGGCATCAGTGGTGGAGATGACCACATATTCACAATCTCATTTCTCCTGCTGCGCTCAGAAATACCCCACATTCACCATCTCCCTTGTATTTGAAAGTGACCATTAGACTACGTTCTAGGGGATGGAATGGGGCAGTGGTGTTCACCACCTTCAGTCTTGACCCATGAAACTCCCCCAATAAAACTGCACATTCTCCTTCCCTTTTCTTCCAGGCCAGCCAGCTGCAGAGGATTAGGGAAGCTATCTCAGGAGGCTCCAGGTGATGACAGAACCACTGGTGGGAGTGAGGGCAACAGAGTATCCGTATTGGATGTGTGTTGTGAATAAGAAAGACATCTTCTCTGGGGTAACACACTGAGATTTTAAGGTGTCTCTTACAGTAATACAGCACCCTGACCAATACAGCACCTAAAGAAATGAATTGGTAAGGAACTCCATATCTTCTTCTGGTCCTGTGAAGTGGTGGATCCTCATCAACAAGGCTCCGTTAGGTCATCTCTAAGGAGAAAACAAGCAACTCTAGAAGCTTCTCCACGTCAACTGGGAAAGGGATGTATCTTGTCCATTTATATACCGTAAAACATCAGGGAGAGAATTTCATTACTCAACAGGGGAATTTAATATTCTTTGATGCTGTACTGATGGCAAATGATCTCTTTATTCCTTTGGGGGGGAGGCGAGAATCCTGGGGCAGTAACGATAGATTTCGTTGACATATGAAGCACTTTTGGCAAACCTAGCGAGCCTTTTGGTTGTGATTTATATCTAGTCAGGGAGAAATGACATCTGGGCTGTCTGATTTATTCACTAGCAAAATGCTGGCTGAACCTAAAATAAGAAAATAGAGATTTATGTAACAGATTGCAGCGCCTTAATTTAAGAATGGTTAGGAAACCAGCAGACACTCCACGGCTTGGCTCTGCTTGGAATCACATGCTGCAAGTTAATATTACCTTTCTCAAAGGATTAGTCACATGTTGAGAGTTAGGGCATTATTTCTTCACCTGAACATTTTCAAAATGACTATTTCATATCCAAATAAGTCCTGGCATTAAATGACCTTTTGACTGCCATGAAAAAACAAACAGCTCTTGTAGAATTTAGCACACCGCTATGGTCTATTGTGCCTCTGCTTGGAAGCCCACAGGTGACTTCGCATTCATCTCCATGCCAGGAGAACTCGGAAAATGCTGGGACTTGATAGTAAGAATTCTGTCCCCTCTATTAAGAAGTCAACGTCATAATTGTTTCCTTTTCAAAACTCCACAAAATTTTCCTGGAGTGCACTCAATGCTGTAAACACCAAAATGCAATTTCTCCCTGGTCTCAGCGCCTGCACTAGATGTTCTTCTCCCAAGGCACCAATTTCTTCTTGTCTTGGGAACACTGAGGCAAGTCACAGATTTCTGCTTCTTGCTTCCTGCTTTACCTGGTCTGTGAGAAATCTCAGCAACGTTGTGCAATCCCCTCTAGAGAGAGGATCGTGATGTGCTAACCTTATTCTAACCCCTCCCTGCATTTCTCCCATTTCTCATCCATACATTAGTTGATCAAGCAATACATCTATCATATTAACTGGCTGAAATTCCAAATGAGGCTGGAGCATTCACGGGGAGCACGGAAAAAAAATGGTAGTAGAGAGAAGAATGATGAAATAAGAAAGGAAGAGGAAAGAGGATAGGGAAAGAACAACAGGATAGATAGAGGAAAAGAGGAAGGGACACAGTCCATATTTCCATCAGTGGTCAGCAGGTGAGAAAGTTGAGTGCCGTATCAAAGGATCACTAAACAGGAGTATTTACCTTTAAGGAAAACTTTTATTTACCTTTTCTCTTTAAAGGCTCTTGCTATTGCTCCTTTCTGCTTTCAAATTCCCTATACAGTGAAGAGATCGCACTGAAGAATCCCTTCCGCCATATGGAATTTTGTCAACTCATCATGCCTTCCTCAAAGCCAAGGTTTGGGAAGAGTCACTGTTGTGACAATTGAGGATGAGATTTTTATCCTTAGCAAGGTGGGAACACTAGATTATAAATACAACTTCTTCCAGGAATATTTGTCCGTTTAACTACAAGAAAAATTTTTCTTCAGCCAAAGAAATGGATCTGTAGTGGATATAAAATTTGGTCCACAAAACTAGAGTGCAAGAAATTTCACATTTATTTCTTGTCTTAATCTGCTCCAAGTTCACTTTTCTCTGAGGCTGTGAGAAATTCAATCACTGTCATTACTGGGGCTTTAGTTCCACCTCCCCAGTCATGCAAAGTTCCCTGTAATCTTACGGATTAGACAATGCTAGAAAGCCCTGGTCTTCTGTCCATATGTGGTCATCACTGAGATGCTTGCTTCCCAGCCCCGAGACGTCCCCCAGAGGCAAGGAATCCCTCAGTTGCAAGCCAAGCCTACACTCCCAGGGGCTCAGGTCATATGTCCGCCCACCTCACCCCCATACCCCAGAGAAATACCCCCCTTCTCGGGCTCTGTGTCTAAGTGTGTGATGGAGAGAAGTATCTGACACTTTCTTGGGCCCCCAGTTTCCTTTCCTCCTTGCCAGCCCAGTCAATTCTTTCTTTTGAACTCCGAGCAGTATAATTCATCTACCCACTCCTCTTCCAGGAGCATCCAATGTGACAAGCCTGAGTTTTCACCAATGAACACTAAGCATCGAAGAAGAATTGCCTTCTTTGCCTCGTAACTCCTGCTTTCCTCCCTGTATCACACACCTTTCCAAGATGAGGGAACACAGAGACCTGGCCCCAAGAACAAAATAACAGTCAACAACTCAATAAACAATCCCTCCACAAATAACCAGACATGGAATGAGAGGCCTCACTGAGGGGATGACGTGGAAGAAACTGCAGGGCAGTGGGGTCTCTGGCTTCACCCTGTGTCCCTCCCCTGAGGAAGAAGCACCCACGCCAGTCACCCAGACACGAGAAGAGAAACCTCCATGGGAAAGGGACTCGATTTAGTCTTGGAAGGAACAAAGCTTTTGACTGAGAAAAACTGGGGCTCAAATAGGAATTCTACCATTGAGAAGCTATGTGACACTGTGCAAATTAATCTCTGCCTTGCATCTTAGTGTTCCCTCCGTAAAATGGGTAGTTAACACCTTCTTGCAAAATACTCGTGAGGAGTAAATGGGTCCCCCCTCTCTCTTGACTCCTCTCCCAAATGTACCAAATGACTCTCTAGGATGCAGGGTGGCAGGGCAGGCCAGGGGGAACATCTTAAAAATCCCAGAAGATCTTCCTCTTCAGCCCAATGTCTTAGTAAGGTCCACGTGCCAGACCAAGCAGGTGAAAAGGAAGGTACCTGGAACGAGAGGTCACCATTCCCACCCCCTCTCCTTTCCCTGAGGCCCTGAAGAGCATCCTCAAAAATACATGACATGGTGGTTTAAGCCCTAACTAAGCCCTGGAGTCAATCAGAACCGGGTTTGGATCCCAACTTCATCTCGACAGGCTGAGTGAGCCTACTGAAGTGTGAAGCAGGGATAATCCTCTTTACAACAAGAAATATTGTAAAAAAAAAAAAAAAAGAGATGTCTCTAAAGGTTTAGCCCAGTGTCGGACAATCATAGCAGCACGCCTATTATCGTGGTCATTAACATCTTCTGTCCACTTGCTGAGAAACCTTTCCATAAATACACCAGTTATGGAGACTTTTCCTTTTGGTTTAGTTGGTTTTATTCTCAAACAATTTTTAGCCTCTTCTTGATTATGTTCCATCATGCGTGAATTCCATTAATTCACTGATTTGGAATCCTAATAATTATCAGCAACTCCAAAGCAGCTCGAAGGTATCAAAGTTATTGTATCAAAGGTATCAAAGGTATGGAGCTACAATGAACATCCTGCCCCACGGTGCAAAGCCAAGTGTGCACAAGACATATGCTTGTAAACAGTCTCACCTTCACCCAGGATACCACCCTTTTATTATGAGGATTACTCTCTTTTTCCTCTTCAAGGCTGACAAGATGCACCAGGTATTTCCTTCTTACTTAGATACCAGAATAAAGCCTCTTCCAAACTTCTGGTTTTTGAGTTCTGATGTCAGGGTGTCGGAGCCAGCCCCTGAGTCATGCAGCCCATATCCAAGCTGAGGGAAGGTGGTTTTCATTTCAGGAACTCGGCTTGGCTTCCTGAAGACTAAACCCAGCAGCATGAATAAATAGGGGAGAAAAGAGGCAGTAATAAAGGAAGAATTTAAACTTCAGTTTCAGTATTAACCGACAAGCATACAGTAGTTTAACATGGCTGTACAATAAATGCATTTCTATGTGGTAGAAGGCAAGGATGAAGATGGCCCGATTTTGCCATCGTACAGCCAACAGGGATGGAAATAGCATTTTCTTAAATGTGCAGCCTTTTTACCAAAATAGCCCAGACGGTCCTAATGGGTATTTGTAAGGACATTTCTTTTTCTTTCATTCGTTCTGTAAGTATTTATAAACACCTCCTATGTACCAGATGCTGAGGATAAACCAGGGAACAAGACACTGATGGTCCCTAACTTCATGGAGCTTATATTTCACTGGGAAAGACAGATCATAAGCAAAGATCTGCCCTTAAACCAAGGAATGATGAACAAACTGTGTGACCCAAGGCAAATTGTCTTAACCTTCTTATGCCACCATTTCCTCGTCTGCTTAAGGAAGGTATTAAAAGTGCCCACCTCTGAGATTCGGTGCGGGCTAAATGAATTGCTGTGCCGGAACCAAGGGCAGGGCCTGGCACAGGGAAAGCCTTACCTAAGTGTGGGCTCTTGGTAGCGCCCCACCCCGGAAGGTGAGCCCAGGGATCGGGGGTCTTTTGCCACTTTCCTTTCTGCCTTATTCCCCATGCGTAGAACGTGCCTGAGATAGAATAGGTGCTCACGAGTACTTGTGGAATGACTGCAATAAAATCAAAGCGTAGACTGTGACTCATGTTATTAAAGATGTGAATGGCATCCTCTAAAAGAAGAGTAGGACTTCAGGGAACAAGGATGATACAGCCAGAAGAGTCTCTCTGTAAAGAGCTAGGGGAAGAGTCTTCCAGTAAGAGGGAACAGATGCAAATGCACTGAGGCAGGAAATGCTTGCTGTGCTCCAGAATCTTCTAACACAGTAGGTGAGCACAGACATCTGCTTGGATGCTGGTTCTCCAAGCTGAATCCTGTTGTGCCTCTGAGGTCCATCTCCTGCCCTTGGTCTATTTTCCCCACACAACACTACACAACTTCTTTAAATCTGAATATCTCTCAACTTGAATATTTCCTTTAAGGAACAGTGTTGGATTGTAGAGGGAGCAGGAAGTCTCTGCAGACTCGGGGGAACCTGGTTAGTTGCAGTGTGACCATCCACGAGTTCCCAGACATTTCTCCTGTTTCCCTCTGTGTTTCACTCCTCGTCCTGAGATGTTTGACAGCTTGGAATTCCCAAGACTTTTCCTTAAGCTCTTAAGCAACGAGGTTGCATCTCATAAACTCGCTCCCAGTAAGGGATTTCCACCCTAGGTGTTTCCATCCCTATAAGCTCAAAACTCTTCTAAAAGGTGTTGCTGATGTGTTTTTAGAAATACTCATATTTGCTCAAAAGAGAAAGTGGTATTTATTTTCTCATAATAAATAAAAGTGGACTTCCCCCTGTTTTATGATGAGAACTCGTATAGTCTAGTAGGATTTACTTCTGATTAGAAAGACAGGCAGGAGGAACTCCAGCTCCTCCTGAGTGCTGATTGATTGGTCAGGCCACGGCTGTGCCCACCTAGACAATGGGACACGTCAGCCGCCACCACCCAGTTCCCTGCACCGCCCCATTCCCTCAGCGCTCTCACCATCAGCCTTCTCAAATTCGTTGTTTCCCAGCCATGCTGAGGAAAGAAAAGAGGAGTAACTGAAGAGATATACACTCTTTCTGGTAGTCAGAGTAAATGAAAAGAGCAAGAGAACTTCTAAATAAGTTCTCTGCTGGCTTCTTTGTCATGGTTGTTTAATATCCAGGATATGCTTATCAAGTTGGGAAATGTCATTCCTTGGAGAGTGGATCAAAATGCTTATATGTCACAGTATCTTCCTACTGGACATCAACATTGATTCCCCTTTCTTTGTTTCAAGACTGTTTGGTGTACTCCCAACTGGGAGCTGAGGCCCAGGGTTCGAGTCCTGGGGGTGAAATTCCGTTCCTCAGGAAGTCCCCTTGGCCTGCAGCATCTTTGCCTGTATAAAGAAGGGCATTGGACTTGGGGTCTGTTCCGGCTCTCAATCATTCCATGGATCTATGTAACAAGCATAAGCCTGTAGCTGTCCATCTGGGGCACCCGGCGAGGAATTTGCCTTGTTCGGGCACCATTTAGTGAAGTCTGCTGCTAATTGTCTTTGCCAATATCAGTTGGACCCACCTAGTTAGAATATCTTTCTGTAGCTGGTTCAGATAGGATTACTTTTATTTAAATTAGATAGATAGACAGACAGATAGATAGATCGTGAACTGATGTTGTAAACATAAAATGTATAATTTATTAATATTAGGCTGAAAAATTCTGAGTTACAACAACTAACATACTGATATAGGGTGGTTTGTTGTATTACCTCCAAAATTTCCTCACTGAAGTATTGATAAAACACTTAGCCGGATACCTGGAAGGCAAGTATTTCTATCATTGCCCTGTCCTTATCTTCCTTTTGTAAGCCTTGTTCAGAACAGGGCAAAAATCCTCCTAATATTCTGTACCAGTCTGTATGTGACCTTCTTTATAGACTGATTTGGAGAATTCTTAGTGTCTTCTCTGATTTCACGATATTCACACATTAAAGTTCAGAGTCTGCATCAGTTATCTTTATATAACTCTAGCTATTTCGATTCCTACTTGTGAATGCATAGACTCATGCAAATTCAAGAACTGTGGAAAGCATGGCTCGTCTCCAGGGCCCACTCTACAGCTTGGGAGGGATTGCTGCCACTTGCCTGCTACAGAATACCTTCTCTTCTTTGTCCCAAGCCATAGAAGGGCTTTGACAGATCACCCTGACTTTTGGAGAGAAAAGAACATCTGAACGAGCTCTGCCTAAAGAATTCTTCCCCACTAAGCGGAAGCCATTACTCCAAGGTACTTCCTGAATCTCACCAGCCAATGGCCCCAGAAAGATAGCAGCTGTGAGTAAAACCATGAACTTTCTGGTCACAAGGATTTTCTGGTTTAATTGCTTTAACCCAGCTTAGTCCCCATTATACTCTCTTGGCTGTCAGGGATTTGTCTTCTTTAGTTCTTGTCTTCTTTAGTTCATGTCTTCAGAACTCAGTTATCTGTATGCAACCAGCATATCGCCGTTTATCAGGAATTACAGAAGAGGAAGCTCAGCTAAGCCTCCTTTCAGAAGTTGGCTCAGAATTATGCAAGTGGGTTGAAATGAGTAGTAGAAACATGATTTTAATTCGTTTCATCTGTTCACTACCTGCGGCGCAGATGTACGGTCCGTGAGTACTGCAGCCCGTGTTCCATTTCTCTACCATCACATCCCTTGCCCCCTTCAGTGAACTAGAGATCCTTAAATTCCCTTCCCAGAAAGTTATATATCATCTCAACATTCCTGAATTTCCATCTTGTGCTTTTCATGTGATCAACAAAAACATATAAATAATTGTAAAACTGTGAAAGGCTACTTCTTGTTTCTGCTGAGAAACGGACCCGTTCTCAGCATTTCCTTACAATGTATCCCCACGTTTGTTCCCTTCAAAACAGAACTGTGACAGTTCTGTTACTTTCACTATAAATATTTGTTCAGTTTCAACCTTAGGAGGCATCTGTTTGTGGTGCATGTAGACTCCCCCAACCCTACCTGAGGGTTTATCACTTAAGAAGAAATCGGCTTTGTATCATATACTCTATAATCTCCAGGAAACATATATGGTACCTCCATCCCCTACAATAGGTAGTGTTCTTGTTTTGGATTGTCCTATATGAGATATACAAGTGAAAAGCCTATCAAAATGCTAACCGTCTTTAATGCTCAACATAAGCTCCAGCGTGGAGGCTTTCATGATGACTCCCACCTTCATGGACCACCATCTCCCCTGCAGTCCCACAGCACCAATGCCCTGTGTCCCACAGTTAGCGCGTAATCAGATCCTGTGTCAAACTGATGCCTGCTGTTCTGGGTGGGGTACTGTGGTCTCACCAGTTACATTAGCATTTCCCAGAAGGCTGTGTGCATGTAGCTAGTTCTCGGAGTCCTCCCTGGTCCTCTGCCTCCTCCCCTTATAAACAATAAAATGAACCCTTTCTGTGATTCCCCAATCACCTTCTTTTCCCCTCTAGAGTGATAGTCTTCACACTGAATGTAATTTTCTTCTGACATTCCTGCATGTACCAGTAGATTGTGAACTCACTGAAGGCAAACCAGTGTCTTGTTCATCTTTATATCGTCAATGTCAGGTACAGAACAACTTTTCAATAAGTATTTGTTCCATAATGAATAGATAAATGGGTGAATAAATAAACTTTGCAAAGAATTTATTAATTGCTCGTAGCACTTTAATGTTTTGACAGAGCACTTGTGAAATATTAGAGAATCAATAAATATCACACTTGAACACTTCAATGAGTATTTTTGACCAGCCAGAGTTATTTTCCTAAATGAGTAAAACATTCAGTAATGTGCAAGAGGACTCAGTCATTGCTAAGATGAAAATAAAATGTAGCACCCCGTGCTAAAAAAATGTGACCTGAAAATAGTTGCTAGTTTGTACATCACAGGTTTAGAAGAGCACAGAAATGTTCAGTGATCCTACGTGTCTGATAGCTCCAAGAATGATATCAAAGTATCATTAAAAAAAAATGTCTTGCTAAATGTGAAAACCTGACAGTCTTCCTGTCTCCTGCTGAGGGTCTGCCTCATGCCTGGTATCTGGGAGAAACACTTTCTTTGTGTCATCAAAGTCGGCAGTGGAGATCGAGGCGAACTTTCACCTCACCTGAGATGTCCAATAAAATACCCCTCTACCTCTGCTCTCTAAGCTCTCTGCCAATGAGCTACCCTAAATATCGCATCAGCCAGTTCAACCCAATGCTTTTTCAAAGTGCACCCACGTGTATGAAAGGAGCCTCTGGTAAGTCTTTCAAGGTGTTAAAACCGTGACTCACTGCCAGACAGAAAAAAAGGTGTTCTCTGCCCAGAAACTCAGTAACATTATGGCTAAAATTAAAAATTAAAAAACTCCCAAAACAGGCCTGCGATGAATTTGTATAAATGATGGCATTACAACATAAATCCGAAAAGAAAACAGCCTAATCTTCCAGTAAGTTCATGGAAAAACATTAGATAATATCAAATGGCAGCAGCAAAACAGAAGAGATAGTCCCTGAAAAATGCTTCTTTAACTGAATGAAGGCACAGAGTTCCGACAGGGGAAGGACAGTCTGGCTTTTTTGGCAAGACTGTATTTAAACCAAGTTTGGAAGTAATTTCAAAAAGAATTACCATTCCACACAAAGAAGTCTATCAGCCATATAATGTTCAACACCAATTTACTTTGCAAGGACAGAGATTCCTTCTTGCGTCCCCAGCCCATGCCTGAGATTGAGATGGTCACTGATAGTAACCACAGGCCCTGGGTCGCACTCACTACATTTTACAGCAAGCCACCCAGTCTTTCTGGGAGTTTACAATCAATGCATCAAAAGCACGTCTACATGATAAAATGAAGCAACAATTCAGGAAAAGAAATCAATGTTGCTGTTAGAAAATATTGCTTTACATTTTTTCCATCCAGGTAGTTGCTCAAGGTGAGTGAGAACAAGAAAAGATGAATATGTGTCTCCACAATGTCAAAATAGGTTGGAAAATGAAAGATTCATATAGTCTCTCAGTTGTTTGTATTTGGGGTGTAAACAAATGCTTGACTCTTTGGGAACTGAATTGGTCCCTTTGGATATTTCAGAGCCAGAGTGGGACTTGGAGGAATGATGAGCCCACGATTATTTAAAAGAGCAAAAAGGAGCATGGAAACATGGACAAGAATAATGGAGGAAGCCTGCGGTATGTGAAGGAAAACACAGTTTAACATATGCTCATCATCCAGCTGAGAGCAACTTCTAGGAACGCCACGCAAGGAGCCAAGAAGCTTTAATGGCAGACATTTGCTTCATAAGCCAGAGCTCACGATCAACAGCTCACTTCCAGAGCATCAGGAGCTTGTGTGAAATGTCATGTCCACACTCCATCCAAAACAAGCCTTTGGAGGCTAAACACATTAGCGATTTAAGCAAGGAATCCTAAAGTGAAAAATTAAGTAAATTCATATTAACCATATTCTTTACCCACTGCAAATAGATTCACTGAGAAAAGTTTCTTAATGCAAAACACAATTAGATAGATCTGGAAAAGTCTGGGGAAAGGTCTATGGTGTCACAAAAACCTGTCCTGGGCTCTCTTACGTTTACCATTTCTTGACAATTCATACGATGATGTAGGTGCCATTTTTATCCTTCACCAAAAAAAAAAGAGAAAAATATAATTAAATTGAGATCCAGAATTATCTCTGTGGGCTGGGAAAATGGGCTGAATCTCACAAGAATGAATCTCAATCTTCCTTCAGGTCTTCACCTAAATCATATTTCTTCATCAATGTCTTACCCAAGGCTTGGACCATGTAAGGACTCCTGTGTGCTTCTGTAGCATCTTGCTCTGTCCCTTTCTTTATTACAGATTGCTAAGTCTGTTGACGGGCAGAGAACGCCATCGTATCCCTAGTACCCCAGCAGTTCCTGGCACATAACAAGTGTTCAATGAGTATGTGTTGGATTAATGAAAGAATATACAAAAAGTTATGCATTCAGGCTAAGAGCAACCTGAGTGCATGATTAGAAGATGTAGCAGGGTGGTGGTGGAGATTGTGATAACTCAAGAGCAGCAGGTATGAGAGTAAGACATGGAAGACAGTAGGTCAACAACGAGTCGAGACTTCAAAAAGTGAACAGGACACGGGCTACATACAAATATTCCAAATTCCACCAAAAAAAGGAGGTGATAGTCATCTTTTAATCTTCCCTGAAATATTGTATCCAATTTTGGGCAAAATGACATACTGAAATTAATCCAGAGGAGAGCTTTCATGATAGTGGAGCCTGAGAACCATAAAGAGGCCTGAAAACCTGAGGCTGATTGAAACCCAAAAATAAGACTCAGGGAGATCTGAAAGCAGTCTCCACATATTGAAGAGCTGTGTGGAAAAGAAGGATGACACTTTTTATTGCATGTAGCTCTGGAGGGCAGAGAAAGGACAAATGTATATAAATTATAAAGAGGTAAGTTTCAACTTGATAGAAAGAAAAAAATTTTTAGTAATTATAGCTATTAAAAATATATATACATATGCTTATTCAGCCTCTGAAACTGACGTTATGGAAAAATACTAATGACAAAGGATGATAAAAGCTGGTTCTAAAATATGGGTAGTATGATTTTTTCAAAATGAAAGTATACACACGTGCACACACGCGCGCGCACACACACACACACCTGGGCATATACGTCAAAAGGTTAATAGTGGTTTTCTCTGGGTGATAGTATTATAGATATTTTTAAATTTCATTCTGTGCTTTTCTCTTTTGTTTTATAAAATTATTACAGCGAAGATGAGTTATTTTTCTAATGACAGAAAAATACTGTCCCACAGAAATGACTGTCTTGGCACACAGGGAGTTCCTTTTAGCTGGAGGTGTTTGAGCAGAACCTATAGATGTTGTAGCTCTCAGGGGTACGTAAGGAGAGACGCTGCTATAGAAAAAAGATGTCTATTGCTTCTATTGGCCTCTAGGGAGCCTTTAGATTCTGAAAGTCTATTGCACAAAATAATTATGAATAACTATTATAATTATCAATCAGTACAATACATAGTCATTAATAATAGGTGTTAATTATTTTTAAAACTCTCTGACTCTCAGATTTGTCAGGGAACTCAGAAGTCATCTTTCCTAGCCCAGACAGGCAGAATTAAAAAGTCTTTAGGCAACAAGGACAGCTCAGTGATTGTCTATGGCCAGGAACTCACATCTTATCTTGTTGCCCATTTCAGCATGGTCTGCTCTGGAAAGTGTGAGACATTTCTGTCTTAAAAACACCCAGCCCTATGGTATGTGAAGCCACCTAATCTGTTCATTTCTCAAGCATGAGAGTATAGCTTGTACTCAAGCCTGTGGCATTGTAGCCCTTCTCTCATCTTTCACAATGAAAATAGAGAAGAGTTATTTATCCTATTTATACAATATCTTTCTCCTGACTTGAAAATCTCATCTTATATTTCTTCAAAGCACTTAACTTTTTCCTCAGTCATGTCATGTGTACTGTTTTCAAATCTATTTTTTGTTGTTTCCTCTGCTCAGGATGTCTGAATATTTTTACATATGTCATCTTAAGTACAAACCTAAACAGAATTCAAAACAAGCCACCTAACTCTAAGGAAAGCCTTAGGCGAAGTGTTGAGGTCCAGGATATATTTATCTTGATTGCTAGAAGAGGTCCAAAATTTCCCCAGCATCCTCTGTTCACTTCTTACAGTAACCTGGTGCCTTCCCAACTCTTCCTCTCTCTGCCACCTAAGAATCAAAATTCAGTCTTAGGAAAGAGATCTGAAATTTTTTCATATCAAAGCTGACAGTAGGGGGCTTCCCTGGTGGCGCCGTGGTTGAGAGTCCACCTGCCGATGCAGGGGCCGCGAGTTCGTGCCCCGGTCAGGGAGGATCCCACATGCCGCCGAGCGGCTGGGCCCGTGAGCCATGGCCGCTGAGCCTGCGCGTCCAGAGCCTGTGCTCCACAGCGGGAGAGGCCACAACAGTGAGAGGCCCGTGTACCGCAAAACACACACACACACACACACACACACATGCACACAAAGCTGACAGTAGGAATCAACAAATTTTATCATTGTCTCTTATATGCCCTGCACTGTGCATGTCCCCATGGAAGAAACAAAGTGGTATGACAGCCCCTATTCTTATGCGCAGACAACTTAGCTGGGAAAACAAAACCAACTCATAAATCATGAGATCACACGGTAACATGTAGTCATTAACAATCCAGCGTTACAAATAGTTAAATGCAAATTGGTAAATATTATTTAAGTTCAGAAAATAAAAAAGAATTATCTCTGAGCTGACAAATTTACAGTGCCACCGAATGAATGAGGGAATCATTGCAGTGGGCTAGCAGGGCTGGTTGGAGTGTTGGTGGAGATGGCAGCTCTAGCAGAACTTCAGAATACTATAAAACACACAGGCCAATCAGAGGGGACAAACCAGCCCTGCATGCTATTTGAAGTGCTAGCAAAGTGTAGTCTGTGGACCAGCATCCTCTATACCACTTGGAGCTTGTTAAAGATGCAGAATTGAGGGCTCCACCCAGAACTACCAAATCAAAAATTTTAGCTAGATCCTTGGGTGACCCACATGCACATTAACATTTGAGAAGCTGGTCTAAACAATGGAGAGTCTGCCCACTTTCTTCCCATTTGAGTCCTGAGTATATCAAAGCTGCTTGCTTCCTTTAAATGTTTATTAATTTGTAGTCTGCAATTGTTGCAGTTGCAAATTTAACTCATTACTGGACTCTATTTCTCATTTATTTCCCCTTAATACGTCCTATTTATCAAAGGGGGTGATTGAGAATGGCTTGAAGGATTTTCAGCTGCAGCCCAGTAACCAAGGAACTACCTTTCATCCTACACTAGGGGGTGCATGAGGACGAAGATTCCGAATTTTCTTGGCCATCTTCTCCACAGTGATTTGAATCAGCTACTGTCCCCTTTCTTCAGAATTGGTTTTCCAATGTCATGACTTGGAAGAATGAAAAGAGCTACTAGAAACCTCCCCTACACCCACAAACCAGGCCTGTCCTCCACCGGGGCTGCTCTGTCCTCTTTACCACAGGATAGGCACACGGTGGCCTCCCCACCTGGAGGAGCGCCTCTGGGGCATCCTGCCTGGAATAGGGGACCCAGAGAAGAAAAGGTTTAAACACAAGGACAGGTCAGAGGACTACAGGGCATACTGCCACTTTCTTTTCTAATGAGTTTCTTGTTTTCTCGTGTGTACAGTCTTGAGACTTTTGGACACACACCCTCCTCTCTTCAGAGTCCCAGGTTTCAAATAGTTCAGAAGGCCACAGTCTTTTATAATCCAATTTTTCAAAACTCCTGCTCTACTTTGTTCTTTCATTTAACAATGTTAGAGACTTCCAGAGAGAAAGTAGCTAAGTGGTGTGAGGATGAGAAATCCAGGGATGACTCTGGATTCCCCACTAAGTTACTCAACCTTTGGCCTGAAACTTAATTAGAAAATGTAATGCTTCATTCTTTTAAAAGGACTTCCCTTTTCTCCAGTGGAACCCATTATTCTCTGGGGTTTTCTTTTAGAAAGTCTCTAGTAGAGATCATTTACTGAGTCCACGATGTTTATCGCTTATACACAGTGCCCTCAGCATTTTGGCAGCCAGCGACTCACAAATGCATTTTGGAAATGGTTGTAAATTTTCAGTGTTATATGGGTTTTCCACCTCCTAAAAGTTTTCCTCCTGGTGGGATCCTTTAAACAAGCATTTAACTGTGTTTTTTCCTAATAGGCTCTATTTCAAACCTTAAAAATTATGATGACTTGGATCAGTGTGCCACACTTCAACAAATTGGAGTCCACTCCAAAGTAAAATTTAAATGGCTTCAAAGAATGACAGAAAAACATCTTTTTGGCAGGGAACAACAGGAAGCCAGAAGGAGTAGAGGAGAAATCCAGTGGAGAGTGTAAAGCAATGAGGGACCTTTTCCATATGTGTGGCCATTAAAAAAAATTATTACCATCCCTTATGTTGCATATGCAGGAGACAACTCTATCTCACAATAAAAAGTCTTTTTTGCCATTCCTGCAGATATTACCAAAGAGTGTTTCTCATAGAAGAAAAAGAATATGATGAAGAAAGAAACATAAAAAAATAAAATAAGACCCAGGGCTAAACGGTACACCCAGGTTACACTCAGTGAACGCAGGTGGATCACAATGGTAGACTTAGGCATACCTGTGACACAGAGCAGGCTTCTTTCGCATACAGTTAGAAACTCAGAACTAGCTTCCTCAGGCTTCTCATCATAAATATCATCATGAATATTATGAAATATTGTGTGACCCACACTCATGGCAGAGCCCCATGTGTCCTGAAATGCTCAGTCCTCAACTGTGCTCTGTGTGAAAGAAGAATTTATGTTCACCTGTTGGGTCTCTGAGCAAGAGAACAGGGCATCTCTATAAGTTCCTTGGTTATATTTTCATAGATGGTTAAGCAGCCATTCACGGGTCTTTCCCCCCATCACATGGGCTTTCATTTCATGATGTAGTTTATTGACATCAAACAGAAAAAGAAGTTAGACGAAGTGTTATATACTGTGTGTTCATCCTCAAACCTCTTCACCCCTTTACCCCTAGGAGAACAACGGCACTGCCCAGTTAACTTCCCAGGGGCTGGAGACCCGTCACGTCTTCCCGTGCTGGAGGAGAATCGGGATCCCTGGATAAGCCAAGGACACAAGCAACCACGCCTTTTAGCTCATTCATTTCCTCTATTTTTTTAATTGGGTAATTCTTTTATTACCATACAGATATTAGCAGGGACCAGATACCGTGCCAGGCACGTGAAGGCCAAGTGCCTATAGGTGCTGCGCCCCATCTATTGTCAATTTTTTCATGACCAAAATTTGTTTCCATAAGTCAGCAAGTAGAAACCATTACATTTGCCAAGAACAAAAACAAAACAAAAACAAAAGCATCCAGTATCCGATCTAGATGTATCTGTATGGCCACAGAGAGAGGGAAACCCATTCTAAGCCTAGCGAGCAATCCCAGTGGAAACAGAGGAAGGAGTGTGTTCAGAGAAGTGTGAAAAAATGCCGAGACTCAAGCAAAGCTGCACGTTGCAGTGGCAGGGGGAAATCATTTGGGATGGGCAGGCAGGGGGTTCACCGAGAGCTACAAAAAGGGTCGTTGTCATGGTAACATAGGCAATTGGGAACTTCGCCCTGACTTTGAGTAGAGTCTTAGAGTCAAGATATGATGAAAAAGGGTAAGGTTAGGGTTAGGAATTGCAGCATAGATTAGAGCCACAGATGTCTATGGTGAAACTTGTTACTGTCTTTTTAAAGTCTTTTTGTTTACATGTATCAGAAAGCAGTGGTGGTAGGCTGATCAATCAATAGGAATTTAAAGACCCAAAGTCACCTTCAGAACCCAGTGGAAGGAAGTGTGAGCAGGCTTCTTTTGACTCTGCTTTACTCTGCATATTTGCATTTCCTCCCCCGCCTCCCAAGACTGACTTGTTCCAATTCTCCCCGCAGATGACCACCATTGCTCCAAAATGTGTGTCTGAGCCAAACCTAGATGCTAACGAGCTCTCTTTAATTCCAAATTCCTAAGAGAAAGACTATGATTGTCCAGCTTGGAACTCTGATGCAATCTCTGATGGAGGTTGAGGGTTCCTGGTGAATAAACGGTTACTTGAGCTTCAGGGAAATGCAGAGTCACGGGCTGGGCAGGAACCCCAAAAGGTGTTTACAGAGACCAACCAGAATTCTGCTGGCGTATTTTAATCCTGGAATGATATCAGCTTTATGTTCATACGAATGGGGGAAAGGGGGATAGTTATAAGGAATTTCTGTCTTACTCCTGCTAATGGGACCAATTTAAGACACACAGGAGTGTCAGCCATGGGGGTGGCACCAGGATAGGGTGGTCTGGGCACAGCTGAATGGAAAGAGTTGTTTACACAAGACTGCCTGAGGCAGTGTGCACTGGTCTAGGGTTAGTAGAATTCAGAGACCCACAGCAGATTGCTTTTTAGGATAACTCAGAACATCACGTGTGCTGGCTTTCTCCTTTAAGGTGGAGATGGGTGTGGAGTTCTTAAAGAGGTAAACAAGACCTGATAATGTGCAAACGTGGGAGGAAGAGCTCATCTTCAGAACATTCCCAGTATTATTAATCGATTCCCCCAATATTTACGAAGGCCCTACCCTGTGCCCAGTACTGGTCACTATTACAGTGTGTGGCTCGGGGCTCTCAAGACAGAAAGGCCATCACTCAGCTGTGCTGGGGAAACTGAGCCCAGCTGCTGGAGAAAGCCCCTTTCTGGGGCCTGAAGGGAGCTTGACGCCGGAAGTTTCCTCTCAGCCTCCCTTCCACAGCTCAGAGGAGCACGTCCTCCCTCCGCCCTACTCTTCTGCCTGCCAGAATTTCTAGATTTGTTCTGTTTTGCAGTTTGCATCGAGCCACACTCAATTCCAACCCTAGCAGAAGGCATAAATTAACATTTTATTATGTGTACTTGTTAGGGTCTCCTAAAGCAGACATGCAAATGTGAGGCTCCCATAGTCAATGAGGGCATACCCAGATGAACTGAAAATAAACCAGGTGGCCCTGGCCAAACCCTTGGAAAGCAGGACCTCGCTGAACTATCCTGGGACAGATACTCACCTCAGCTCCTGCCCTTCGCTGTTTACCCTGGCCCCTGGCCACTTCCTGCTCCGTTTGGCACCCTGGCCCTCCCTGTCCAGCTGCCATTGGCTCATGTGACTCCCGGTCAACTTTCATTTACAAGGAACCAATTTCACAAGCAGCTGTAGGTGAGCCTTTTACGGACCTCTGGTGAGTGAGAGGCCTTCTGCATCCAGCAGCTGGACAAATACATCTGCCTTGGCCTTCCATGGGGACCAGGGCTATTTTGAGGCTGCCCTCTGATTGGGTCTTGCTGTTACTGTGCCTTTAATTCCAGCTTATAGCTCTTAAAAACTTGTCTAACAGAAACTTCAAGCTAGATGAAGTTTGATTATGTTTGGATTGGCTCTAGTGGAGGAATTAGTAAAACCCAAAGTGAGAACTACTTGATATGCCACTTACAGCTCTACCAGGTGAAAATTTACATTGTTCTACGGTGTTTCCCTTCTGGATGTGGATTTGGTCATATATTTTTGCATATCAGTTGGGGAAAGTCGGACAGGGGAAAGAGGGAAAGAAATTTTCCCCATTAGCAGTTTAATTTTCCAGGTTCTCTTTTGTATCCCTTGTATTTTATGTTACTTTAAACACCTGCCTTCTTGTAAGCATGTGTGGTACACGGATTGTAAGCAATCCCACCCAAACAACCAAACAACCAGAGAAGGCAGGAAAAGAAAGGAAGATGGCAGAGCCTTCCAGAGTCCATCCCGGGGCATCTGGTTAGAACCAGAAATCCTGGTTCTAACCTCGTAGGTGGAAGAGCTTGATTTCAGTGGCCTTGTACCAGCCTGTGTGTGTCGAGTGAGCATTTGCAAGGTAGAATATTTGAGCCTCTTTACCTTACAGGTTACACAGGAAGCCACCTGGCAGTGGGTCCTGTGTAGTGAGCGTATCTAGAGATGCTTCCCTGATCTCTGCCCCCCGCTGCCAGGTGAAGACTGCCTGACACCCCGACCCCTGGGGTTCTCATGGTGTCCGCATGGATTTCCAAGTGCTCATTGATGCTCCTGTACTGACAGCTGCCGCCCTGAGGGGCCTGGCTCTTGCCTGCCATGTTGCTGCCTAGGTTTTAGTTTTCTTTCTCAACAGATGCTTCTTTCCCTCCCTCCTCCCTCCTCCCACCTCTATTCCAGCTTTTCCGCTTCTCAGCTCTTCTTAGCATCTCATTTCACCTTTCTGCTCTGTAGAGAGCTATGTGGGGTTCTTACCTTCCCCCAGTGGCATTTAAAGTGTTTCTTGGTACAAAACATCCTATTCATTGCCATAGAAACAGGAAGCTCGGTGTGGAAGAAAAGGGAAAAAAAAAAAAAAAGAAGTCTGGGAGTCTGAAGCTTTGCAGTTCTGTTATTTTGCCCAAATCCATAAATGGCAACACGCTGGGAGATATGCAGAAGCCTGCTCCAGGCTGGAACCCGAGGAGCAAGGGCTGCCCGTTCCAAAGGCACAGGTTTTAAACCCTGGTTTAAACCAGGAGAGAGCAGGCTTGTGCAGAAAGGATCTCTGTTTTTCCCTCATAAGGGAGCTCCCAGTTGAATCTGGGGAAGTTGGACAAACTTACATTCTATTATCAGTTCTGCATCTTAAAAGCTGAAGTACTTAGGACACTTCCTCAACCCCTCTCAGTGTCCTCAGCTATAAAATAAACATGGGAACATCCCCGTGACCTTTTGGTTGGGGTCACAAGAGAGCCTGTGGAGTGACAGCTTCATGGCCTCCCTGAATGGACTCCCCATTTCCTCACCACACCATTGGACAGCACTGAGTTTGGGCCACCTGTTCTCAACTGTAAATCCCTCCCTGATACCAAAAAAGAGAACTTCACATTCACATCATACCTAAAATCAAGCCAATCTGCTACCATTCTCCTTGAAATGCAGTAAAATATGTTTAAATTTTTACATCTTCTTGCAAAACCTGGAGAGGAGTCTACTTCAAACCACTGATTTCAAAGATGTACCTTCAGCCTACCCTCAATGCTGTCCTTTTTGTTTGTGTCCCCAGGCACCTGAGGGGGCCATTATTACTAAGCTGAGAATGGGCCAGCTCATTGTGTGGATTAGAGCTTCAAGCTACTGATGTGAAGTTTGAGGTTTCAGTCTCTACTGAGACCGTGAGTTTCTCAGAGGCGTTCATTAATAAATTGGCATTCATTCATCCTAGGGTCGAACGAATTGCCAAAGTTGTTTACATCTCCCTTGGGATACAGATTTTGCAAAGGGCACAAAAATCCTAACACAGACCCTCCAATCAATTCTGGGTCCAAACCCCCAACCACCTCTTTTAACTGACACACCAAGCCAATATTTCTCCTGCCCTGAATCACCCAGACAACTACAGAGCCCACCCATATAGCCCAGAGCCTACCAACATCATTCAAACTAGCCAGTCCTAAGCCGTTTCCCCTGCCCGCCTTTCCTTTCCCATGGAAAACACAATAAAAGCTCTGGACCACGCTTTCCCCTGGATCCTGCATCTGCCCCTGGGGCAAACCTCGTGCTTCCCCATGTGGCCCTGCATGACATAGCATGCCCCCTCTGGGAAAATGTAAGCCTCTCCTTGTAACTATAAGTAATAAAAATCTTCTTTCAATAGGGTTAGCCTCTCTGTCACATTTATAAATTAAAATCCAGGCACAAACCAACCTTGTCCATAACTGTCCTAACAGCTATAAGGATATCCTGATAAGCAGATATAACTGGCTCATCATGTACACATCACAATTAGGGAAGGACGGTCCCACGGGCATGCTTTGCTGGTGCTAGTTCAGCAGCATCTTCATCTATAAATAGGGTGACCATATGTCCCACTGTGACCTGTAGAGTCCAAGCTTACCCCTGTCGACCTGTGCAGTTATTAATAGTGCCCTCTTTCACTCTCAATGCAGTCCTGGTTTGGAATATAAATCATGTGGCTACCCTAATATAAAGGACCAACAATTAACCACTCATTAAGTAGGTAAATGTCTTTGTTATAGAGGACTAATTACAACTTAATCATTTAGTTTCACATTTCCACTTGAGGAGAGGGTCTAAATGAATGTTACGGACTTTCTAAATATATAAATGTTAGTCTTCACATAATATGCAAGAAGTTAAAAAAGAAAAACCAGCTGCATGAAGTATGTGTACAAAGCAGAGCAATGAATCATGATTACTCCGAGGTTTTCTTGTGAGGATTGAGGGAGACGGTAGTATTGTCCACCATGACTGAGAAGCTGAATAAGGATAAGGGTAGGAGTCACTATGGGCCAAGCCATTGCTTAAACATCTCCATGTGTTTCAGTGTTTGATATTGGAGATGAGATACAGTCACTCAATCATTCCACAAACATATTTTGTTTCTCTACAATTAGAATCCGCTTCTATTCCTTTCCTCCAGGAGCTTATTCTAAAAAGGAAGAAATTAACACACAGGAGAAGTATTTCCAAAGGCGTTAAGTACAGGTTACTATAGGCCTGTCTAAGAGAAACATGTATCCTCATCCTGGGGGTATAAAGAAATTTACAACTGATATTTGGAGTGGGTTGTGGGGAGATGGGAGAGTGAATTTTAAGACCCTCTAGTAGATGACCCAATGATAGTACAGCCCATTGTTTAAGGTTCCAGAAGTGAAAGGACAGAGTCTGAAGGTATTGGAGCATCAGGTTGGGGGACAGTCTGACATCAAGCATTCAAATAAACAGGATGTAATGATGCTTAGAATGCTACTGAAGATCTGGACCCAAGTCTTAGCATCTCTTGACATGTCGAAGTGAGAAATGCTCAGGATAGCCTTTTAGAAAAATTACTAAACTCAAAATATGAAAGAATTGATGGTGAATGATTTTCAACCCATCCCTAAACAACCTATATTATTCCTTAGGTGCCAAGACTGGTGCCGATAGTTGCCCTTAAAACCACTAGCCTGTTCTGTAGAGGAGAAGGATCAGCTATGTCACAGGGACAACTTCCTCATCATTCTCCCAGGGATGTCTGTCGGAGGTTGTTTGTAATCAAGCCCTAAAAATTTATGCCATGCAGCTGCACTCTCTGTGATGTCATGTACGTCAATGAGAAAAATACATGATTTAGGAATGCATCTGAATTGTGTTTTGCTTCTCCATGCCCTAGTCAGATGTAAGCTTGTTTTGGTCCTCTACATAGTTATAAATAAAGAGCCCGCTCTAAAGATTTGCTAAAGCAAACCCGGAGCTGAAGGAGCAATCCTTCTTAATTGACCTGACTTACACAATGTTTGGGGCCTATGGTTTTGCTCTCCCCAGGCAAAGCAAATTCCTATAAAAGGAAATACCTAATACTGGCCCTCACTTTTTTTTTTTTTTTTTTTTTTTGCGATACACGGGCCTCTCACTGTTGTGGCCTCTCCCATTGCGGAGCACAGGCTCCGCACGCACAGGCTCAGCAGCCATGGCTCACGGGCCCAGCCACTCCGCAGCACCTCCCAGACCGGGGCACGAACCCGTGTCCCCTACATCGGCAGGCAGACTCTCAACCACTGCGCCACCAGGGAAGCCCTATTGGCCCTCACTTTGAGAGTCGTGGAATGTTAGACACAAAAGGGACATTAGAAATCTTTTTCCCCTATGCTTTCATCTTAGAGATGAGGAGTGCCAGAAGTTGTAGAGTTATTTAATGGAAGTCCTCAACTGGGATTTTTTTTTTAATTTCAGAAGCAAACACAATTAGATTCAACACCTTGGAAACCAGAACTTCGTTATATTGCTAAGTTATAGACATCAATCTCTGTTATACGCTTAGTACACTTAACACCTAGACTAGGCACAAGAGCACAATGGACTCTGTTCTGCACCCCAAAGTATTCAGTGTCTCATAGTACAGCCCCCAGGATCCCCAGGGCCCATCATGGGGCACTCCTAATTAGAGTCACCTACTTGGGATCTGTCTCTCCATGTCCTTACCCATCATCAAATTTTCCTATTACATTCCTTTTTATCAGAGCCCTGGCAGGTGAGAACTGGTCTGAAAAACCCATTCACCCTAAGATGTTCATATATGGTAACATTCTAATGAAGGTAAATCTGTAAAATATTTACATACTAAATAACACACAAAAAAAAGGCGCGAAAGTTATTGAATGTGAAGAGTCAGGCATTGTACCGACCATTTTAAATACATCAGCTCATTTAATCATGACAACGACTCTACAAGATCGACCTCATATTATTCCCATTTTTCAGTTGAGGAAGGTGAGGTTTGGAGAGGTTGCTCAATATCATACTATTAAAAAGTGGCAGTACTGAGATTTGAGTCCAGGCTGTTTGCATTCAAAGCCTATGGACTTCACCACAGTGCCTGGAATGATGCAGGTACCCCACGAATTGTGACTGCTGTAAAGACAACAACAACAAAAATAATGATAATTGCATGTCTGTTATAATGCATCTCCCCAAAGGCACAAAGTGTGGTCTTCCTGATCCAATCCTCTTTCAATAGCCTTCATGTTGAGAGTTTAACTAAACTACTTCATAGTATTGCTGCCTTGGCATCCTTTTGTATGGACAAGTGGCCTGCAGGGACCTTCAACTGACACTAGCCCCTCCCCCGGCACACCCTAGACAATAGCCCTCAGAGTCACAAGTAAATGAAAGTCCCTGACATGACTCCCCCAGTCACCCTTGTGATAAACAATCTCCCCCATCTCCCAGGGCCTTCTTCTTGCGTGACCCTTAGGTAAGAGCCCCGAAAAGCTTACAAAAACCCTGATCTTTTTAGATTGAATTGACCAATCCAGGCTTAGCCTGGACACCTCAAAGCATTCCACCCTTGGACCCTGATAAAGGCATGTGCCCCAGGTCCTGGCGGCTCTCTACCCACGCCTGGCCTTGACCTCCCCCTGTGGCCCCTGGAGGCACGTCATGTACTCCTCCAAGGCCTGTGAGTAATGAACTTCTCTATTCCAATTCCCTTATGGTCTTTTGTGACCCCGTGGCTCAGACACCATCCGACACCCTAGGGTACTTCTTAACAAATGTGCATTAAACAGTCACAGCACTTCATATCACAGCCTATCAGCAGCTGCTTCATATCTCCGTTCATCAGTTTAGCTCTAATAATTTCAGTAGACATAAATAGCCACGGCCAGTAAAGACCCTCTCTGACAGTGAAGCTGCCTCTACTTTTCCAAGATGAGAGGTTGCGATTTCTGCTTCACTTCTCTGTACTCTGTTTTCAATCATAGCATCTTCATCATTGTCATTACTGTTCTCCTCCCTCCCTCCAGACTCAGTCCAAACTCTACCAGCTCCTGGAAATGTTCTCTGTTCCAGTAAGTGATTGGAGAGAGAATGGCCCTGAACTCACCCGAACTACTGCAGAAAGCCCATCACCCTTCGACTTCTCCTTTCCTCACCCCTAGCTCTGTCTCTGCTCTTCAGCTCCCTCCTCTGCAGCATGAGAAGGTGTGCAGGTGAAACAAGCACAGGACGAATCTTGGAACACACTCAGTTTACTTTTCACAAAGAGAATATTCACCTCTGGGCCCGGAAGCTCACTCTCGGCCCCTCCAGCTCAGAGGAGAAGGGTCTATTACACCAGCCTCCCCGAGACCGACGCAGCCACCCTGGCACCATCACACATGGCCACCCTCCCCGGTGGGGGGTGTTTTTCACCCTCTCTAACCCTCTCTGGAGCTTCTGTAGCTGCCTACAAGTTCTTTAATCCAATCAGAGCTACAGTGTCCTGTTTCTGGTATCATCATGCTCAGATTGCCAGACACGAGGTATTCATCCATTCTGGCACACTCATGGCTCTCAGGAGAGGCCATCTCTGAGGCAGCTTGAACTTCCTTCCCTGCCCAGACTGTCCAGGGACTCCCAAGGTAAAGCCCCACTCTCCAGACCTTTCCCAAATCATTCACACTCTCTCACTCTCTCCAGGATCCTTAGGAGCGATTTCGTGTGCTTGATAACGTCCTGAGTATGAAGGGGAGCCCCGTTTCCTGCCGGGTAATGAAAGGGCGTGACACACGAAGGCCACACTCTCTCTGTCCACAGTATTCAATCAAGGACCTACTTACTGTAGGAGTCTAACAAGCCGCCTCCAGACTCCCCTGTAGCGGAAGACTGATCTACCTGAGAGCTAGCTGCAGACAGCATTTAGAAGTTCCGTGTATAATTTCTGCCAAAATAAATGATAATTCTCTTTTTTGTTCAAGGTAGGCAGAATAATAATCGCCCCCCACCCCCGAAGACGTTCACATTCTCATCCCTGAAAGCTGTGAATATGTTACCTTACCTGGCACAGAGGACCTTAGATTATGGAATGGATCTTGAGGTGGAGAGAGGATCCTGAATTACACAGGGGGGTTCAACCTAGTCACATCGGTCTTAAAAGCGGAGAACCTTCCCCAGTTACGATCAGAGAGAGAAACAGGGTAAGAAAGATGAGACATTGCTGGCTTTGAAGATGGAGAAAGGGGCCACAAGCCAAGGAATGCAGACAGTCTCCACAAGCTGGAAAAGGCAAGACAACTCCTCCCCTAGAGCTGCCAGAAGGAACACAGCCCTGCAGACACATTGGCTTTACCCCAGTGAGACATGTATTGGACTTTTGACCTCCAGAATGGTAAGGCAATTAATTTTTGTTGTTTTAAACCACAGAGTTTGTGGTGATTTGTTATGGCAGTCACAGAAAATAAACATGGGCTGAAAAAAAGAAGCAGGTGATTCAAAGTCCTTGTCTTAGAGTTCTGTTAGACTAAATGTTATCAAATGGCTCTCAGACGGCAGTTACCTCTCAATAAGCACCTATGATTACAACTATGGAAAAGTCAAGGTCATTGTGTCTCCAAACTGGACAAAAGAAATTTTGAGAAAGAAAGAAAAAAAGTAAAGGGGCAACATTAACTAGGCTATGTAGGAATATATATTGCTGCCAATGGGGGGAAGGCATGGACTGGTATACATTAACTCCTGAGATCATTTTCAATGCAAACTGCTAGCCTTTAACGTAAATGTATTCTTTGATTACAAAGTAAATAATACAGCACAGGGAGATCAGCTCCGCACTTTGCAATGACCTAGAGGGGTGGGATAGGGAGGGTGGGAGGGAGGCTCAAGAGGGAGGGGATATGGGGACATGTGTATGCATATGGCTGATTCACTTTGGTGTACAGCAGAAACTAACACAGTATTGTGAAGCAGTTATACTCCAATAAAAATCTATTAGAAAAAAGAATACATTGCATTATATATTTGAGTTATACATTTTGTTACACATTTTGCTTTCTAGAGTCCGAAAGACATCAAGGGGTACTGAGAATCTGTGAGATCGCCTGGAATCAGGGCATCTTGAATTATCTCAACTCACCATTGAGCCTGAAGAACTTGCCTGTAGATCCCTGAGCATTCCATATCATGGTGTTTGGCAACTGTGCAAAGTCTAATCACCAAACCCTTCGAGTAGAGAAAACTTGACTCAGTGCCCTTCCACTACGAAACAAAGCTTCACCAAATTTGATCCAGAGCATTTAAGCAAGGGTCAAGGTATTTGAGGCTTTCTTCCATCAGTGTTTCATTTCATATCCCCTCTCAAATACTAACAAAGTGAATTTTTCTCTCCCCCCTACCCTTGAATATAGTCTTGAAAAACAGTTTCATGTTTCCTCTTACTACTTACTTTTATTTATGAAATTGTAAAAAATTACATTCATAAAAATTCCTACCATTCACTGACTGACTACTATGTGCCAGGCATCTGACATTCACCATCCCGTTTAATCCCTTAATTAAGGATTATTATTCCTGTTCATTGGATGATATAACCAAGGCTCAGAAAGATCAAATAGCTTGCTTAAGTATACAGAGGTGAGAGACGGCAAAAGCCAGAGCACCTTCCCTGCACCTTAATCAGGGACTTCTTGGTTTCATTAATAACTTCCCATGTTTCTTGAGTGTGAAATATGTTCAAAGACAACAGTAAGAGTCAAATAAAATGGATCAGTAACCGGTGGGTCCAGTGTTAGATCATCAGTCTATTTCCCCATCCCAAGTTTGGGGTTCCCCATAGCACACACACAGAGAGGACCACTGGCTTCCCTCTCTGGGATAAACAAAGAGAGAACCTAATAAACCTCTTCCTCGTTTATTAGTGTGGCTTCCATCAGTCAGTAATTAAATTTCATTTGTAATGGGGCCTCCTGAGAACCTTGAAAGAGTAGGAATACATGGCCCGAAAGTACATATCACAATTGAGAGTTACAGAGTTAATGCACCATCTTTATCAGGTAGGAAAACAATGTTGTTTGATCACTAAGTCAGCAACCCCCATTCTTTACTCAGTTGCTTTAATTTTATTGCTGTTCCCCCCAAATCTTTCCTTCAAAGCAATATTTAGTGTCCCGGTGCCATGCAAAATCTACTTGCTCTGTCAAGGTAATACACCCTCAAATATTCCTTTATCTGTAGCTCACAGCTCACCCTCCACTCTCTACATCAAAACTGTCATTTCTGTGGATGCTTTCTACAGCAATGACTGCTGGAGAATAATTCCTAAATCCTTTCTCCTTTCTTTGTTTCCTTTAGCTGTCTTATTTCTGCTCCTTCTTGCCAGTTAAGAGGCCAGACTTAATTTTCCCAATTAGCTGTGTAGTTGCCATGATGTTACAATATCCTTGTAAATCACATTACAATGCCTGGAGCCCCTTTCAGGTGGGTGGAGTACATTACGTAAACAATTAGCAATAACGGTATGATTTCATTGGCTGCTATAGAAATGACCAGGCATAAAATAAAGTGAATTAGTTGCTTTCAGTTTCCATTCACCAAGGAGCCAGCTTTAGATAATTTGTATGATTATAAATATCTATAACATTTTACCGCTTATACAGGTATATAATCCATATAATACAACTGTTCTTCACATGCTGTGGCAGTAGGTAGAAGAAAAAGGAGAGGTAATTTTAGGAGGATCATATTTTTAGGCTTAGAATAATCACAGAGACCGAGGGCAATATACCCATAGACAGGTTAAGATATGAGTAATGGCTTATGAAAAAGTAGGTCACTTCTTGTGGAGATTGTCCTCATGCTAGGAATAAAAGAGAAAGCAAGCTATCTGGGATCTGGCCTTTTGGTTTTCTGATTTCCAGTTCAGATCTAAAAGTAAGAAAACCTGGGTTCTGTTTCTGTATTTGGTACTCACTCTCCCAGGGTTCCTCTGGGACAAAAGTAATGAAACAGGCAGAGAATAGTAAGCAAGAAGAAACAAACTTCCTTCTAAAATACTGGACAAGGCAGGGACAATGTACTGACTAACACAGAGTGAAATGCAAACAAAAATGAAAAAGCTTAATGAAAAAGCTTAATGACAGCTCAACCTCAGCAAATCTAGCTACCTGTAATTTGCCTTAATAATTACTGAAGTGAAATGTAGGAATTATAAACAAGAGTGATGACAACTAAATTGCAGAATTTGCAGGTGCTGGTCTAGGTGCAATCAGACCTGAAACACACCCAGATTCAATATCAAGTGTCTTGATGCAAAATATTTCCCCAGAGGAAGTTGAGGAAAGCTTAGTATATTAAAATAAGAGTAGAACAGACATTGTCTTTATTGCAAGGATAACTGATATCTGCACTAATCACATATATAATCTTATTTGTGATATTGTTTTCCCCAAAACTCAGTGTTTCTACTGCACATCTCAAGGTAATGATTTCTCTCTCAATTCTAGAGTTTATCAAGCACATTACAAATTTTCTTGAATGAACTATAGCATGGGAATAGAAAGGCAAGATGCTGGTATTTTTTCAGGTAAGTGACCAAAAGACAGGCAAAGACACGTTGAGTGATATGTTCAGAATCGTATGTTAGACCTTTACTTCTGGCTAAGATGAAGTAGCTTGCACCAGACCAATTATTCTGGTAAGAACAAATGGAAAAGTCAGCTGAAATGCAAAGAAAAATAACAAATAACAGCCTTCTGATTGGGAGCATGGGAAGTGACTGAGGCAACCAGGATTTGAGGGGCCAAGACGCAGGAAAGAAGAGAAAAGGCAACCACAGACCTCTTAGATGATACTCTGCAAGCAAAATTTCCCCTCAGGGTAATAGCTAGTTTGGGGCTTGGAATCAGGGGCTAAGAATCCACCTAGAGAGCTTTGGCTAATAAGCAGAGAAACAAAGGTTATGAAAATATTGAAAGGCTGCAGACTGGGAAGGGAAAAAAAAAGACTGGGAGAGAAGGGGAGGTTGGTTTGCCAAAGCATCCGAGACTTGAGGAAGCAGAACGCTGGAGAAAAGAGAAGCATAGAGAAATAAATTAGATACCTCGTTTTCTCCTAGAAGCATATGCCAAATTCTTAAGCTGCCTAGGACAAGAAGCTAAGCAGAAAGTCACAGAAAATCGGAGCAGAGTTTTGAGCCTCACACAGTTGAAGACACAAAAATTGGAGTTCAGAACCTGACTTGGAAGAGAAGGCCCAGTCAACACTCAGGCTCTCAGTAGGAATTCCTGAGAACCTCACCACTGATGAGGAGCAAATCAGAAGTAGATGTGGCTTTTAAAACTTCAATCCAGCCTCCAGTCAGTTTCGTTACTAATTGAATCAAAGTGATATGCCCCTTCTCTGATTACATACCAAAGGATAGGGTAACCCTCTCAAAGGAAGAGGATGCCTCGACTGTTCTCCATATACAGTATCCATTACTCAATAAAAAATTATGGTCATATTAAGGGAAAGAACCAAGAGAAAAAAATAGGTAATATAAGCAGACCCACAAGTATTTTAATTATCAAACTTATTACGCTTGGATTTTGAAAGATATAATTAATGTGACAAAATTAAGAAAGAAAAAGTCAAATGTAAATATATTACCAATAAAACAGGTCAAAGATGGAAAATTTTTTACTTTTCTGGCTCTCTATTGGCATTTTAGAATCAAATGAAAATTATAGAGCAGAAAAAATATAATATTTGAAATTAAATACCCAATAGATAAACTGCTGGATTTAATAGCAGTTGGGACTCAGCAGCTATGTGGATTAGTGGTGGAAAATAGGCCAGGAGGAAATCTACCTTGAAGTATAGAGAGCATATAAGATGGAAAATACAGAAAGGAAAATGTGATGGTTAATTTTATGGGTCAATTTAGCTAGGCCAGGATATTTAGTTAAGCATTATTCTGGATGTTTTTGTGAGGGTGTGTGTGTGTGTGTGTGTGTGTGTGTGTGTGTGTGTATGTGTGTGTGTGTGAGATTAATATTTAAGTCAGAGGCCTTTGAGTAAAGCAGTTTGCCCTCCATGATGTGGGTGGGCCTCATCCAATCAGTTGAAGGCCTCAATAGAACAAAGACTGACCTCCCCCGAAGCAAGAATGAATTCTGCCAGTGGATGGCCTTTGGACTTGAACTGTAACATCAGTGCTCTTTTTTTGGGTCTTGAGTCTGCAGGCCTATCCTGCAGATTTTGGATTTGCCAGGTTCCATAATCACATGAGCTTATTTTCTGTCTCTCTCTGCATATATATATATCTTATTGGTTCTGTGTCTCTGTAAAATCTGGACTAATACAGAACATGAGAGACGTGGGCACAGGAAAAAGGCGTAATATATGGCTTAACTGAAATGCAGAAGAGAAGAAGAGAGTGATAATGAGGAAGAAACAACATTTGAAGGTATAATGGCTTAGTATTTTCCAAACTTGATGAAAAGAATTGAGCACAGATTCAAGAAGTATTATAAGTACCAAAGAGAATAAATACAAAGAAAAGCATTCCAAGACAATAGTAACATTGCTAAAAACAGAAATATCACTTGGGAGTGATATCAGCAAAATGGTGGAGTAAGCAGCCTCCAAGCTCCCAAAAAACATATTCCCCAAAAAAATCAAAAACAAGCAGAAACTCTTAGAACCAATTTTTTCAAAACTCTGAAAAATACTTAAAGTTTTACAGCAACCAAACAAATGCTTAATGAAGAAAAAGGCAAACAAGGAAGTCCCTGTCAAAACACATTCCGAACACAAGCTAAGGAATAGAAATTCCAATGACCTCATAATTCAGACTTCAGGAACCCTTGTATATTGCTAGTGAGAATATAAAATGGTGCACCCATTGTGGAAAATAGTTGGGTAGTTTCTCAAGAAGTTAAACATAGAATACCGTATGACCTAGCAATTCCACTGTTAGGTATGTACACAGAATAATTGAAAACAGGGACTCAAACATGTATGCCAATGTTTATTGTGGTGTTATTCACAATAGCTAAAAGATGAAAACAACCCAAGTGTCCATCAACAGATAATTGGACAAACAAAATGTGGTCTACCCATAAAATGGAATATTATTCAGTCATAAAAAGGAATCCATTTCTAACACATGCTACAACATGTATAAACCTTGAAAACATTATGCTATGTGGAAGAAGCCAGTCACACAAAGATAAATATTGTGTGACTGACTCCATTTATATGAATTATCTAGAATGGGTAAAATCACAGAGACAGAACGGAGCAAAGAGGTTAGCAGAGGCTGGGGTGGGGAGGGTGTAATAGAAAGTTATTGCTTAATGGGGACAGAGTTTTGTTTGTGCTTATCTTGGTCAGCTTAGGCTGTTATAACAAAAATATCATAGACTGGGTGGCTTATAAAAAACAGAATTTTCGGGCTTCCCTGGTGGCGCAGTGGTTGAGAGTCCGCCTGCCAATGCAGGGGACACGGGTTCGTGCCCCGGTCCAGGAAGATCCCACATGCCGCGGAGCGGCTGGGCCCATGAGCCACGGCCGCTGAGCCTGCGCGTCCGGAGCCTGTGCTCCGCAACGGAAGAGGCCACACAGTGAGAGACCCACGTACTGAAAAAAAAAAAAAAAAAAAAAACAGAATTTTCAACGTAACATTGTAAATCAACTATACTCCAATATAAAATTTTAAAAATTTTAAAAACCCAGAAATTTATTTCTCACAGTTCTGGAGGCGAGAAGTTTAGGAACAAGGTGTCAGCATATTCAGGTTCTGGTGAGAGCCCTCTTCCAGGTTGCATCTTGCCAGCTTCTCATCATATCCTCAGGTGATCAAGAGCAGAGAGAGGAAACAAGCTCTCATGACTCATACAGGCACTAAGCCCCCCATGAGAATTCTACCCTTATAACTTCATCTGATTAAAATTACCTTCCAAAGACCTCACCTCCTAATACCATCGCATTGTGTAGTAGGGTTTCAACTTATGAATTTTCAACAAATGTTCAATAATGGTCATGGAGAAGCTTTGAAAATAGATAGTGGTGATGGTCATGCAACATTGTGAATGTAATTAGTGTCACTGAATTGTATAAATTGTGCACTTAAAAATGGTTAAAATGGAAAATTTTAGGATTCATATATATATCACCATAACAAAAGAAAAAGAAAAAATAGCATATCTTAAAAGTAGCTAGATAAAAAATATTATTTTTAAAGGATTAACCATGAGACTGACAGCTGACTTCTCAACAAATGTGAAATCAGAATATAATATACTGATAACTTCAAAGTGCTAGAATAAAATAGTGATTTACCTTAAATTCTATAACCAGTGGAGATATACTTCAAAACTAAATGCAAAATAAATAAAAGTAAGCTTCTAGGAAAAAAAAAAGAAAGTTTGTCACAGTAGATCTGCATAACAGAAATGTTAAAGGATTGCTCATACAGAAGGGAAACAGTGCAATTTTGATATAAGGAAATGCAAAAAGGATAATGAGCAAAGGAAAGGACAAATATTTGGCCAAATATAAATAAATGTTAGCTGTACAAGCAATAATAATATGTCTTATAAAGTTGAAATATGCATAAAATTAAAATGCATGAAGACAATAACCAAAAGGTAGGAGGAAGTAAGTGGAGTTAAAATGTTATAAAATCTTTGTATTATAGGAGAAGTGATAAATATATTAATTTTTGTTAGATACTGATATGTCAAGGATACAAGTTGTAATCTCTAGGGTAATGACTAAATGAAAAGTCAAAGAAGGTATAACTAAAAAGGTTCTGAAGAGGAAAAATGGACTGCTAGCAATAGCTGATTCATCCAAAAAAAAAAAAAAACAAGAATGAGGAGGGATAAAAAAGGAATGTAGAGCAGGTAGATAAAACAGAAAATAAGTAATAGTAAGGTGGTTGATATAAACACAAATATATCAGTTATTACATTAAATGCAATAGGATTAAATATTCCCATTAAGAGGTAAATACTGTCCAATTAAATTTTTAAAAATTCATGTGCCAGGGACTCATCAACAAAAAGAGCCAGCTCTGTTGTTGGCCAACTCTCTCTGTTTTTATAAGTGTTTCCTCAGCCTTCAGCTTGTATAATAATCTTTTGAAGATCTTCTTAAAACACAGAAGGGCAACACCCTTCAGATACTTGAGGGTTGGGAAGATGATTTGCATTTCCATGAGCTCCCAGCTCTAAGGTCATTCTACTGCCGCTGGACTTTAAAACTCCATTTTGGGCAGCAATTATCTGCTCAATGATATCTGTAGATTCCCAGAGGCTGTGACAGAGACTTGACCGTTCTCTTTTTTAGGAGTTTATATGAAACGTGGGATAGAGGGAGCAGATTGGCCCATGTTTTGCAATTGCAATTTGCAAAAGAGGCCACAGTGGTGAGAGGCCCGCATACCGCAAAAAAAAAAAAAAAAAAATTCTGCTGGTACCACTGTCAAAACAAAATGGACACCTGGCAAGAGATGCACCACAGTAGGATGCAAGCTTAGAAATGCATCACCTATCATTTCCTGTGTGTTCTGTCTCTTCACCTAAATTACACCCCATACGAGGCTATGCGTCACCTCTGCCATTTCTTCTGTATCTTCCCAAACTTCAGGCACAGCCATCTCCTTCAGTGTATTATGAAGACTAAGAGTCAAGGCAATTGTTAGGAATTAGGAGATGGTCCAAGTTTGTCTTCTACCCTATCCAGCACTCCTGTGGATCTTATTCATCACCCCTTATCAACTCCACCCACCTGACTCATACCAACCCACTCAGTCCTTCTGCAGTGGCTGATGGAAGCCTAGCGCTACCGATATCTCAGTAGGAAGTCATTAATTAACCTCCTACCTCCACAAGTATTCAAAGAGAACCTACCAAAATAATGGTACACTCCCTGTCACCCCCATGCTAGTGCAGACGCTCTGACCCTTGGGTACAGCAGAAAAATCAATTGCTGTTGAAAGGTCAGAGCTGTTCAAATTACATTTGTAAGTCACCAACTAGTTGAGCCCTGGCAGGCAACCGACTTTGACTCAGTTCACTCGGGCCTTAACTGAAATAAGCTTCCAAGACTGTTGTTGGCTTGAAGCCAGTTGGTTTGTGTAATTGTTGTTTTTATGGGTAACAGGCACTGTGTTAGACACTAATGACTAATATCTCCCTTATCTGAGTGACACCAATGATCAATAGTTTCATTAGGGGAATGCCACAGTTCGTCTGCAGACTATAAAGCATGATTAATATCAGAGTTCTGAAGGAAAGTCCTGAGGTGACTTTTGATTTTATTTGAGAGACAGCATGAAAGTCCAACCCTCTCCTTTTCTTGTCAAGAGAAGGGAGATTATGGACATCTCCATGTAGACTTAGGAGGTCCCTGGAAATACTAGACTAATGTCTAAGATTCAGCAAGCTTTTCTCCTCACAGTTAAGTATGTTTGCTTTAAGAAAATGGACGTCTAACTCCAGATAATGTCTTTTACTTTTAAGAACCCCCTCTGAATTGGGACTAGGCATTCTTTCAGGGCAAAGAAAGAAATCTTTCTTGAGACAAATATATCAGTTGATAGCTAAGCAGCTGTCCCTCAGGTATGCATTTAGTTATGGAGATATCCAGGAGAACCAAGGGAAATGAAGAGACGGGCTACTTTCCATTTCTAATTATAAACAAATGTGTAACTTGTTTGGAAATTGCCAGTGTATCTGGGATATAGGAGACCTAGGGGATAGTACTTTCAATGGACAGTGACTACATCTAATGAGCGTGGGCCTCCTAAGTAACCCCAGCTGTGTCCAGCCTGCTTCCTCATCAATTTCTCCAAGACACTGTTCCCAGACTCCCAGTCATGAAGTCTCCACCACTGGGATGTCATCTGCTACAACCTGTTGAGTCTCCAGACCCCTGAGCACCTCACAGTCACCAAATTATATGGACAGTTCACTGGCTGGCTGTCCCTAGAAGCAGGCGCCGTGCACTCCCAAGACCTGGTTCCCCCTCTGACACGCCCCCATGAATGTGTCTCACTTCCAAGACCTGATCACTCCTAGTCTGACTGTATTCCTCTAACTACTGCCTCTTAAGTGTGACCAATCAAACTGTTTGCATGTGTATATACGTTCATGTGTGCATATATGTTCATGTGTGCATGCATGTTTACTCAGAGAATACTACAGTGAAAAGCACTTTAACTAATTAGCACATATATTTTAGACTTTCTTTTTATGTCCCAGGCATTCTGTAAAATCCCTTCAAGGTTAGGGAAGGAGACGAGGAAACCCAAAGGGCTCAGGGTCCCCCAAAGCCCCACGATCAGTGCAGCTTCCTCAGCATCAGATTTATACATGGACTTTTGTAGTAAGCATGCTTTTGAAGAAAAGGTGCTCTCACTTTAAAAAAATATCTGGTTTGAAAACCAGATGTCTAGTTCAACGCCCTTTGTTTTACAAATGAGTAAATCAAGAAAAAAGGAAGATTCTCCCACAGTCACATAGCTATTTAGCTGGAGTTGGAACTAGAACTGAGGTTGCTTGATTCTCCAAGTGTGCATTTTCCAGACATCACACAGCAAGGAGCAAAGGAGAAGAAATGATACTTGTGTGCTTGTTGCATGTGTTAATGGTTAGGATATGTCTTGATGATAATCTAGGGTTTAAAGAGCAAGCAAGAATGTGGGAGTGGAATGTCCCATTCCATAATGTGTCCTGGCTGCCTGGCTCAGTTCAAGCTGGGGCTGCTCAGCCTTCTGGCAAACCTCTCATACCCTGCTCCCCCAGGAGGTGCCCTGACAGCCTGAAGTTCTGCCCCAGGGAGGGAGGCTGGAGCTCTGTGGGAAGAGAACTGGAAATGTATCCACCATCCTTGATACTTAAGTTTTCATTTAGTTAGCAGGAGCCTCCTGAAAGCCTACTCTGTACTGTGTATGTGAGAGGTGGGGGAATTAGAGCTGTTCTGAGGCAGGAGGGGCAGTGGGATAATAATTCCAGGGGTCAGGAATTAGGAAGCCTGGTCCCAGCTTCATCACTAAAATGCCTGGGACTAAGGGCAAAGGTCCATTTCCACATTCCTAAAGCAAAATGATCTCTAAGGAAAGCACAGTGGGAATGGAGGACTTGGTGTTTCTATAGTTAGAAACCTGAATAGGAAAACAATTGGAGCACAAAGGAAATTATTTGAGAAGAATTCCAGGGCCACACATACAAAATTTTAAAGTACTGTCTTCAATGCCTTAAGAAAGGAATGTTATATTAAAGGAGAGGTGTATGAAACAAGAATTGAGGGTGCTGAATTTCATGAAGAAACACAATTATTAATATCTGGATCACTAGTTGCACATATAAGAATTGAATGTTCCCATTTCCTGAACACGCAGAGCCTTTGTTCTCCACAGGCTGTATGTACGTTCCATGCCCTCACTTCCCATCAGAAGTGTTCAGAATGCCCAGATCTTGGAGAACTCGGATGATTTTGCATCTAATAACTTGGCTTCCAATTTGCATCCCCTGGGAAATGAAATTCTAAAGGAAAATTTAGTCCAAATGAAGCCCTCACAAGAAAAGCTTACAGGATGCCAGCTCCCTCAGTAATGCTGAGAACGGCAGGCAACCGTCGAGAGGAGACAAGGAGCCAAATGTGTTTCACAGATACATCCACACTGTGAACGTGCCAGTGAGGGTCTGAAGATGTCCCTGACAGCACAAGCTGCTCCATTATGGACTCAAGGAAGCCCCATCACTTGAGAGATCTAAAACTGGCCAGAGAGTAGGCTGACACACATCCCTAAGTGCCCCACACTGTTCTGACAGGGAAACCCACAGTGTGTCCTCATCCAGAAGGTCTTTTCCTCTGTGGGTATCTGGGGATCTGCAGGCTGGGAGCTTCCTAGGATGAACAGAAGGACGGGTCTGTACATGTTCACACATCTCATTTCATTCATTCACACTTCAAAAGGCTCCAGATTCTGTTAAAATTTTAGCTCTTTCTTATTTTCAAATCCATTTTTGAAGCCGGCACCAGTATGCCTGAGTTCCAGGTATAATATATAGCTCCTCGCTGACTCCTACTTCCAAGCCTCGCTACCAAGTATGCCACTCACGTTTTCCTCCTTTCAACACAAACATGATGCTTTTCATGCTTTCCTTGGCAAATGATGGATGGTAGCTGAGCTAAATGTGGAGACAGGGGTTACAGACACATTTTTTCCCGTTAAATATTCTACCTCTTATGCTGTTGCCTCCTCTGCTTCACATTAGCTCACTTCCCTCCTAGCTTCTAAAAAGTAGGTGCCTATGATTGGAGCCCTGGAGGTCAAGAGCTAGACTCCATCTTCCAGATCTATCATTTGGTCTAAAGAGTGTCTCTACGGACCTGCAATTTCCCATTAGGATGGAGTAAATCACCTGTCACTTTTGTGGTCTACGATCAATATGCTTTTCAAAATTTGGGATGCCTGTTGTTTTCTGATCAGTTGATGAGACTGAAGGATGATTTGTGAAAATGGCATTTCTGGAAAACTGATGTTTAAGATTTTCCTCTAACTTTTTTTTTTTTTTTAAATGTTGAGCCTTCTTTTAATGTTTTTATTTTTGGCTGTGTTGGGTCTTCGTTTCTGTGCGAGGGCTTTCTCTAGTGGTGGCAAGCGGGGGCCACTCTTCATCGTGGTGCGCGGGCCTCTCACTGTCGTGGCCTCTCTTGTTGCGGAGCACAGGCTCCAGACACGCAGGCTCAGTAGTTGTGGCTCACGGGCCTAGTTGCTCCGCAGCATGTGGGATCTTCCCAGACCCAGGCTCGAACCCATGTCCCCTGCATTAGCAGGCAGATTCTCAACCACTGTGCCACCAGGGAAGCCCTTTCCTCTAACTTTTAACAAGCTAAATATGGGGTCTTGTGAAAACCCATGAATACTGACAAAAAGTTGAGTGCCAGACTTTGGAGATGAACACAACCAGTTTAGTCTCCTCTTCTTGCCTCTTACTACCTTGTGACCTGGGGCAAGTTTTTTATGCTCGGAGAGCCTCGGTTTCCCACTCAAGGTTCCCACATTGCATTTGATGGTCATATTTCTTTAGTCTCTGTTAATATAGAACAACTCTCCTTTATTTTTTAAAATGTTGTTTATTCTTGTCCTTCTTGATGTTGACATTTTTTGGTAATTCAAGACAACATTTTGGAGAATGTCCCACATTCTGAATTTGTCCTATGATTTCCTCATGATTAGGTTCATATTAGAAATGTTTGGCAAGAATACTACAAAGTTGGCGCATACTTCTCATTGCCTCTCATCAAGTGGCACATAATAGTTTCAGATTTGATACCAAGTTTGATGACTCTTTTAAGGTAGTTTCTGCCAGAACACCCTGCTCAAAAGAAACTTCTTCTCTTTGTAATTAATAAATAATAATATTTGGTGGGGTAAAAATTTGCAAGCGTATTCTTTTACCCAGTGGCTTTAGTGTCCATTCATTATTCTTGAATAATTCTTTTACCCAGTGGCTTTAGCATCCATTAATTATTCCTGCATGAAACGTTTATTCATTTAGCTTTGCAAAACAGCAATTTTTTAAAAAAGTCTATCATTCCTTTTGCATGTACTAATTGGAATTCCTTTGGATTTTTTTAAATGTTTTTTTTCTCTTCTTTTTTCTCTCGCTCCCTCTATCACTCTCTTTCTTTCTGTCTGAACATCATTATGAACTGATGGATTGTTTTTAATCAATGCGCCATTACGCTCATTATTCTCATTAATGTTCAAATTGCTGCAGGTGTGATCAATGAAAGCCCCTTCAAAGGGGCTCCTATGAAATTTTAGGTATTTCTCTTTATTTTGTTTTGCTTGTACTGGTTGCTTAAGAGTTTACAATATGCATATCTAACTAATCACAGTCTACTTTAAAATATTATACTGTCTTACAAATAATTTTAAAACTTTATGATATGGTTCCATATCTCTCCTCCAGTCCTTTGTGCTGTTGTTGTCATACAATTTACTTCGGTATGTATTGTAAACACAATAATAATTGTTATTTTTGTTTTAAATAGTCAATTATGTTTCAAGCAATTAAAAATAAGAAATGTTTTATATATATATATATATATATGTAATTTTCTAGTACTTTTTATTCCTTTGTGTAGATCCAAACATCTACCTGGTATATCTACCTCATCTTATTGAAGAATTTTCTTTAACATTTTTCTACTGCAGGTCTGCTCGTGGTAAATTCTACCAGATTTTTGTTGACAAAAACATCTTTATTTTGTTTCATTTATTTTTTGCTGGGTATAGAATTTTAGATTCATTTTTATCTTTTTGAACTTTAAAGATACTATTCCATTGTCTTTTAACTTGCATAACTTCTGACAAGAAGCCTGCAGTAATTCATATATTTGTTTCTCTGTTAACATGTCTTTTTCTTTTTAGTTGCTTTAAATATTCTCTTTCTTTAGCACTGGTCTCAACACTGGGATTATGATGTACTTCAGTGTGGTTTTATTTTAGGTTTATTATATTTGGGGTTCATTGAGCTGCTTGCATCTGTGGCAAAATATGTGTGTGTATATATATATATATATATATATATATATATATGTATATATATATATATATATAGTCAAATCAAATTGGGGACACTTTGGCTATCTATCTATCTATCTATCTATCTATATAGTCAAATCAAATTGGGGACACTTTGGCTATTTTTTCTCAAATATTTTGTTAAATACTTCCTCCTCAGAGTTCAATTACATGTATACTATATTGCTTGCTATTGTCATATAGCTCCCGAAGTTTGTTGTTCTTGTTGTGTTTGTTTTGTTGTTGCTATTCTTCTTCTTCTTCCTCTTTCTCCTCCTTCTCTCCTCCTCCTCCCCCTGATCACTTTCTTCTCTACCTTCTCCTTCTTCTTTAGTGCTTTTTCTCTGTGATTCATGTGTCAGTTTCTATATCTTCAAGTTTATTGACCTTTCCTTTTTCAGTTAATCTATTAATACCATTTAGTACATTTTTCATTTCTAATATGTTTTTCATCACTAGAATTTCTGTTTGGGTTTTTTTGTGTCTGTCTTTTCTGTCTTCATTATGGTCATTTCTCCTTTACCTTCTTGCTCATACCAAGCATATTTATAATAGAAATGTTAATGTTTTTGTCTGCCAGTTCCAACATCTCAGTTATTTAGGGGCAAATTTGTATTGATTGACTTTTTTCATAGACATGGGTTATATTATACTACTTCATTGCATGGCTATTCATTTTTGAATGGATGCTGGATATTGTGATTTTTAGGTTGTCAGTGCTGTATTTTGTCATATTCCTTCAATTATTATTGGAACTTGTTCTGGCATGTAGTTAGTTGGAATAAGTTTTATTTGTTATGTAATTTGGAATAAGTTTTGTTGAAGTGGGTCAAGAGCAGCCTTTAGTTTAGGGCAAATTTATCCCCACTACAAAGGTGATATCCTCCTGAGAATCCTATCCAATGTTCCATGTGCTATGAGTCTTTCCCTCCTGGCTGGTGGAAACATAAACCATTCTCAGCCGTGTGTGAGCTCTAGAAATTCTGCAGCTTACTGCATTCCAATAGGTCTTTCTTTGTCCTTGAGTATTTTCTTCTCAAGCATGCACAAAACAGTACTCTGCTAAAGCCTTGAGGTGACCCTCTGCAAATCTCTGGAGCTCTCTCTATGCAGCTCCCTCATCTTCAGTATTCCGCCATGAAAATTCTGGCTGCCTTGGCCTGAATTTTAATCTTTTTCTCCTCCAGTTGATCAGAATTCCAAGTTCTGTTAGGTTTCCCCTCCCTGCTGTAGCCTAGAAATTACCTTCAAGCAATAAACTAGGTCAATTGAAAGGTTAATTTTATTTATTTCCTTTTCTCAGGGGTTATAATCCTGTGATATCTGTTGTTCAATGTCTAAACACTATTGTATCTTTTTTCCCCCAGTTTTCTAGTTATTTAGGACAGGAAGGTAAGTTAGATGCCTGTTACTCTATCACTGGTGAAAGGAAAAGTCCTCTTTGTCTCTTTGTCCAGTCCCCATCAGTATTTGATTATCTTTTTGCTCTCGAACACAACTAGTTATTCTAGGCTCATCCTGTGCTTTTCCAGTCCCATGCTCAGAGTCAGCCATTTCTGCAAGGAGCTCTGGTTCCTTTAGTAGGTAGTACTGTGGAGCTAGATTTGCTCATTTAAACTGTGTTGTCATTTGCATGGATCTGTTACTTTTAATATCATTACTTCATACTGATACCTTGAATTCAAATCTGCCAGCATTCTCTTCACCTTCCCTCATGTCATATATCTGTCTCTCTTTTACCACAGTGCAAACCCCAGTTCATAAAACATCAATATATTTACTCTTTAGCTTAGCACACACAAAGATAACTTTATAATTATTCCATCAACACCATTTCCATGACAAAACTAATAAAGTTTGGGATTCTTTGGCAATTATTCTTTTCTTTAAAATATTTCTCACATAAGAAGTACAGCCAGAGCATTGTGTTCAAAATTATTTGGATTAATTTTTTTCTATGTGATTTCATTACAGCACTGACAACCTATAAATCACAATACCTAATATCCCTTTAGGTAAATACCTAATAAATAGGTAAATACCTATTAGGTAAATACCAATTAGGTAAATACCTAATAAATAACTAATATCCTGCCAATTATCAAGAAATACTTCATTTGGATTTTGTTAAAGTCAACATCTCTTGAAATTTCCTGTACACAACTTTAAAACAATAACCTATGCTCTCTAAAGCACAGTTTTAAATACATATTTCTCTTTATCCTGACAAACTGGAGTTACATTATCCTCTTATCATTGACCCCATTTTTCAAAACTCAATTTTATCTAAGTATGACCTTTGAGAACTTTCCAAGTTAATCACAGCTTGCTTAATTTGAGGAGGTCCGTGAATGAAATTGTCCTCAATTCAGATTCAACTTCCTGTTTCTTTCTGAACACCTCTTTAAAGTTCAGGGACATCTTGAATTCTATATTTACTCTACAAGCAGATTTCCATAGGAGCCAACATGAAATTGGGGGCAAGAAAGAATTTCTGTCACCCGATCAATTAAAGTCATCTTAGTGCAAAACAAACAAAAACTGCTCCTTGCTGAAGATAACATTGAAAAAATGTTGTTAGCATTACACAAGAAGAGTAGCTGATGTTAATAAATTTAATAGACTGTCTTAGAGCACTTTAGTATCATGATTTTTTGTTCTTTCAACAGTGTAATACTACCAAGTAGAAGGTCTAGGTTGGGGCTGAGCAATTGCACACCTGAATAAATCAGAACTTTGCCCTGAAAGAGCTTGCTGACTGTTAAGGAGACAACTAAATTATACTGCATATTATTATGAGAAGAGCCTTAAGTAAAAGGCAATGAGAGTTCAGTAACAGACATTAATTCTGGTGGAATTCGATAGACCTCTAGGAGGAGATAAGATTCAATCTCAATCTTTGAAGGCTGAGCAAGATTTTGACAGCAATGAGTGACAATTGGTTTTGATTTGAGCTAAAAAGACCTATTGGAGGCTGTTTTAAGACACAAGACAGCTTTAATTAAGGCGATTTCAGTGGGAATGGGGAAGACAGATTCAAAGGTCAAATGTCCTAAAGCAGGAAGATTTAACGAAATGTCATTGTTGGTCCAACATGGCACATTATTGAAAAGAACCTAAAATGAAGATTTAATACTTAAAGATGCTGAGAAAACAAAGTGAATTTTCTGATGGATTTGTTTTACTTTCTTCACAGGGTTGTCATGAATATCAATGAAAGTGAATGTGAAAAATATTTTGCTTGTTGCATGATGTTCTTGCTATTTCTATTAACAAAAAGAGCAATAATAATATTGCTATTTAAAGGTTTTCTTTTTCCTTTGTGAAAGCTTGGAAGTGAAGAGAAACCAAAGGCTGAAATGAGTTTTGCTGCAGAAAATAATCCTACAACAGATTTCAAAATAAACTGTCTGTAGCCACTGGTATTGAACATATTGGGTTCTACAATGGTAGAAAAAGAGCCTCCGAACTCATTTTTAGCAGGAAAACTAGTTTTTTTCCCTGATGAGAAGGAATCTGTTGGAAACATGAACAGCTCAGTTTCCCAGGAGTGCAGGCTGAGCTGTGGTAATCCGAAGCTGTCAGGAATTTGTATTTGGCTCTTGCATAGCGAGACAAATGAACACTTACTCGAGGCAGGAAGAATCCAATTCTATGACCACCTCTGACCTTTTCTGTACTGCACAGGTACATGGCCTCAAAGGGACAAATTCAGGCCATAAGTTTCCAAAATAAGTATTTTCATCACCATCATCATTGCTATAGACTGAATGTTTGTGTCCCCCACCCCTCCCAAATTCATATACTGAAACCAGCTCTCAATGTGTTGGTATTTGGAGGAGGGGTCTTTGGGAGGTAATTCGGTCAGGAAGGCAGAGCCCTCATGAATGGGATTAGTGCCATTACAAAAGAGACCAGAAAGAGCTCCCTTGTCCCTTCTGCCGTGTGAGGACACAGTGTGAAGACAGCTGTCTATGAGCCAGGAAGCAGGCTCTCACTAGACAGTAATCTGCCAGAGCCCTGATCTTGAACTGCTCAGTCTCCAGAACTGTGAGAAATAAATGTTTGTTGTTTAAGCTGTCCTGTCTATAGTGTATTTGTTATAGCAGCTGGAACAGGCTAAGACAATCAACCACAGAGCATTTTGATAAGTATCTCGTTTCACATGGCAGTGTGATGAGTGGTGCTGATAGAATGACCTTGGCCTTGCCCATCCCTGGTGGTACAGATAACCATAAGCATAGACCTTACAGACATAGCTCAACAACTATAGTGCAGCATATGTTTCTTATAAACAGGGAAAGTAATAATACTTAACAGTTATGGAGTGCATGCTACACACTCAGACACTATTATAACAGATTCTCATGTTTTGTCTTATTTAATTTCAGCATCAAATCACCATTTGAGGTAAGTATAATTTTTAACCTCATTTTACTGATGAGAAAACTGAGGCAGAGAGTGATTAATTGGCTCATCCAAAATTGCACAACTAATAAGTGGTGGGTCCAGAATTTTAACCCAGGCAGTATGGCTTCAGAGTTCCCCATGTAACCATAGTTTATTTTCTCCAATGGTACATTTTTTTGCGGGGGGAGGGGTATAGTTGCTTTACAATGTTGTGTTAGTTTCTGCTGTACAGCGAAGTGAATCAGCTCTAAGTACACGTATATCCCCTCTCTCTTGGACCTCCCTCCCACCCCCAGCCCCCATCCCACCCATCTAGGTCACCACAGAGAACCAAGCTGAGATCCCTGCACTACACAGCAGGTTCCCGCTAGCTATCTGTTTTACAGATGGTAGTGTTTATATGTCAATTCCAATCTCCAAGTTCATCCCACCCCCGCTTCCCTCCTGTCCACACATTCATCCTCTACATCTGTGTCTCTATTCCTGCCTTGCAAATAAGTTCATCTGTACCATTTTTCTAGATTCCGCATATACACATTAATATACAATATTTGTTTTTCTCTTTCTGATTTACTGTATGACAGACTCTAGGTCCATCCACATCTCTACAAATGACCCAATTTCATTCCTTTTTATGGCAAAGTAATGTTCCATTGTATATATGTACCACATTAGAGAAATGCAGATCAAAACTACAATGAGGTATCACCTCACACCAGTCAGAATGGCCATCATCAAAAACAATCTACAAACAACAAATGCTGGAGAGGGTGTGGAGAAAAGGGAACCCTCTTGCACTGTAGGTGGGAATGTAAATTGATACAGCCACTATGGAGAACAGTACAGAGGTTTCTTAAGAAACTAAAAATAGAACTACCATATGACCCAGCAATCCCACTACTGGGCATATACCCTGAGAAAACCATAATTCAAAAAGACATATGCACCCCAGTGTTCATTGCAGCACTATTTACAATAGCCAGGACATAGAATGTCCATGGACATTTAGGTTGCTTATAGCCTGATTAAGAAGATGTGGTACCTATATCCAACTGTACAGTTTAAGAGTTAAGAACAGGAAGGATTTATAACTGATTGGAGTCTAAGAAAAGAAACAGAGAACACCATGTGTAGATATGGGGTCAAGAGATAATGGCAGCTTCCTGGGTCAGAAGAAAGAAAAGAGAGCAAATCAGTCAGGCCTGGGTTTGAATTAGAGCTCTACCACTTACTAGCATTGGGACTTTAGGGGGATACTTAGCCTCTCCATGTCTATTTCTTCAACTGTAAAATGAGGATGAAAGTCCTCATACAACAAGGCTTGCAGTGAGGTTTAAAGAGCTAATGCATGTGAAGATAGTAGCAGACACATAGAACATATTAAAATTATATTATTATTATCATTATCATTAAAAGTAAAAATTGAGTACCAGACAGCTCCTCCAAGGATAGAGCTTTATACTCTTGTACTAGATTGCTTGTTAACAGTTGCCAGAAAGTTTTCTCTTTGGATATGGACAGATTTGAATCTAGGAGGAATTGAGTGGGAAGGTGTTTGACGAATTGAAGGCTCACCCCTGCTGAGACCCAAGCTCTCCACCAATGGCTGCCGAGTCATGATCTTGAAGTACACCTCTGAAGTGGCTTCCTTCCTTCCTGGGACTCCAGCCTGGATTCTGGCTTTTGTGGAGTAGACTCTCCAGGACATAGGCTCATCCTCAGTGACTTTCCCCTGCAACAGTCACAGAGCAGCACTGATGTTCACAGCCTCCTGGGTGCCCCCCTCTCACAGGAACACATGGAGATTTGTCTCACTGGGGATGGGCCCTGTTTTTCAGAGAAGCTCAGCTTCTTAGAAGTTGGAAAGAAAGCCAAAACAAAGTAAGAGTGTTAAGGCATAAATGAAGGAGTTTATAATTTAGAACAGAAAAGGTCTTAACAGATATGTCCACTTAACAGATGAAGACATTAAAAACTGCAGAAGTGATTTTCCAAAGATCCCTTAGCCAAGGTTAGCAGAACTGAAATGGCCAGATTCCTGGTGAAAATGTTGATGTTTTCAAACTATGCTCCTCAGAGCACCAGTGCGTCTCTGATGTTCTTCAAAACCTCCAGTAGGGAAGAGAGCAGGGAGACTGCTAGACATTTCCTCAATGAGGGTACCTCCATGACAATGTGCTTTACATGTGGCACTTCTGACCAAGACTGGTTTTAAAGGAAGGGCTCTAAGACTAAAAGAGGGTTTGAGAACCACTATCTTAGAACTTTTTGCTTCTCAGTCACCATTGATTGAACAGTTTCAAGAAAGCAATCTTGAAAGTTTCCCTAATCATGGAGCCTTTCATTAAATACACCAGGGGTCATGGAGGCCATATAATTATAACACCGGCCATCAGATAAAATGTTCAAATAAACCTGATAATAAAAGGAGACATAAACTTCAGTATGTTTCTGTGTGACTTACACGTTTATGAATTGTATTATTTTTCAAATTAATGGTAAATAATTTGTCTGAATAGGACAGATATTGAAAGAGTAATACAGACGATCTTCAATATTTATCAAGTGCCTACCATGTGTGTCTCAAGCCTTGCTTATAGCCTAATTAAATTTCTCACACATATGTGCTATCATTTTTCAAATGTATCCAGATGATTTCAGCACTGATCAAATTAAAATGCATCTTAAAATGTTATTGAATTTAGCATAACTTTCAGTTATGATATTTTCAGGTATTTTCTAAGTTAACATTTTCCTCATTATAGGTCTATAAATTTTTTTTTAACATGAAAAAGACATTCCCAGGTGTGAAAATTTATGGAACTCTGGTTAGACTGCAAGACAAGAGTGAACCTTGAGTAATAAATTCTGCTATGCCATTAACATAAGACAAGGAGAGATTTCTGAGCATTTCTAGGTTAATTCAGGTTCTGCCTTCTTTTCGTGAGACTGGCCATAACTGTGATTTTATTTACCACTTGAATTAAACAAAGTCTTCTGAACAGAGGGATGAGAACTTAGAGAAGTGAGCTGGTTACATTATCTGGATATTAATAAAACTAAAAATCTTTTGAAAAGAGATGTAATATAACTTCTTTATTTCTCTCCAACACATGTCAACACTGTAACTGTATAAGGGAAGGAGTCTTACATAGAAAAGTTAACATTTCCTTAAGCTAAAAGTTGATCAGAAAAGATGAACAAAAGGGTAGACAGCAGAAGCAAGAAGAACTACGATTCTTCAGCTTGTAGAACAAAAACCACGTTCACAGAAAGATAGGCAAAATGAAAAGGCAAAGGACAATGTATCAGATGAAGGAACAAGATAAAACCCATGAAAACAACTAAGTGAAGTGAAGATAGGCAAACTTCCAGAAAAAGAATTCAGAATAATGATAGTCAGGATGATCCAGGACCTCAGAAAATGAATGGAGGCAAAGATCGAGAAGATGCAAGAAATGTTTAACAAAGACCTAGAAGAATTAAAGAACAAACAAACAGAGATGAACAATACAATAACTGAAACGAAAAATACACTAGAAGGAATCAATAGCAGAATAACTGAGGCAGAACGGATAAGTGACCCGGAAGACAGAATGGTGGAATTCAATGCCTCAGAACAGAATAAAGAAAAAAGAATGAAGAGAAATGAAGACAGCCTAAGAGACCTCTGGGACAACATTAAATGCACCAACATTCACATTACAGGGGCCCCAGAAGGTGAAGAGAGAGAAAGGACCCGAGAAAATATTTGAAGAGATTATAGTTGAAAACTTCCTTAACATGGGAAAGGAAATAGCCACCCAAGTCCAGGAAGTGCAGAAAGTCCCAGGAAGGATAAACCCAAGGAGAAACACACCGAGAAACAGCAATCAAATTGGCAAAAATAAAAGACAAAGAAAAATTATTAAAAGCAACAAGGGAAAAATGACAAATAACATACAAGGGAACTCCCATAAGGTTAATAGCTGATTTCTCAGCAGAAACTCTACAAGCCAGAAGGGAGTGGCATGATAAATTTAAAGTGATGAAAAGGAAGAACGTACAACGAAGATTACTCTACCCAGAAAGGATTTCATTCAGATTTGACAGAGAAATCAAAAGCTTTACAGACAAGCAAAAGCTAAGAGAATTCAGCACCACCAAACCAGCTCTACAACAAATGCTAAAGGAATTTCTTTAAGTGGGAAACACAAGAGCAAAAAAGGACCTACAAAAACAAACCCAAAACAATTAAGAAAATGGTAATAGAAACATACATATCAATAATTACCTTAAATGTGAATGGATTAAAGACTCCAGCCAAAAGACACAGGTTCACTGAATGTATACAAAAACAAGACCTGTATATATGCTGTCTACAAGAGACTCACTTCAGACCTAGGGACACATATAGACTGAAAGTGAGGGGATGGAAAAAGATATTCCATGCAAATGGATATCCAAAGAAAGCTGGAGTAGCAATACTCCTATCAGATAAAATAGACTTTAATATAAAGAATGTTACAGGAGACAAGGAAAGACACTACATAATGATCAAAGCATCAATCCAAGAAGAAGATATAACAATTATAAATATTTATGCACCCAATATAGGAGCACCCCAATACATAAGGCAAATGCTAACAGCTATAAAAGAGGAAATTGACAGCAACACAAAAATAGTGGAGGACTTCAACACCTCATTTACACCAATGGACAGACCATCCAGACAGAAAATTAATAAGGAAACACAAGCTTTAAATGACACAATAGACCAGGTAGATTTAATCGATATTTACAGTTCATTCTATCTGAAAACAGCAGATTACACTTTCTTCTCAAGTGCACATGGAACATTCTCCAGGATAGATCACATCTTGGGTCACAAACCAAGCCTCAGTAAATTTTAAAAAACTGAAATCATATCAAGCATCTTTTCCAACCACAACGCTATGAGATTAGAAATCAATTAGAGGGAAAAAAACATAAAAAACACAAGCATATGGAGGCCAAACAATACGTTACTAAATAACCAAAAGATCACTGAAGAAATCAAAGAGGAAATCAAAACATTGCTAGAGACAAATGACAATGAAAACACGATGATCCAAAATCTGTGGGATGCAGCAAAAACCGTTCTAACACAGAATTTTATAGCAATACAATCCTACCTCAAGAAAAAAAAAACATCTCAAATAAACAACCTAATCTTACACCTAAAGGAACTAGACAAAGAAGAACAAATGAAACCCAAAGTTAGTAGAGGAAAGAAATCATAAAAATCAGAGCAGAAATAAATGAAATAGAAACAAAGAAAACAATAGCAGAGATCAATAAAACTAAAAGCTGATTCTTTGAGAAGATAAACAAAATTGATAAACCTTTAGCCAGACTCATCAAGAAAAAGAGGGAGAGGACTCAAATCAATAAAATTAGAAATGAAAAAGGAGAAGTTACAACAGACACCACAGAAATACAAGCATCATAAGAGACTACTACAAGCAACCCTATGCCAATAAAATGGACAACCTGGAAGAAATGGACACATTCTTAGAAAGGTATAAACTTCCAAGACTGAACAAGGAAAAAACAGAAAATATGAACAGACCAATCACAAGTAATGAAATTGAAACTGTGATCAAAAATCTTCCAACAAACAAAAGTCCAGAATTCACAGGTGAATTCAATCAAACATTTAGACAACAGCTAACACCCTTCCTTCTCAAACTCTCCCAAAAAATTGCAGAGGAAGGAACACTCCCAAACTCATTCTACAAGGTCACCCTCACCCTGATACCAAAACCAGACAAAGATACTACAAAAAAAGTAAATTACAGACCAATATCACTGATGAATACAGATGCAAATATCCTCAACAAGATACTAGCAAACAGAATCCAACAATACATTAAAAGGATCATACACCATGATCAAGTGGGATTTATACCAGGGATACAAGGATTCTTCAATACATGCTAATCAATGTGATACACCATATTAACAAATTGAAGAATAAAAGCCATATGATCATCTCAATAGATGCAGAAAAAGCTTTTGACAAAATTCAACACCTATTTATGATAAAAACTCTCCAGAAAGTGGGCATAGAAGGAACCTACCTCAACATAAGAAAGGCCGTATATGACAAACCCACAGTCAGCATCATTCTCAATGGTGAAAAACTGAAAGCATTTCCTCTAAGATCAGGAACAAGACAAGGATGTCCACTCTCGCCACTGTTATTCAACATAGTTTTGGAAGTACTAGCCATGGCAATCAGAGAAGAAAAAGAAATAAAAGGAATACAAATCAGAAAAGATGAAGTAAAACTGCCACTGTTTGCAGATGACTGGATACTCTACATAGAAAATCCTAAAGATGCCACCAGAAAACTACTAGAGCTAATCAATGAATTTGGTAAAGTTGCAGGATACAAAATTAATGCACAGAAATCTCTTGCATTCCTATACACTAACAATGAAAGATCAGAAAGAGAAATTAAGGAAACAATCTCATTCACCATTGCAACAAAAAGAATAAAACACCTAGGAATAAACCTACCTAAGGAGGTAAAAGACCTGTACTCAGAAAACTATAAGACACTGATGAAAGAAATCAAAGATGACACAAACAGATGGAGAAATATACCATGTTCTTGGATTGGAGGAATCAATATTGTGAAAATGGCTATTCTACCCAAAGCAATCTACAGATTCAGTGCAATCCCTGTCAAATTACCAATGGCATTTTTTACAGAACTAGAACCAAAAAAATCTAAAAATTTGTATGGAGACACAAAAGACCCCGAAGAGCCAAATCATTCTTGAGGGAAAAAACGGAGCTGAAGGAATCAGACTCCCTGACTTCAGACTATCCTACAAAGCTACAGTAATCAAGACAGTATGGTACTGGCGCAAAAAAAGAAATACAGATCAATGGAACAGGATAGAAAGCCCAGAGATAAACCCACACACCTATGGTCACCTAATCCATGACAAAGGAGGCAAGGATATACAATGGAGAAAAGACAGCCTCTTTAATAAGTGGTGCTGGGAAAACTGGACAGCTACATATAAAAGAATGAAATTAGAACACTCCCTAACACCACACACAAAAATAAACTCAAAATGGATTAGAGACCTAAATGTAAGACCGGACACTATAAAACTCTTAGAGGAAAACAGGAAGAATACACTTTGACATAATTCACAGCAAGATCTTTTTTGACCCACCTACTAGAGTAATGGAAATAAAAACAAAAATAAAAAAATGGGACCTAATTAAACTTCAAAGCTTTTGCACAGCAAAGGAAACTATAAACAAGACGAAAACACAACTCTCAGAATGGAGAAAATATTTGCAAACGAATCAATGGACAAAGGATTAATCTCCAACATACATAAACAGCTCATGCAGCCTCAATATTAAAAAAACCAACAACCCAATCCAAAAATGGGCAGAAGACCTAAATAGACATTTCTCCAAAGAAGATATATAGATGGACAAGAAGCACATGAAAAGCTGCTCGACATCGCTAATTATTAGAGAAATGCAAATCAAAACTACAATAAGGTATCACCTCACACCAGTTAGAATAGGCATCATCAGAAAATCTACAAACAACTAATGCTGGAGAGGGTGTGGAGAAAAGGGAAGCCTTTTGCACTGTTGGTGGGAATGTAAATTGATACAGCCACTATGGAGAGCAATATGGAGGTTCTTTAAAAAACTAAAAACAGAATTACCATATGACCCAGCAATCCCACTAGCATATACCCAGAGAAACCATAATTGAAAACGACACATGCACCCCAATATTCAATACAGCACTATTTACAATAGCCAGGTTATGGAAGCAACCAAAATGCCCATCGACAGACAAATGGATAAAGAAGATGTGATACATATATACAATGTAATATTACTCATCCATAAAAAGGAACGAAACTGGGTCATTTGTAGAGACGTGGATGGACCTAGAGGCTGTCATACAGAGTGAAGTAAGTCAGAAAGAGAACAACAAATATCGTATATTAACGCATATATGTGGAATCTAGAAAAATGGTACAGATGAACCAGTTTGCAAGGGAGAAATAGAGACTCAGATGTAGAGAACAAACGTATGGACACCAAGGGGGAAAGCGGGGATGGGGAGTGGTAGGTTGAACTGGAGATTGGGATTGACATATATACACTAATATGTATAAAATAGATAACGAATAAGAACCTCCTGTATAAATCCTAAATAAATAAAATTTTAAAAGATTAAAGTAATAGAATAGAAAAAAAAAAGAAAAGATGAACAAGCACATCAGAATAGATAACATAGCCACTTGCCATAGTTAGTATGAGCATGGGAGAGTGGTGTAGGCAGTCTGATATGATGATACGAATATGATATGTGATATCTGATAGGATGAAATGAAAGTGAGGTTGCCCACTCAGTGCATATCTGATAACCGATGGAAAATCATAGCTGGACTTAGTTGTAACGAAAACTTAAAGTAACCAAGATATCACAATACCACCACCTTGGGAATATTGGGAACACTGGATGAGCAACATCTTTTTGTGGTGGTTTTGTTGTTCTTAATCTCCAGTCACAGTCTGGATGATGACCATGAGGCTAGTCAGAGCTTAAAGGGGCATCCTCTCAGGAGCAAGAAGGCAGTCCTGGAGGGAGAGGCAACGTTACAGCCAGAAGACAGAGCTCATCACCAAAGTGTGAGGCAATTGGAGACTACAAGAATTCACAGTGATGTCAGTGGGCTGGTCGGTTAAACAGAAGAGAGAGCCAGAAGCCCCCTGAGGATCCTCTTCTCTTGGTCCTCCACTCCTGAAACTCCGGCAGACACAACTCTAAAAGGTGCCTCATGGGCTGAGCTTCCTCGGTTGGGTCACAAGCACAGCTTCTGCAGTAAAAGCTGTATTTTGTCACTGTGCTTTGAATGAATACCCTGGATGCCAGGGCAACTCCCAACACCTTCTCACCCAAGAGCAATAAAATGTTCTACTGCTCTTGAGCTTCCTGAAACCATAAGTGCTTAGGGTGGTTACCTTCCCAGATGACAGATACTTTTGTCAAGTTATTTTATCCAACACTCAAGGAGGCTCCTTCCAGGATTTATATTCTCTAATCACACAGTGTTATGGACTGAATGTTTGTGTTTCCTCAAAATTCAAGTGTCAAAGCACTAATCCCAATGTGATGGTATTTGCAGGTGGATCCTTTAGGAGGTAATTAGGTTTAGATGAGATCATTAGGGTAAGGCTGTCATGATGGGATTAGTGACTTTGTAAGAAGAGGAAGAGACACCAGAGCTCTTTGTCTACCATGTAAATATACAGTGAGAAGGCAGCCTTCTGCAAGCCAGGAAGAGGGCTCTCACCAGGAACAGAATTAGCCAGAACCTTGATCTTGGACTTCCTAGCCTCCAGAAGTGAGAGAAATAAGTATCTGTTGTTTGAACCACCCAGTCTATGATATTTTGTTATAGCAATGAAGCGGACTAATGCATACAGTTACAGGAGCAGGTCAGGTAACTCTTGACAATATGTTGGTATCTATTACATTCCTTTTATTTTCACAGATCCACTGAAAATTCTTTTGAGAATAGATAGAGATATGTGAAGTGCTCTCGAAAGATTCCCACAGCTCTTGGAAATCAACGCTCTAGGCACTGAGGATTTGAGTGGTGTGTGAGATCATGCTAACTAATTTTTCTGGTTCAGAGAGTATATAAAAGGATCTTCGAGAACTAAGCAGACAAGAATTGTACCAAACTGAATCAACTGGGGCTCCTCAAGTGAGGGCAAGCCCAGAACACCTGCCAACAGTTAAAGATTGTGACCTACAGTCATTGTAACAAATTGCAGTAAGACTGATCTGGCAGAATTCCAGGTAACACCTCACTGAGAACTGCTACCAGGAAATTACTAATGAAATGCCAAGAAAAAGTGGCTGTGAGTTGCAAGTTGCTGTCCTTTTTCTCCAGTGTAAGAATTTTATTTTTTATTCCCATATGTGTGTGATAATTTGGATTTAGAGGTTCAAATTTTGATCTGTTTGATAGAATTCTCTTAGAATAAATGTTAAAATCCCTTGCCTCATAAAACATCATCTCCTGGGGAAGGGCAGTGAGGGGAGTATGCAGGGGAAAATGCTGTAATGGGAAAACAAGAATGAACTCACATTCCCACAGACTTTGCAGTTTGAAAACAATTAGCTTTAAGTTTTGTGTTGTTTCCTTTGCCTCAACTTCCTCCTCATATCAGTAAACCCCAATCGTGTTTCTCAAGTAATTGAAGGTCAACATGTCAGCATCTACTCCACACCCAAGGAATCTCTCTTGATGTTTTCTTGGTGAGTACATCCTAGACCTTAATGTTTCCGGAAGCAGAGGAGACCAACGGCCACACAGACAGCCGCGGGGTTTAGTGATGCACAAACTATAACATGAAACATCTTTAATAAATCATCTTCACTGTGTTTCCTATTCCTGTAGTGCAGGAAGTGCTGGTTCCACAGGCCCCTGTGCACTCAGAGATAAGGAAGATTCTGCACTGTTCCGGGTTTTAGAAAGACCATTGGAATTTTGCACCAGACGTAGAGTAGGCAGTCCTAAACCGACCAGACAAGAAGCCATTCTTCAGGTGTCATCACCCACTGGAAATCCCTATCAGGACCTGGGAAACATGGATAGCTGGGTTTCCTCCCTGGGCTTGTTGTGTGTATGTATAAACTTACATCTAAGTTCCTATCTGGCCATTGCTGTGGAATTTCTTTCATGGGAGCAATGTCCATAGTAAATGAAGCAGATAAAACTGTGTTTGGTTTCTTCTGCAGTTAAGAAAGCAGGCTTAGATTTGACAGCTCAGCCTCTGATTAGAGGATCAAAGAATCAGTAGATAAATTATTAATCATTTTTCTTTCTGTGACTTGAAACGCATTCTCACCCTGAAGTGAGGTAGGATGCGTACAAGAGTGAATATCTACATTATAAAAAGATGACATGAAAAGTCCCAAACGGGATAGTCAGAAACATTAAAATGCCTCTATAATAATTTTCAATAGATATAAAAGCAGAAAATGAGGGTTAAACACGTCATAAAGCATGCAAAGATGACTTCATTGTAGAAATTGTATGTCTATTAACGTTGCTTGAAGGAAACACAAGAAATGAAAGTAGTTATATTCTTGGAGGATAGTGGATCTTCTTGTTCCCCCAGGACTGTCATAGTTAGGAGATACAACTCTTAGAACAGTGGACAATGCAATTTCTGCTTTCTTTGGAATCTCTTTGGAATGTACTTTGAATGTATCCTGAGGTTAGGGAATTATTTAGCAATCTGTTGTACAGCATTGTTCCTAGAAGCAACAATGCTGTGCTATACATTTAAATTTGTGAAGAGGGTAGATCTCATGTTGTGTTCTTACCACAATAAAATAAATTTAAAAAAATAAATTGAAGGAATACCTGGAAAGCAGGCTGGTTTTCTTGCTTTGCTTCCAGAACTTGTTCATATTGGGAACTTCAGCATATTCCCCTCAGCCAACAGCCTCCTCTCGAGGATTTGTGTATCCCAAACACTTCCCTGAAGTGGGTAAAGGAAGTATTTAAATGTTAGTCTTTAAAATATTTTCCCACTGATAGACTCCAAGTTTGTGGGGACTTCTTTGGTCACAGTGATCATGTTCTCACTTCCAGATCCTCTAGGGATCTACTAACAAAGGCCATTTTTCTGCATTTTAAGTGTCAAATCAATGCCACTGAAAATTCTGCCTATTGAGTCATGTCCACAGCTCAGATTAAATCTCTCAGAGTAATACATTATTTCTCTCCTTTTCTCTCATAGCATAGCATGTCCTTACAGTACAGTCTATACCTTAAGAATATAAGTCTGACCATCCCTCCCTTACCCTGGTCTAAGTCACCATCATTTCTCCCCTGAACTGCTGCAATGGCTCCTAATTGGTCTCCCTGCTTCCATGTTGCCCACCCTTGAGGACATTGTCTATGGAGCTGCCCACAGAAAGAGCTTTTGACATCGTCTTCTTACTCTGTTGAAGGCAGGAGAGACCTTGAGAGAATGGATGAGATTTGGAGGCATTGACATGGACTCATGATTTCTAAAATGTGTATGTGTTTGAATATATGTAGGTATTGATACACATGTGTGGATATGGAGACAGACAGACACACACACACACACACACAGTTCCTGGTTCTATCTGCTGAAAGAACCCTGGAGCGATGACACTCCCAGTAAAAAAAAGAGCACATTTAGCAACCAGAACTTGACTTCTGACACCACCTCCACTCAAAGGAATCACGGATCTCAGAGAAATGATTGTTTCCTGGGCTGAGGTAAGGGAAACACAGTAAGATACAATTTTTCCCTTGATGTGAAAAATTAAGGAAATGTTGCCTCAAATTGATAAGGACTTGTCACAAGGACAAAGTGAAAAATTTGAAGTAGCTCCCACTGGGACAATTTGAGAAATACAACAATTCAGGGCAGGGCTTCCCTGGTGGCGCAGTGGTTGAGAGTCCGCCTGCCGATGCAGGGGGACACGGGTTCGTGCCCCGGTCCGGGAAGATCCCACATGCCGTGGAGCGGCTGGGCCCGTGTGCCATGGCCACTGAGCCTGTGCATCCGGAGCCTGTGCTCCCCAACGGGAGAGGCCACAACAGTGAGAGGCCCACGTACCGAAAAAAAAAAAAAAATTCAGGGCAGTAATTAACCATAAACCTTTAAAAAATAGGAATCTGCAAGTCCACACTGATGATAAATAATGAATCAAAGAATGAAGGGGAAGGAGAGGCTCTTGCTAACAGGAGAATATTGTAAATGTGGGGTGAGTACTGGATATGGAAAATCATCATTTGCAAGCATCACAGTAAAGAGAAATGCAGGCAAGAATCATCAAGAAATGCTAAGTCTAGGGAGTAAATTTTGGTAAGAATCAGTATATCTGCATGGTTGTTTGTTAGTAGCAAGGAGAAAATAATAACTATAATTTGAATGTTGGTGCGTGTAATATTGTCCCAGAGGTCTCTGAGACTGTCCTCAGTTCTTTTCATTCTTTTTTCTTTATTCTGCTCTGCAGTAGTTATTTCCACTATTTTATCTTCCAGGTCACTTATCTGTTCTTCTGCCTCAGTTATTCTGCTATTGATCCCATCTAGAGTATTTTTAATTTCATTTATTGTGTTGTTCATCATTGCTTGTTTCATCTTTAGTTCTTCCAGGTCCTTGTTAAATGTTTCTTGCATTTTTTCTATTCTATTTCTGAGATTTTGGATCATCTTTACTATCATTAGTCTGAATTATTTTTCAGGTAGACTGCCTATTTCCTCTTCATTTGTTAGGTCTGGTGGGTTTTTATCTTGCTCCTTCATCTGCTGTGTGTTTTTCTGTCTTCTCATTTTGCTTATCTTACTGTGTTTGGGGCCTCCTTTTTGCAGGCTGCAGGTTCGTGGTTCCCATTGTTTTTGGTGTCTGTCCCCAGGGGCTAAGGTTGGTTCAGTGGGTTGTGTAGGCTTCCTGGTGGAGGGGACTAGTGCCTGTGTTCTGGTGGATGAGGCTGGATCTTGTCTTTCTGGTGGGCTGGTCCACGTCTGGTGGTGTGTTTTGGGGTGTCTGTGACCTTATTATGATTTTAGGCAGCCTCTCTGCTAATGGGTGGGGTTGTGTTCCTATCTTGCTAGTTGTTTGGCATAGGGTGTCCAGTACTGTTGCTTGCTGGTCGTTGAGTGAAGATGGGTGCTGGTGTTGAGATGGAGATCTCTGGGAGATTTTCGTTGTTTGATATTACGTGGAGCTGGGAGGTCTCTTGTGGACCAGTGTCCTGAAGTTGGCTCTCCCACCTCAGAGGCACAGCACTGACTTCTGGCTACAGCACCAAGAGCCTTTCATCCACATGGCTCAGAATAAAAGGGAGAAAAAGAGAAGAAAAGAAAGAAAGAAAGAAAGAAAGAAAGAAAGAAAGAAAGAAAGAAAGAAAGAAAGGAAAAGAAAGAAAGAAAGGAAGGAAGGAAGGAAGGAAGGAAGGAAGGAAGGAAGGAAAGAAAGAAAAAGAAAGAAAGGAGGGAGGGAGGGAGGGAGTAAGGAAGGAAGGAGGGAAGGAAGGAAAGAAAGAAAGAAGATAAAATAAAATAAAGTAAGATAAAGTAAAATAAAGTTATTAAAATGAAAAATAATTATTGAGAAAAAAATTTTTTTAAGAAATAAAACAACAAAAAACGGACGGATAGAACCCTAGGACAAATGGTGAAAGCAAAGCTATACGGACAAAATCTCACACAGAAGCATACACATACACACTCACAAAAAGAGGAAAAGGGGATAAAATCATAAATCTTGCTGTCAAAGCCCACCTCCTCAATTTGGGATGATTGGTTGTCTATTCAGGTATTCCACAGATGCAGGTACATCAAGTTGACTGTGGAGCTTTAATCCGCTGCTTCTGAGGCTGCTGGGAGGGATTGCCCTTTCTCTTCTTTGTTCTCACAGCTCCCAGGGCCTCAGCTTTGGAGTTGGCCCCGCCTCTGCGTGTAGGTCGCCTGTTCTCCCCTCAGGCAGGACGGGGTTAAAAGAGCCGCTGATTCGGGGGCTCTGGCTCACTCAGGCCGGGGGGAGGGAGGGGCGCGGAGTGCGGGGCGGGCCTGCGGCGGCAGAGGCTGGCATGACGTTGCACCAGCCTGAGGCGCGCCGTGCGTTCTCCCGGGTAAGTTGTCCCTGGATCCCGGGACCCTGGCAGTGGCGGGCTGCACAGGCTCCCCGGAAGGGGGGTGTGGACAGTGACCTGTGCTCGCACACAGGCTTCTTGGTGGCGGCAGCAGCAGCCTTAGCGTCTCATGCCCGTCTCTGGGGTCCGCGCTTTTAGCCGCGGCTCACGCCCGTCTCTGGAGCTCCTTTAAGCAGCGCTCTTAATCCCCTCTCCTCGCGGACCAGGAAACAAAGAGGGAAGAAAAAGTCTCTTGCCTCTTCAGCAGGTCCAGACTTTCCCCCGGACTCCCTCCCGGCTGGGCGTGGCGCACTAACCCCCTGCAGGCTGTGTTCACGCTGCGAGGCCTCTCCCGGCGCCCCGACCCAAGCCCGAGCCTCAGCTCCCAGCCCCGCCCGCCCCCGCGGGTGAGCAGACAAGCCTCTCGGGCTGGTGAGTGCCGGTTGGCCCTGATCCTCTGTGCGGGAATCTCTCCGCTTTGCCCTCCGCACCCCTGTTGCTGCGCTCTCCTCCGCGGCTCCGAAGCTCGCCGCTGCACCACCTGCAGTCTCCGCCCGCGAAGGGACTTCCTAGTGTGTGGACACCTTTCCTCCTTAACAGCTCCTTCCCACTGTGCAGGTCCCATCCCTATCCTTTTGTCTCTGTTTATTCTTTTTTCTTTTGCCCTACCCAGGTACGTGGGGAGTTTCTTGCCTTTTGGGAGGTCTGAGGTCTTCTGCCAGCGTTCAGTAGGTGTTCTGTAGGAGTTGTTCCACGTGTAGATGTATTTCTGGTGTGTCTGTGGGGAGGAAGGTGATCTCCGCGTCTTACTCTTCCACCATCTTCCCCTCGTCTTAAAAGCCTTTCAATGTCCTGCTAAAAGTACTTCAGCTGTTTCCCATGCATTCAGGGTGAATCTAGCTTTCCTCACTTGACCTGCAGCAGGAGAAGCAGTCCAGCCTCAGCTGGTCCCGCTCACTCGCCACAGAAACCCCCAGTTGCCCAGCACCACCCAGCACTCGCACAGCTGCTAGAAGAGTCCAAGGGCATTCTCTCCACAGAACTTCACACTTGCACGCTCTCCACCTGAAAGCTCTTCCTCGCTCTTCACGCGGCCACTCCGTCTCGTTACTCAGGTGTTTTATCAGATGTCACATCCTCGGAGAACATCTTCCTGAAGGAGCCCATACTCAGTCACGCTGCTCTATTTCACTTTACTCTCTGAACTGAACCATGGTTACTCACTCCTTTACTAACTTATTACACCTCACTGGGACATACATTTCAGAAGGGCAGTTGCCTCATCCGCCATGTTTACTCCTATATCTCTGATATCTAATACATGGCTTGGCATATGGTAAGTCCTAAAGAAGTAATTTTGAATAAATGGATACATGTTTAAGTGCCTATAGCACCCAAACCTTTCTTTTTTTTAATTTTTTTTCTATTTCTTTATTTTCTTTATTTATTTGGCTGTGTTGGGTCTTCGTTGCTGCGCGTGGGCTTTCTCTAGTTGCAGCGAGTGGGGGCCACTCTTCGTTGCAGTGCGTGGGCTTCTCATTGTGGTGGCTTCTCTTGTTGCAGAGCACGGGTTCTAGGCGCGCGGGCTTCAGTAGTTGTGGCTCGAGGGTTCTAGAGTGCAGGCTCAGTAGTTGTGGCACACGGGCTTAGTTGCTCCGCGGCATGTGGGATCTTTCCGGACCAGGGCGCAAACCTGTGTCCCCTGCATTGGCAGATGGACTCAACCACTGCGCCACCAGGGAAGCCCGAGAACCCAAACCTTAGAAATTAAAATTCTTATTATTTGTTTTTCATTCATATTATATAGGCTCTTCTAGTTTGTGACAAGAATTTTAATGATACATATTATAATGTTGCCGGTGAGTATCAAATATAGATTGTTATAATAGAGAAGTTAAGAGAAGTACTAGTGAATAAAGAGAAACATTTTAAAAGTAATTCTTTCAATCCAAAAATTAAATTAGGCTGACCTAGTTAAATGTAAAAAATCCATAGGCATAGTAGTAAGAAAATCTCTGGGCAAACAGGTCCTTGAATTCCAAATATCTAGTACAATACCCGGAAACTAGTAAAGTGCTCATAAATGTTTAACAAATGCAAGAAATAACCTATCAATTGTTCATAAGAGGATCACTCCAGGGAAAGTGAAGAGAGAGGGCTGATTTTGCACCTTCAAACATTAAAACAGATTCTTTTTTTTTTTTTTAACTAGAAAAAGAGCTCATGATTGTCAGAGGTAAGTTCTCCTCCATGGAGTAAGAACAACATTACAAATAACAATGACAGCATCTGCCTCAGGATAGGAACCACCTTCTTAACATTTTTGTTTTGTTTGGTTTCAGAAGGTTTTTTTTTCCACACCTCTGGTTCAATTGATGACTCATACTTCCCAAGAAGCCGTATGTTTCTGTAGAAGGCATTCGCTCTATGGATTCCCTAGGGATGAGAGCCAAGCAAATATAATAAAACCCCTTTTACCCATCAAAAACAAGAATGAAATTCCAATTTCAGCATGATTTAATTAGCAGGCTGTAAATCATTTTGGTATTGAAAGCATACACTCCACTGTGTAGTGATTGCCCTATTTGCACCTTCACACTCTGCCTTAACATCACAGTAGCTGCACCAATGTAAAGGGGGCTCTCATCATTTTTACAAAAAATCTAGACTTCCAAGTTCCATGCATTTAGGAGAAAGTGTAGCCTCTGGGAGGTCCCCTTTGGTTGCTATGTCCTGCGTATTTGCCTCCCCTGTTTCTCACTTTGCAGCATGCCAGACTCTGTCTCCGTGGCAAGGACAATGTTCACTTACATATAACTGAGCTATTTTGTAATTAGTTTTAAAACTTGAAATTATCAGTGGATCATGACTCTGTGAATATACAAATGTACTACTCTTGACCTCTTCAATAATGGAAGACCAGTGCCACAAGCATTTCCTAAGCTTAAGAAAACACCAAATTGTCAATCCAATCTTTCTTTTTAAAAAAAAATGAGATATAATTTGTATGGAGTAAAATTTACCTTTTTAATGTATAACACCATGAATTTTGACAAATGTATGTAGTTGTATAACCACTACCACAATCAAGGTATAGAACAATTCCATCACCTCCAAAAATTCCTTCCTGACCCTTTGTAGTTAAGCCTTCCCTCCACTCCCAGCCCTGGGCAACCATCGATCAAATCCAGTATATGAACACATTCATCATACCTCACTCTTTCACCATAATAAAAGTAAGACTTTATTAGAAGGAATTCAGGGATAAAAATGAAATTTCGTCTGCAGAAAGTGAGAGAAGGCAAGTTAATAACGATACCCTTATATTTGTTTCCATCATATGTTATGTTTAATTATTTTCTCTGTATTCTCAGTATGTAGAACTCTTGGTTAATAAAAAGAATGTTGTTATATATCATGGTAGATAAGCAAAAAAATCATTTTGGTGCCCGTGGTGAGCAAATGTCATTTCCATAACAGTATTTAAATTATTAATTAGCTTATATTAACCTTCTGAAGTGATTGATACTACTTAACAAACCATTCTCTTAATCAGGGATATGAAGATGGTCTCAATTTGAATCCTGACTAATTGCTAGTAGCTGGCAAGAATTCTAGGTTACAAAAAATTCTGAGGCTTAATAGGAAATTTTAATATGAAACATTTAAGTCTTAGAAATTATTAAACATTATATGTGTATTATCTTATTTAATCCTAACAAGAAGCCCAAGAGAATGTTCCTGTTGCTATCCTTATGCCATGAGAGGGGAAACTGAGTTTTAGAGTGATTAAATAACTTATTTAAGGTCCAACGGGGAGAAGTGATGAAGGTGGGATTTGAATCCATTTAGTCAGACTCCAAAGGTTAGTATTTATCAACTTTGCCACTTTGCACCCAGGAAATTAATCACACAATGCATGAGTGTGTCAGGGGGGTCATGCAAATTTTTCTGAGGAAGTGAATGTGGAGTGAAATTTGAAACATGTATTGAACAGAGAAGGAGGCAACAGCACAGAGCAAGGAAGAGCTTTTCGGGCAGAAAGTAGAGCAAGTACAAAGGCCCAGTAGGTGGAGGAACAGGGCACTTTGGGGGAACTGATGTGCCCGTGTGCCTGAAGCACAGAGCCCAGGGAAAGAGAAGTGTGGGAAGAGACCAGAAGAGAAGCCTGCACACGAGGGCACTATAGCGATGTGAATGACTTTGATCTTCCTCCCAAGGGCACTGGGAAACCCTGCATCATTTTAAGCTGGCCAGTGATACAATCAAATGTAGGCTTTCAAAAGGTCACTGTGCCTGCAGGGAGGGAGTCTTATTCACAAGGGTAAGAGAGATGGAAGAATATTGCAAGTCATCCAGTTGAGGACAGTGGCTGTGTCTTCTCACTTTCTATATTCTGATGCTTGGACATCTGGGGCCTGGCTGACCCTGGAGGGACTGCCCTCCACAGGATTAGCGAATTCCTAGAGATTGTAAACCACTGGCCATCAAGCATATCTTTATATGCAAACCAAACAATTCAGAGCCCATACCCCCAACTGTCTTTTTTTTTTTCATCAAGCTCTTACAATCTGGGCCACTATCCACCTACCCTAGTCACCCCAAGACCAGGTACCAGACAACCAGACAGCCCTAGAGCCCACAGAAATGATTCAACCAGCTAAACCTAAACCTGTTTACCCTGCCTTGCCCATCCCTTCCATTGGAAACCACAGTAAAGGTTTCTGCCGTGTTACATTCTCTCTCCCTCTGCTTCCTGACAAACCCTGGTGCTTCCCCGCGTGACCCCCCATGGAGCGGTATGACCCCTCCTCTTCGGATCTGTGAGTATAACAAACTGTCTTTTCAATGGCAACTGTCTCCTGATTCTTTGGCCTTGCTGTACCTCAATAACAGTAAAACTATATTTTACAATAGTGGCATAGTGGAGAAGAGAGGGTACATCTGAGAGAGATTAGAAATCAATAGGACATGGTGATTGATTGCATATGGGGCAAAGTAGATGTCAAGAAGGAAATCGAGATTTCTAACCTGTAGGCTGAGAGAAATAACAGTAAACACTTAGACAGCATTTGTGTTGTTCCAGGCCCTGTTCATTCAATTCTCTTTAAAATTTTATTCCCATTTCACACAAGTTGAAACAGAGACACAGAGAAGTTAAGTAATCTGCTGTGGCAGAGACTAGTGAACTATTATCCATCTCCTCTCTTTTGCTTCCTGAGAAGGCAGCTGGGCTACAGTTTTTCAGCCTTTTTTGAGGCTAGGTGTGACCAAGTGACTGAGTCCTGGCTGTGAGAACATGGTTGGGGGATGGAGTGTAGCACTTCTGGGCCTGGATCATTAAATCCTGCCATGTACCAACCATCCTTCTTGATTAATGAACGGACTCGGGAAGCCTCCTGCTACATATGGTGGAGCCATAGGTAGATGGAGCTTAGGTCTGTGAATCAAGGAGAGATCAAGCAGAATTTTTCTGTAAAATACCAAAGAGTAAATACCTTTGAGGACCAAGAAGCAGAATTGAAGGTATTATGTAGATACGACTATAACCATTTAAAATATGGTAATTAAAAAATGTAAGAACTATTCTTAGCTCATTGGTTGTACAAAGAAAGTTCAGCAGGCCAAATTCAGTCACAGGCCTTAGTTTACCAAGCCTGCCCTAAATCACTGCTTAAAGGAAAGCTACCTGCTGATCTAGGAAACTTTCCATGAGTTTATAACAGGCAGCTTGTGTGTCCAGCCCCTGAAATTTGGGGGCTGTTTTTTCCAGCAGTTAGCCTCCCATAACTTATCCAAGGCCACATAGCTGGGAAGTAGCAAAGCACACATTTGAACTTGCTGATATTGCACAGTGCTGCCTGCTGAGAAACAGGACAAGTTTGACTGTTGACATCCTCCAAGGGCTGCTTCATATTGCCACCCCAATTCTAAACCTTGAGTCAGAAAGAAATGCACAGAGACATAGTAAGAGTTCTACGTTGCACAATTGTGCCTTGAAAACCCACATGTTCCCAATTTAATAAAGAGATCTTGTTTGATAGTGTCAAGGATAATGGCTTGTTACTGTTCCTTCAAGGAGTAGGACTAATGTTTCGCATCTTATAAATACCCCCTAATTACCATTTCTTCCAACTCCAGCTCTACCAGCCACCTTCTCAGGAGTGTCCCTCAGTGCAGAGTCCACCCAAATCTGGAAGCAGTACTGCCCTTCTGCTGGAAAAAGGTGGGATGGAGAGATGTATAAGGGCTGGCTCTGGGACATCCCGTGCTTTCCAAAGTCTACATTCCTTAGAGATTTTTGACACCTTATTTAAAATGACTAAGAAAACAAAGAATTTTTTTCCTGGAACTTTACAGAAAATGAAAATGAAATGAACGTGGTCTGCTATAGATTATCCTAAACACGTGCATGTCCAAAATATTGGATGGTGTATAATGTACCTAAAAAATCGGCAAGTCTTCCTGGTGTAAGTTTGGAAAGAAAGAAATTGGCACTCTAAAATACCGTTCCTGCTCATTCTTGCCATTTTTCCCCACCAGGCAGGATTTGTTTACTTCGGTGTTTATAGTTACCGGTTGGCTTCAAAATAGATATTTTAATTCTGAGATCTCACTCATGGATAAAGAATGTGAAGAGAAGTTTTCTGTGGTGATGTTTGCATTTTTAAATTAAGGGTAATTAATCTCTCCTGTCCATCTCAGGAAAAAGAAGATGATTAATATGAAAACAGAGGTTGTTAGAAGAGAAAGCAATTAAAAATGATTCATTTTGGAATTTTCCTTAGACTTTGCTTTTTTGGTTTTGGTTCAGGAAGGTAGATGAAAGATATTATTTTTACTTATCCTGGACTCTCAGTGTTTTAAAGACAAACAAGTGATGATCTATATCTATATAATTTGCCCTATTTGTGAATACTCCATTATTGGTTGTTGTGGTTTGGTTCTCACATGCCAGATTCTACAAATGCCATGCACAGTAAGTTGTCTTATACAATGGAACCAGAACTAGTAGTTGACTGATTAATTTTAAAAAGTCAAAGAATCATAAAAACTTCATAATTGCATCTTTAAATATTTCCTTTTAACTTAAAAGTTAAAAATGCTCATACACTTACCATCTTTTAGCAATACTATAGCGTGCCGTCTTTCTTTTGAGTATGAGTCTGTTGTTGGAAATCTAATCAGGTAGCTTAAATAAAACCCAATCACAATAAATTAAAATCCGAATTTTAATTTATTTAAAGAGGAATGAGAATTCAAAGACATTCAAGAATCAGTTGGAGGGAAGAATCATTTTTTATTTTATTTTTTGAATCTTTTACAGTTGTATCAACCACACATAATTCAATGGAAATTTTTAGCGACTCACCTTTATTAAGTCTTTCTAAAGCATATAACTTAGTCATCATAGATATAAGTACTCTATGCTTGTCGCATTCGTACGACATAGTTTTATGGGACATTTAAATTATGTAACTTCAGTAATCCACAGAACTTGAATAAACTGGTTTGGGATTAAATTCGACCGCAGATAACTCAACTGGTGACACCAAAAATGCACAGATGTATAGGGAGCAGCTTTGAGCATTCAGCTTGGTTTGTGAAAACTATGAAGAAATGCAGTACTCTTACGAATCTATTAGGTACAGGTCAGTTTGAAGATCTTTGAATGTGTATGTAAAGTGGTGTTTGCCTGCTTGTAGATTTTACAAATCTATGTTATCACGCTGAATAAACATAGTAATAGGGAGACTGCATGGACTACACTAATGTAATAGATATAGAAGTGATCTTAGTGTCTAAATTACTTGGATTTGAACTTCATCATCTTAGTAATAGCAGCCACAAAGTTGTAAAAAAGCAGTTATTGGCATCGTTATTTTTAAATTGACTCAAATAGTAGTAGTCTTCTTAACACACTATGGGTGAATTTGTGTGTTAGCAACTATAATCAGAATAGACTCACAGAAATTGTCAACTGCTTTGAAAAATTGTTTCACACATAAAACTCAAAATGTTTGATTCCATGATATTGAGGATGAGCTTTTTAGAATAAATAAATACATTTCTGTCTGATGAATTTCTATTCATCTTTATTTCCCCCAGCGTGAAACAGACCAGTGGTTCTCAATTGGGGCAGTATCACACACATAAACACCTAGGGTATTTTGGAAACTGTATGAAGGCTTATCAATTACTTCAATGGTTGCAGGGTGTCATTACTGCAGGGAGCTACCGGCACTTAGTAGACTGGGTTCTGGGATACTGGGGTCCCAGCAACGTGTAGGACAGTTTTGTACAACTTTCTGATGTCCCTCCAGAGGAGACACTCATGAAAATGAAAGATCTATTTAGATCTATATGAATCTAGAACCTGTTTTATTATAAAGACAAATTGGGGGGTAGATCTTTAATAAGTCATTTCTGCTATAGTAAGATGTGTGTTTCTAAAAATCACTGTGCTATGCAAAATCATGCAATAAAAACAACAGGGCTTATGAGAAAAATGGGTTTAGGGACATGATACTCAAAAACTTCATGAGTGACATAAATAAAAAGGTGGGATCCCAGTAAAAATAGTAGCACAGTTTTATACATGGTAAATGGTTAAGAAATACACAAGAACTACAATAAATATTTTACTGGAAAAATACCTAAAGTTCGCTAGTAGAAGTGGGCAACAGAAGAGCCGCCATCTGTGAGTTATTGTGAAGTCTTGGAGGGAGGGTTATGTGAAACTGGACGGAAAATTACAGCCCCATTCACTACGTGTGCAGGTGTGGTGAAACGAGGTAGCTGGTAGGTGTTTAGTGTGTTAGCATGTACGTGTGTGTATTCCTACATGGCTCATTCAGCAAAGTGCACTTCTCTGGATTTGCCTGGTGTTTCTCGCTGAAAAAGTCCTCATAAGCAAATGTATTATGTTCAGATTGTTCCTATCAATTGCTTTCGAACAAATTTTAAAGCAAGTGTTACAGCAGAACTAACTGTAGACTGAATTGTTCTAGGAAGGCAACTGCTATGTAAATCAAGAAAAATGTTTTCTTTTGTTTGGAACTTGCCAAGATTTGTTCCCCTTTCCAGAAAATCATGTCCTTGAGGCAATGCCACTTGTGGTTCATGAGTTCCCAACACGACACACTGGTATGAGCCTGCATTGGTAGCTGTCGTATTCCTGGTGATCTATATAGAGGTGCAAGTATCAAAATATTCATTAGATCTTCTACTCTGACCTTTAACTGTAATAGTTAAAGAGCATTTATCTAAGAATAAAGAAATAAAGTTGTATTAGAGATTACATTCCTGCCATTTCTCCCTTATATACAGTTAGGATATTATATTGAAATTTTTGAAATGATATGTAAAGGCCAATTATATTATATAAAATGGGCACAATAAAATATGTATTAGGAAAAGAGGGTGGCTGTGAACCACGGGTATAGAGTATGTTTTTTTTTTAAAAAAGAAAGGAAATGTTGGCATATTTTTTTATCCATGAATACATGTGAGGGTTAAATGAGATATGCCTGGCATATGATAGGCTTTAAGTAAATGATAATGGTATTATTATTTTTTCATACAGTATTAGAAGACACACATATCCAGTTGCTTCCTGCATCTTTTCTTTTGGATGTCCCACAGGGCCCTCAAACTTAGGAGATCAGGGTCAACAAACTGCCCATTACTCTCCCAAACATGCCCCCTACCTGGGTTTTTTATTTATTTATTTATTTATTTATTTATTTATTTATGGCTGCATTGGGTCTTTGTTGCTGCACGCGGGCTTTCTCTAGTTGCGGTGAGCAGGGGCTATTCTTCTTTGCGGTGCATGGGCTTCTTACTGTGGTGGCTTCTCTTGTGGAGCATGGGCTCTAGGCAAGTGGGCTTCAGTAGTTGTGGCACGCAGGCTCAGTAGTTGCGGCTCACGGGCTCTAGAGCACAGGCTCAGTAGTTGTGGTGCACGGGCTTAGTTGCTCCGCGGCATGTGGGATCCTCCCGGACCAGGGCTCGAACCTGTATCCCCTGCATTGGCAGGCGGATTCTTAACCACTGTGACACCAGGGAAGTCCCCTACCCGGGTTTAATCAATAGTGAAAAGGCTTCATGTTTAACCCAGTAGTGACCAGCTAGCAAAGGAGCATTATCTGTGACTCTTCTCTTTTTTGAGAGGCCTATATCCAATAAACCACCATTCCCATAAATTCCAGATATCCCCCTCTCTCCCACCATGTGTTTCAAAGCTATCTGCTTTTCTCTAACCTAACTACTACCATATTATTTCAAGCTACCATCATCTCCTACCTCAATTATGGAAATAGCCTCCAAGCTAAGCTCAGTCTCCCTTCTTATCCCCTCAGATCTATCTTCTCTTTAGCATCAACCAATAGAAATACAATGAGCACATATGCAATTTTCAATTTTCTGGACCATCATTTAGAAAAGGAAACGTGGGCGATTTTAATAACAACTTATTTAACTTACTGTATCCAAATTTTAATCATTTCAACATGTTATTCATATGAACAATTATAAAAGATATTTGGCCTCCTCCTTCTGCTATGTCTTCAAAATCTAGCATATATTTTACATTTACAGCACCTATCAGTTTGGACCCCCCACACCTCAAGTACAATTTGAGAGAATTTTATGCTATGCTGTGATACTCAATATATAATTTCTGGAAAGCCAGGTTTGACTCCATGACTGGCCTTGAGTTGAATTGGAAAATATACCACAGTCCATCCCTTTACAAATAGGGTTCCACAAGAAGGGTAAGCCCTGATGCCCTAAGACATCCATTGTGTGTCATGAATTAACTTCTCTCCTGTGAGAGTCCTCTAACTTCCTCTTCTACCCCTCTGTACACATCCAATTCAGTGCTCTCAGCTACCAGTAAGTGACAAGAATAGACAAACCAGTCTCCAGCTTGGGCCTTTCTTGAGAACTACTGTAGGGAACTCATTTTCTTATCTGCATCTCCAAATGCAATATAAACCTATCTTTTTTCTTAGTTAACAAGACCACCTCATTCCACTGCCCAGGTTAAAACTCCAGTCATCTTTACCCGCTCTATCTCTCTCTCCCTGACACCAAATCAGTCACTAGTTATGATCAGTTCCTCTTCATTAAGTAAAACTGTCCCTTCTATCTCCATGACCCCATTGTCTGTTTGGATTGTTGCTGCTCTTATTTCCAGGGAAACGACATAGCTTCATAATTCTCCCAGTTGGTCTCCCTGCCTCCACTCTTTCTCAAATCCATTGTCTTCCTTGCTGTCACATTGATTTTTTCCTGAATAATAACAGCAACACTAACAATGGCCATGTACTTTCTTGCTTCAATCTTTGCTTACCTCAGCTCCTCATTGCTTACAGGGCCAGAGCCACGCTCCTTGGATTGGATTAGGAAATTGGGCTTTGAAGTACCTTTCTAGCTTTACCACGTCCACCCTGTCCCAGACTCAGGGAGCTAGGTATAATACATCTGGCTTTTTCCCCATTCACAGCTTTACAACCTGGATCATCTAACATGCCATTTTCCACTTTACTTTTATGCCTCACCTCTACCAGAATATAAAATGGAGGCAAAGACTTACTGTGTTTTGTGCAGTACCATGCACCCAGCACACAGAACAGTGTCCCAGAGTACATGATGAAATTTATCTATTGAATGAGTAAGTCAATAAATTGTTCTGAGACAGGCTGAGACCTGGGACCCTTTGCTGCAGTGCTTACACTTGGACAAATTCTCCTTGAGCAACAAAATACAAAGAAACTATAAGGGACTAAAAATAACTGTGCATGCACAGTTGAGGCAAATTATGGACAAGAAGATACAAAAAAACCAAAAAGATGCCACCAAAAACTACTAGAGCTAATCAATGAATTTGGTAAAGTTGCAGGCTACAAAATTAATGTACAAAATTCTCTTGTATTCCTATACACTAACAACGAAAGATCAGAAAGAGAAATTAAGGGAACAATCCCATTCACCACTGCAACAAAAAGAATAAAATACCTAGGAATAAACCTGCCTAAGGAGGTAAAAGACCTGTACTCAGAAAACTATAAGACACTGATGAAAGAAATCAAAGATGACACAAACAGATGGAGAAATATACCATTTTCTTGGATTGGAGGAATCAATATTGTGAAAATGGCTATACTACCCAAAGCAATCTACAGATTCAGTGCAATCCCTATCAAATTACCAGCGGCATTTTGTACAGAACTAGGACAAAAAATCTTAAAATTTGTATGGAGACACAAAAGACCCCGAAGAGCCAAAGCAATCTTGCAGGAAAAAACCGGAGCTGGAGGAATCAGACTCCCTGACTTCAGACTATCCTACAAACCTACAGTAATCAAGACAGTATGGTATTGGCACAAAAACAGAAATACAGATCAATGGAACAGGATAGAAAGCCCAGAGATAAACCCACACATCTATGGTCACCTAATCCATGACAAAGGAGGCAAGGATATACAATGGAGAAAAGACAGTCTCTTCATTAAGTAGTGCTGGGAAAACTGGACAGCTACATGTAAAAAATGAAATTAGAACACTCCCTAACACCATACACAAAAATAAACTCAAAATGGATTAGAGACCTAATTGCAAGACTGGACACTATAAAACTCTTAGAGGAAAACATAGGAAAAAAACTCTTTGACATAAATCCCAGCGAGATCCTTTTTGACCCACCTCCTAGAGTAATGGAAATAAAAACAAAAATAAACAAATGGGACCTAATGAAACTTAAAAGCTTTTGCAAAGCAAAGGAAACTACAAACAAGATGAAAAGACAACCCTCAGAATGGGAGAAAATATTTGCAGATGAATCAACAGACAAAGGGTTAATCTCCAAAATATATAAACAGCTCATGCAGCTCAATATTAAAAAAACCAACAACCCAATCAAAAACTGGGCAGAAGACCTAAACAGACATTTCTCCAAAGAAGACATACAGATGGACAAGAAGCACATGAAAAGCTGCTCAACATCACTAATTATTAGAGAAATGCAAATCTAAACCACAATGAGGTATCACCTCACACCAGTTAGAATGGGCATCATCAGAAAATCTACAAACAACAAATGCTGGAGAGGATGTGGAGAAAAGGGAACCCTCCTGCACTGTTGGTGGGAATGTAAATTGATACAGCCACTATGGAGAACAGAATGGAGGTTCCTTAAAAAACTAAAAATAGAATTACCATATGACCCAGCAATCCCACTACTGGACATATACCCAGAGAAAACCATAATTCAAAAAGACACATGCACCCCGATGTTCATTTCAACACTATTTACAATAGCCAGGTCATGGAAGCAACCAAAATGCCCATTGACAGACAAATGGATAGAGAAGATGTGGTACATATATACAGTGGAATATTATTCAGCTATAAAAAGGAACGAAATTGGGTTATTTGTAGAGATGTGGGTGGATCTAGAGGCTGTCATACAGAGTGAAGTAAGTCAGAAAGAGAAAAACAAATATCGTATATTAACGCATATATGTGGAACCTAGAAAAATGGTACAGATGAACTGGTTTGCAAGGTGGAAATAGACACAGATGTAGAGAACCACCGTATGGACCCCAAGGGGGGAATGTGGCGGCGGGGTGGGATGGTGGTGTGATGAATTGGGAGATTGGGATTGACATGTATACACTGATGTGTATAAAGTGGATGACTAATAAGAATCTGCTGTATTAAAAAATAAATTAAATAAAATTAAAAAAAAAAAAAAGACCAAAAGGACCAATGGCCACTTCTGAAGAGCCGGGAGCAAAAGGAGGGTACTGTGCATGCCCCCTGCACACAACACCACCAAAGGTGGGAGCAAACAACCTGAGCCATCACTCCAGCCCGACCGCTGGACCTGCACATACTCACCCCATATAAGGAACCAGCTCACTTCCCCTCAGTGAGCAAGCAAGGGAGGGAACCTGTTGCTTGTTCTCGCTCCCCCCTGCTGCAGCAGGGGCCCCAAAAAGCCTTACCTGAATTTCTTGTCTGGCCTCTGATCAATTTCCATTGATGAAGAAGGCCAAGAACCCTGATCTGTAACAGTTCCAGGGCCACCTCTGCAGCGAAGCCTGCTCCATGCTTCCTTTCATTCTCAGCAGGGTGATTGCTCTCTCCTTTGTGATTGCAAAACACACCAAATGCGCCATTATTTTAGCACTAACAGCATACTGTATATATTTACTTACATATACGTCTCTCCTCTTTATTTGAGCTCCTTGATGGCAGGAATACTCTCTTTTTCATCCTAATTGTCAATTATAGTACCCAGTTCATAGTAGGCATTCAAAAACTGTTTTATGAACAAGGGAATACATGAAATGAGTTAGACAGAGGAAGAAGAGTATTTGATTTGGCCAGGGAATCACACACACACATGCACACCCCCCCCCCCCCCCCCCCCCCCCCCCCCCCCCCAGTGAGGAGTAAGACACACAAATCACCCTATGCAACTAAATGTTGCAAGGATTATTCTCTGTGAGAGACAGATATTAGGCTAGCTGTGGTGGCCTTTAATTCACCTTTGTAAAACACACTTTTAAAAAGACAGTCTTGCTCATAAAACATAATAGGTAAGTTGTAAATCCACCAATTAGAGATTTTTGGAATGAAAATACTGATAGAGTTTGACCTTTAATGAGCTATTTCCATTATTAAAAGGTTCTACTTTTTTGTAATGAAAGAACTATGATTTCTGGAACTATGATTTCTATGATTTTATGGTGTATTTGTTTCAGTTGGTTTTTACCTTCAGTCACCTCAGCAAAAATAAAGAGGTTTCCCCACTGGGGGAATGTCAGACATGTATGCATACTGAGAGGGAAGCGGAAGGGGAAATGATCATTTGATTTATTCATGACTCTTCTCAGATACCCATTCCCATGCCCAGGTTCTGAGGACCCCATTTCTAGAGCTCACACTGTATTGACCACTCTCTGTTCTAATCGGATGACATATGGAAGCCAATGACTGCCTTCTCACATGCTAAAAGCGTTCATACTCTGCACACCTCGGGATAGGCAGAGCCTAGCAATTAAAAGCACAGATGGTATGTTGGTAGCCTCAAAATTTCTGCAGCAACAAAATTGGGAGATTAAAATGTAAAACAACACATAAAAACTAGACACCTCAAGCATGTAATCGTATATTTATTTCTCTTTTTAAAGAACACTCCTTAATGTAATTCAATATACAAACTTGGTTTCACAGAATTATAATCCACTATATAGCACAAAGATAACCCAGATTGTGTGTGTGTGTGTGTGTGTGTGTGTGTGCATGTGTTGTACCCCTTCCCTTCCTTCCATTCTTCTGAACCTACAAAGGCTCTGCCCACTGTCCACGCTAACAAAAACCCATTCTAAATGTTATCTACAAAAGACATTATCCTCCCACAAGTTCTTTTCCCTGGAAAGCTCCTTTCCCGTTCCCCCTGAGATAGCCAGGAGTGTGACACTCTTCCCCTCTGCAGTAGGGTCAAGTGGCTTCCCCTAGAGCTGATGCCAACCCTGTTACCGTGCAGACTGGCTGACAGGAAGGGCTGGGGACCAGGTCTCCGTGCCCTTCCCCACTTCCACACCCACCCCTCAGTCCAAGCGCGACCCCTCTGTAGTAGCCTTAGTTCCAGTCACCATCTCGTGCAGCAAGAACCAAGGAGATTGCTAAGCCCAGGTCTTCTCCATGGGCAGCGCACAGCACTGCCTGCCAAGCCACCGGGCCGGCCGATAACCAAGCTCAACACAGTCCCATGTGCTTTGTCACTTTAATTTTTAAAGACACCCTAGCATAGGTCTGTGGCAACCTAGTGTCCAACTGAGTTACATAAAATTGTACCAGTGATGCACTTGTACATATTTACATGGGGTGGAATGTTTTCCCATATATTTAGATGAGTATATAGATCAACATGTTCACATAAGACCAAATACTTTTAATATTATTTATAACTGATTTATAAAGCTTTGAAAAAACTCACAATAGCACATTGTTTACTTTAATGCTTTACGGTACTATCAGTTTAAAATCACAATCAGCACTTAAGTTATAGTCAATCCAGCAAACAAGAGACAAAAAAATTTACAAGAGTTAAGAACTGACTGATACATCCTTTATCTTTTTTTTAAACTAATGCATAAGTGCAGAATAAGATACTCTAGTTTAAATATCTTGTTTACAATATACATTTTTGTTCTAGTTACGCAACAGTAAATCCCATGCTTCACATAGAAAAGCAATCCACAACATTAAGAAAAAATGTACAATTTATGAAACAAAGTAAATAAATATTAGTATTACAGAATCAGAGCTGTACATAAAAGCTGTTCAGTTTTAATCATATAAAAATATGTTTTAGTGCAACCTCACATATATATTGATGCTGTTTTGCTTTACATCATTTAGATCCAAGTGTCCAAAAAAGGAAAGAAATTACATTTATTACAAAGCAGATACACAAATTCTAAAATATGTACAAATTACTGCTAAAAAATGCTTATAAGAATATAAGCAAAGTAAAGAAAAGGCACAAACATCTGTACAATTTTAAAAGTACCAGACCCAATAGGTTAATTTCAAATTTTGTTTTGGTCAGGCTCATGATGACTTGTTAATTTACCTAATTCTTCTGATATAACAAAAGTATATATAATAGCAAACTACTGTAACTTAGGACAGGCATGCTATAAACTTGATTACCTCTATTTCTAGAAAAACAAAAACAAAGGGGAAAATGTGGAAATGAAAGTCTCCATGCATCTTAGATCAATGTAGTTGACTCTTTTCCGACAAAGGTTCCTTGCCTTCCTCTGTGCTTGAGGGTAATTCTTTGCTGCCTTGAAAGCCCGACTGTTTGTCATCCAGACAACTCTTGCTGTAAAACGTGGAGTGAGCGAATGCAGTCTGTGATGTACCAAAATTGTCCTTTTCACCATCATGCAAGTCAGGGTGGGTAGCTGAGGTACAGGGCTGACCTGGCTCAGGTCCACTAAAGTGTCTAATGCTAACATGTGCACTTTCCAAGGGTTTCTGATGGGGCGCCTGCCCCCGAGCTGGCTGGTCTGCCCCCAGCAGAGCGGCCTCTTCTGTGGCAATCCGGAGGGAGGCGATGGCTTTTGTGCAAGTCTGTATGTTTTCCTCCTGTTCCCGCTCTGTTGCATTCAGGCTGTCTTCTGAAGTGCTCTGTTTCATCAGTAGCCGAGGAGAGGAGGGTGTGCTAGGTGGACCAGATGACTGCAGAGCGTGAGGAGATCGCTTCTCATGCTGCTTAGGAACCACATAGGGATCCTTGGCGAAGGAGTCCCCTGAAGCTCCTCTCTTCTCCTCAGAGCCCTCCATTGGCAGAGGCAATGTGGGTGGAGGGTGTAAACCGGAAAGGGCCGGCGGCATGGAGTGAACCATTTGGATCCCACCAACTGGCACCATGGGGATAGGAGCTCGCACTTGCTGCTGAGAGTGGAGTGGAAGATGACTGAAGACATAGTCATTAGGACCCTCAGGGAAAAGGCTGGAGCCTGGATGTTCATAAGCACCTTCTTGGTCTCCATAGAGACTGAAGTAAGGAACCTGAGGTAATCCTCTTCTTAAATTCTGCATCGGGAAACAGAGCACAACGCTTAGGACCCATCACCCTTCACGCTTAGGTCAAGCTGTTTCATTCATTCACTCACTCACTCATTCTTTCAAGACACGTGGAGACTCCCTAATCTTTTTATCCATTTTTTATTTCTCAAGACAAAAGAGAATTTCTCAGCGGTCTTTTAGGATTCTTGAGTGAGGCGGTGGGTCTGTGAAAAGTTGCCTTTGCTGTTAAACAGCCATGTAATAAATCATGCAATGTGTTTTCCACTAGGTACAGAGACATGTTCCAGCTCTGTTTTGTTCATAAGATGGAATGAAAAGAAAATAATGGATAATTACCAAAAACACTTTACTGAGCCAAAAAACACTAATAATAGATTTTTTAATTCAAAAGGAAGTTAAAAGATTACCATCTGTTTACATACTGGGCAGATTTTTAATATTTTTCTTAAGTGTTGATGAATAGAAATGGAGTGACAAGCCTGAAAATTAGCCTGCTTTTTTTTTTTTTTTTTAGTTTTCTACAGAACAGATGACAAAATGGTGGTGATAACACAAACTGGTTACTCCAATGTGCAAGACATTGGTCTAAAGGAATAAATGCCTGCTCAGGAGACATCGAGGCAGAAGATCACAGCTTCTCCATCAAATCTTAATTCAAGGCCAGACTTAGTATGGAAACTATGCATCAAAGTAGTTAATATTAAATATTTCAAATCGTTACAACTTGCATTCAACTACACAGCTGGGAACCAAAGATGACTGTGTTTTAATTCTTCTGTTTATACTACTATTTCCACTTAAATATCTTCTTGGCAATTAATGGATTAAGATACTTAAAATTGGGGGCCAGTATTCCAGATGTTATGGTCCCAGTCCTGAAAATGGAGAACTTATTTTGTATAATTGTTTCTGTAGCAAAACCCAACTTATACCGTGAGATTATCAGGTTTTGACGAGATGATGAGGTTTCAGTTACTGAGATTCATTCTTTTAATGAATCGTCATCTAAAAGAGACTCACTGTATTTTTATTTTTATGTTTTTTGAGAACTTAAAATCAGAGAGATACAAATGTGGCAAATACGGTAGTAATCAGGAGAGACCAAAAAATGTTCTAACTCATTTCAAGGATGTTTCAGTTCTAAAATTCAAGATATGCTCTATACCATTAATGATTCGTCCAGTTCTATTTGGATCGTGAGACCAGCTCAAGAACGATAAGTTATGCATCGTCTCTGCTACTCTGTACCAGGCTTGGCCCTTACCCTGTTTTGGGCTTCACCTTATTCAAGCCAAAAACAAATGACCTGTGCTGAAAGTGCAGGAGAAATCATGTAATCATCAACCCTATAACCACAAGCATCTCATAAGCTAGGTAAGGGGAGAATTTTATGGTATGAGGAAGAATCATTTAAATGCTACCAAAAAAAAAAAATGCCTCTTGTACTTGCTCTGGTTTAGAAAAAAGGCATGTTTCCTTCATCCATCACCACGTAAGGTGGAAGAACATAATGCCTACAATAATGACCTTTGAAGCTAACCAAATGAATCTTCTTTTAATCACGATTATCACAGATGCAAAGTTTAAAACAAAATGTAGCTTGGATATTTTTCCATTTTGCTTTTGATTGCTATTCTGTGATGTCCACTGCATACACCTAATCAGAATGGGGGTCTGTGAGGCAGCCAGAGACACAGCTGTCCCATTTCATGAGATCTCTGAGTCAAGTCTAACAAAGGGAGTGGTGAACTGTCCTCTAAAAATAGGAGGTATTCAATATGTTCAATAGCCAACAGAATTTTGTGTTAAGAGTAAAAGTGTTATAGTCAGACCTTTACTGACCAGAAATTAAATGACTATAGTCACAGAAGCAAGTGCACAAGTACAATTCCTATCATGTAACCACTTCCATGGCTCCAAATACTGCCAGCCTTTTCCACATATCCTCTGTCCTTGAATTGACCCTTTCTTCACCCTCCAAATAAACTCTCAAGAAGATTTTTCTACTCTAATTTTTACTCCATTTGCAACACTATTCTCATAACTTGGACCTTATCATTGTAATATCGTGAACACACTCCCATCTTACTTAAAAATCTCGATACGGAAAGATGAATAATGAATGCATGTGTGGGTTGTGTTAAGTGCATGCATATGTGTATGTATATCTATACATATACCCCATGTACCAGATATTTACCCCACTCATCTTTTCAACAGTGTCACTAGGTCCTCTGGAAGCAAAGGCTCAGAAGGAGGTAGGGGTGCAAGAGGTTCAGCTGGGGGTGGTGATGGGGGAGCGGGGAGTTCATGTATGGGAAGGTAATGGGAAGAGGAAGCAGGTGGTCAGCTGGGGCTGATCCAGGCTCAGTCATTGACTGGGGGCTGCAGGGGAGAATGTGACCTTGGCTTGAAAATGGAGGCCTAGCCTGAAGGTATGAACAGCTGGAGGCTGTCAGCTCACTGCATTCCTTAGAGCTGAATGGCAAGTTCTTTCAAGGACAGAAATCTGCTTGGCCCAGCCCCCTGACTGCCACAAACAGATTAAGAAACTGTGGCCAAGAGGTTAATTGACTTGTTCAAGATCACACAGAGAGCAAAAGGGATGGAACCGTAGGACGACACTTTTACTAGACAATGTTCACGGACACTGTACCGAGGACCAGGACACACTTTCTTTGTCTCCTTGCTATCTATCTACCAAAACTTTAAAAATGGAAAAGGAAAACTTTTTGTTTAAAAAAGATGAGGCCAGAAACTGTACAATTTTTTCATCATCATCCTTGAGCCACATATGATAAACCCTCAAAAAATATTTACTGAATGAATAAAAAACTCTTTTCTCTCTTCCTCTCTTCCTTCCTCCCTCTCTCTCTTTCCCATTCTATTATCTATCTACCTTTCTATCTATCATATATCTACCTATCTCTCATCTGTCTTAAAATTAACACTAACCGGAGGGCATTAGGGAGGAAACAGCAGGATACTAGAATCTCAGTGACTGCATATCACCTCCTCCAAACCTGCTCCCTGGGACCTACCACTCCAGACTGAACCAGGTAATGAGCATGCCACACTGGACTACAGGGTCCTTTCATGCCACGGTCACTGCCCTGTGAGCCCTTGGTCAATGTTAAACAACAAGGTATTGCTAATAGAATTTCCATCAAAAAGAATTATTTTTAGGGTTATTCCAAAATAATAGGGGGAAGCACTCATCTACTACAGCAATCGGGAGACGTACTTCTCATAGGATCATTGATTCTTCTTTGCTCTGGCAATGAAAATCTTGTCCATACATCATAGAAAGATGAAAACCCTCTGCAGCCCCTCCAAAAAGGTGTGGTAAAGCATCAAACGGGAAGCGTTCGAGACCAAGGGTCTCTGCTTGGGGAGGATCCTCAGGGAGGATTCCAAGGTCTATTCCTTTCTATCGCATGAACAAAGCAGCCTGCTAAGAATTCTCTACAGAGAATTAAACTGGGTAATAGACCAAAGGCTCAACAGTTGGGCTTCATAAATGGTAAAGTTCAACAATAATATTAAGTATCCAGGTGAACTGGTATTAAAAAAAAAAACTGGTGCAAAGTCAATGACTAATAAAAACCAATCTCCTTCCAACAACAACCTTCTGGCCATAGATCTAAAAATTAGATGAAGTCCTTCAGTCTACTCCTTCACTTCCTTTGCCCAAGTTGGCTGCGAGTTGCTATTATTTTTTAATAACAATAGTGTGTTGGCACCAAAGAGTTATTTTTTGTGGCTGTAGCTGATCAGGAACAGGAGAGTCTCATCTCACACACTTCATCAGCATCATTGGGTCTATACCAGAAAAAGCATTTTACACCCTGGATGTGGTATCCTGGTATCGGAGGGATTTCTCACTCTATTCATGCTGCAATAGCATGAACTTCAGAAGAGCCCTGCTTTCTACTTAGCACCACCAAGACACAAAAAACCTGTGGAAATGTCCCTCTTTTTCTTAGCTTGTTAATTTATTTGTTTGACAAATAGTTACAAGTAGTCCTGATAGCTACACATGTTTCCGCAGTAGTTGAACCATGAAGACTAAGCTGGTGGCGGGCTTGTAAACAGAGGGCGCTGGGGGCAGGGGAGTGGAATGCAGCAGGGAGTTTTCCTAAAGTTCAAAAATGACAACCTAAGCATATAATTCAGGGTGGTGAAAAGGTGATGAGAGGGAGGAAGGTGACCACTAGGGCAACGATAAGACGGTAGAGCTGGGAGCTGGTAGTGCTTCCTTTGGCTGTGAAGGACAGTGCCGACCCACATGATGGAAATCCAGAGCAAAAGGAGAATGGCAAAGAATAGAGCCCAGGAAACAAAAAGCACCCTTAAAGCGACCAAACTCCAAAGGTATCATTCCTCTGTCTACACTAGGTGCCTGCTTCATTCATTTTTTAAAACCCTACACAAGCTGAAAGAGACATCGAGGTCTACCACGCTGGTGGAATGAGGCAGGGCAGGTGCTTTTCTGTGGATCTGCATAAGCCCACTGCCTAAACTTCATCCATGATTGCTGCTGTTGTTATCTTAATCCATAATGAGGGCATACCATAGAAATCGCCTCTGGTGCTTTCTCCCTTAGCTTTCCCAGCTCCCCATTCTCTGTGGGCTCAAGATCTCACTTTACAAGGGCACTCAGTAGCAGGAAGTGGTGGTACCAGGAAGAAAAGCATACATGTTCATGCCTTTCATTTATAAACATACCAAGGGGTTCATTCTCCCCTCTTCCGATCCCTCACTGGTTTCACATGTCCACTCACTGTGGGCAAAGTAATGTTTATTTTAAAATATTTTTTTGCTTGAAAGTCAATGCTAATGCCTGAATCAGAATCCTTACCTGGCAAAGAGTTACATAAATGACACCTAAATGTCCCTGAGAATGTCTGTCTAGGCAGCCATGCTATTCCAAAGACTTCACCTTTTCTACTCATGCAAAGGTTTCAACTCCTGTCAATAATGAGTTAGGTTTAGAAAGCATTTAGAAAGATCGCCCCTGTGACCAGCTGGAAATGCTCTTCTCTGATGTAATACTACACTTGGGATAATACCACAGACATGTTACTGACAATAGCATGCAATAAAAATGTCTTCCTTCTATTTTCAGTAACCAAATTTACTCCTCCCCATGAGAGAGACCCATGTCATAATACATTTCACACTAGTGTGTCATCAAGAGACTCCAATGTGCTTGGACTTATATATTAGAAAGAGAAAGCTAATTATACTTACAGGAGGCCCCAATACAATTGGCTCTGCTTGCAAATACTGTCCCATGGACAACGGTGGGTTGTGGTATAAAGCCCTTCTGGGAGATGGTGCTCTTATGGTGGTCATGTATCTTCTCTCTCTTCTGGGAGAGAGGTCTCTTCTGGCCGTGATCTCTTTCCCAGGTGACACTGGCCTCCTTGGGGACAGATGCCTTCTTGGTGAAACATCTCCTTGTGATATCTCTCTTCTCAAGGCAGCTTCCTTTCTTGGTGAAAGATGTCTCATGGGCGATACATCTCTCCTAGGTGATAAATGTCTTCTGGGCGACAAATCTCCTTTGGGTATCAGATACCTCTTTGGTGAATTATCTCGACAGGGTGAAGAATCATATCCTGGTGAGGAATGGTGGCTGGAGGGTGAGAAGTCCCTTGGGGAGGAACTCGGCTCTGAAGACAGCATGCATTCTTCATCCATACAACTAGGGATGTCTAACCTGTCTTTGTCTGGTTCCGAGTCTGTACTTTTGCTCTGGAATAATCTCTGGTATTCTGTCATTGGAGTATCTTCACATGAGTCACTTGGTGTCATAAGCTGAGTAACCTGAATACTTGGCAAAGTAACCAAATAACTGATCAATGAAGAATGCCCCAGGGAGCTATCAGAAGGAACCCCATGGGGCACGGCGCCAACATTCACAGGTAAGGAGGAGAATCTAGGAGGCTGGGGACTGGTGCTTCTTGATCTTGTTTTTGGTGTCAAATCTCCTTGGTCATCAAAGTCATCATCATCTTCATCATCATCATCATTATCATCTCCATCCTCACCATCCGATTCTTCAGCATCTGAGAACTGATGATCAGTTGAAATGCTGGACATGCTATGCTTCTCAGCCGCTTTGTGCAAATCTTCCATCGTTTCTGAAGCAATTGAACAAAGAGAATGAAGATCAAGATCCAAATACGAAGGTTAGGAGCTAATTTAGGCCCCATCTCTTTCCAAAAGCTTTCCTCAACCCTCCAGCCCTTAGAGACAGTCTTATCTCTGAATTCCTATAACACACATGGGCACATACCTCTGTGACTCTAGATTGGTTCTTTTTTTTTTTTTTTATGTACCTATCTGGTTTCATCTCCACCCTGTAATACGGACTCCATAGTAGGACCTTATAACTCAGGCATCATACCACTCATAGAAAACCCTCAATAAATGGGTATGCAATGTTGTTAATGATGGTATTAGAGGAAAAAGAGAAGCAAGACTTGTCTCTACAGGTATAAGACCTCACGAGGCCCAGCTGACCCTCAGGTTTTCTACTGAGGTTAGTGATGGATTATTTTTACTACTAGATTTCCTCTTAATAGGAAAAATAAGACAAAATGCTTTTCAAGTTTCCCAAAAAAGTTTCATAAACTTTAAATCACCATCACAACTTAGGTGCAATTAGATCTCCTTTATGGTTCCAGATAGAAGTATTTCCATAGTAAGGCCTTTCAACCTCCTCAGCCAGAACTGAAATGCATTTCTTCTCAGTAAGTTTCAAGCAATTCAATGTGTCAGACTTCTTTTCTATATTTAGTATTTAGTAAAATGAAATGTGATCAGTATCTTTTTTAAATACCTAAATTTATTTTACCACCTTGGCCACAAAGCTCCAGCACGCACAGTAAAGAGTTCAGTCAACTAAAGTATGAAATACCTGCTTCTTCGGTTTCGGTATCATCCACTGATGTCATTGAGACCCCCAACTCCAGGCATTTCTTCATGTGTGCTTTAGATTTCATATGCTTCGTTAGGTTTCCTGGAAAATACAGCCAAAAAAAGAGCAATGAATTGGTTACCAAAATGTGATGATTGCTGCAAAATTCAGTGTGAAATGAACTGACTTGAGATAATAAAGATTTGTTTCTCGCCCCTACCCCTTGTCTCAAACTTAAGAGGAACAATTTGGCTTCTGAAGATATTAACCCCAGACAGCTTCAGCCCAATCTCAGGTTTTCTGCATTCTAGAAGACTTGTCGAAGTCTAGGGTCACAGCTTTTCAAGAGTAGGCTCAAGTACAACTGGGAATCCCAGGCTTTCCTGGCTGAGAAGGGATCTAATATCTTTGGCCCAGTTGGGCCCACCTCCTTGGACTCCATATAACCAGGATGGTACAAGCTGGGTCACACCTCTCTGAGCAACTTCACAATGAAATATTGTCATCAACATATCCACCAGACCCCAGACCTTCTGGCATTGATCAGATATAGATTAAACTCACAGGATCCTCACTTGTCAGAAGAAAAAATATATGCAAACTAATGTTGGGGCCAATCCTGTAAATGAATGCAAAGATCCATACAAATACTTAGCTAACTACTTATAGGAAGCATTAGTCTCAGTATTTAGCATCTATCCATCTGGCATATATCAGCAAAGTTTATGACAGCAGCTTCTAAAGTTCTGGAGCAGCAAAATTCCTTTCTTATTTATCTTGAAACTCCCACTGTTCTACGAAAAAAGAAAGAATTTTATGTCAAATATGTATTATGATGATGATAAGACATACACAATTGTCCCTTATGTAAAATGGTGTAGTACAATTGGCCCTCCATATCCACAGGTTCAGCATTCACAGATATGAAGAGCTGGCTATACAGTTATACGTGTACCTAAGTACATATGTGTGTTTCTATAGATTTATATAATTGCTATATGGAATGTGAGAAATTATGAAAACACTGATCCAATCACCTCTGATTTAGGATCTATGAAATTATATATATATTATTCCATGTCATATATATAACTTATCGAAAGAGATCCAGGAAGTAATTCAGCTGTAAGGGCCATATTATTATCTTTGCACTCTGACGCTGCTTTAGTAACATAGCAGCAAATGCTTTATTTTTAAGAGTAGGCTCATTGAATCTAGATGGAAACCCAGCCTGCTGAAATAGTTTATTCCCCTTGTAAGAGTGTCTAGCTTACTATTAATGTAATATATGAGCCACAACTCTAAACTGGGGCACTGTTGTTTATTATTTTATTTATATTATTTTATTTTTTACTTAACATTTGGCTTATTGCTTATATACCTACAAATTTTATGTGGTATTTTGATAACTCCAAACATAGAAATATGTCCTGGCCCTTACTGCTCTTTTTTATCAAAAAAACTATATCTACAATTTTTCTAAAGATCTAAACAATTTTTATAGATACATCATCAAGAATTCTAAAATCTGTAAATTAATTAAATATATCTATAAATTAATGGAAATCACCTGCTTCTGTAAGGGTGCAAGTGATCTGAGTATGTGGACATATGTAGATGTTAGGTATGTCAAGATAGTTTATTTAGAGCTTAGTATGTGTTTCTTCTTCTATATTTTTCTTTCCACTCGTTTCAAGTAGGCAGTGAGGCTTTGCGCTCTCATCCTCAGGGTAGTTTTGTAGTTAGAAATAGGGCTCAGAAACAACCCCACCCTGACTTTGGCTTATTAAAGTCTTGAACATATGAAGGATTATAGCAAAGAGAGGGGAGCAGGATGGCAGGAAAGGGCACCTGGAGAAGTGACACAGGCACAGAGGAGGTACCGGTCCTACAAGTGTGCTCTGATTCTGTGCTCAGATGACATGACAACAAGCACTTCAGCCGGAAGTGAAAACTGGCTGGCGAGGGGTTTCCCAGGATGATCTGCTCTTTTTAAGATTCCAAGACATTTGTACATTCCCGAAGGGTGACAAGGAAACTCCAGTAATGACCAAGAATAAATTATTTCCTGCTAAAACTCCAAGACAATGGTTCAAAGCCAAATTTAATTTGGGTAAAAAGAAATACCTATGTGACGTTTCTTCACGCAGTGTTTCATGCAGCTATACCTACAGTTAACTCATATGCCCAGGGAATATCAATTGTAATGACTGGCGGATTTGCATTATTTCCTAAAACCAAAGTTTATATTTTCTTATGTCCTAGGGAGTCTCTCAGTGAAGTTCTACATAAAAGGTCTTGATTGTGCAAAAGTGGATGGTATTTAAAGGACATTATGTTTATCTCCTTTGAAATGCAAATGAACACTCCCTCCCCCTCTTTCTGGCTTACAAAGAGGCGTACTTATAATATAAATATCTTTTTAATAAAGAAGAAACAGATACGTTGAGAGGCTACACATTTTTACTTCTGACAAACGAATAAAGACAATTTAGGATTTTGTGTATAAGAGAAAATAGGTACACATTTCTCTACCAAAGATTATTTTATTTGATATTTATTTTTCTTGATGGGTAGTGGAGCAGATTAATTGGCATGCAAATCTAAAGTTAAAACATTGGAAAATGTTAGTGTGAGGTTAGTGAGGGTGTGTCTAGAGGATTCATTAGTACTTTACAGTAAGTAGTAAAACATACTTCTACAGAAGTCATCCACCTCTAATTCACTACTGTTTGTATTCTGAGAACACTGGGTTTATAAGCATTTTCATAATTTTATAAAATGATAGAAATATAATGGAAGCAACCTTTTAGTATAAAATATTTTCATATAAATCTACCTTCTAAAAACAGATATTTTTTAAAAAAAGAGAATATCATTTCAAGGCAAGTCTTAGTTTTATGAGATTAACAGCCATGGCCTGAGAGTAAGAAATTGTCTCCATGCTGATAAATACACAGAATACAAGCTATCAAATTTCTATGCATAATTAATGCAAGTGTGGATGGAGGGGCCCACCGGGGAGTCCGCGGGTCTCTACATCATTTATAATCTTGAGACTGACCATGGGCACATGTTTTCTTTCCGGCTGCCGCCTTGCTTTTCTAATGCCATGGCACGGATTATCTCCCTGCAGTATTTCAATACCGGTGCAAAGATTCTCTAGACCACATAACATTTCCAACATGAGGTAATAGCTATCCAGGCAATTCTTAGCCACTTCCTTCGAGACAACTAGCCTGGACCTAAGTCTGTAGCTCTTACTTAGGTCATAAAAGGAGCCTCACTGTCTCATGTACATCCTCAGACCACTTAACAGGAAGAGGAAAATACATTTTGTGGGGTCACATTTTCACAAAGAAAACCAACTAATTGTCGATGATGGTTATAAAATAGTATTCAGAATCTGGAGCAGCCATTTAAAAAAGTGTTTTTCCTCTAAAAAAAAAAAAAAGAAAGAGAAATCAGACCTGTACCTTTTGTTTTGAAGGCAAAATTACACAACTTGCATACATAAGGCCGGACATCAGTATGAGTGCGGATATGCTTTTTGAGCATGCTCGGTTTCTTACAGCGAATTCCACATTCTTCACAAATGTACTTTCCACGTCCACGTCCTCTGACATATACATAATCTTCATTTGACTTATACCTGTTAAAAAAGGGAAAATACAGTGTGTTTCCAAATACTTTTGCACGTTATACATCAAACCAAAAGCTAATCATTTGCAAGACAAATTTTTAGGAGGGACTTTTACAATTATTCAACTTTATTTCTACAAAGGCTGTGAAATCTATGCAGTAAAGTCCTGAAAGAACAGATTTGGCATTGTAAATAAGAGGGAATTTTTTTCTACATGGAGTTCAAAACGGAATTGGCTCTTCTATGAAGTGTAAATATATGGACTCCGTACAGATGTTCAATGGGCTTATATAAGCCTCAAAGAGTTGCAGAGCTGTGCACCTCACTGCCTCTGGCCAAGAAACATCCAAAAAGTTATACTAGCATATTTAAATCATCACATATCATTTGCTAATATTCCATCATCTAAGATGTGCATACCCCTCTGAATTTGCTAGAATAAATATGACTGATTATAGAATTCTTCATTGCAAGTTTCTACTCTATTTTTACAATCCTGGCACGAGAGTCAGAAATTTCTAGCTTACACAGGCTGAGCTGAGCTCACCAACTGTTGCCTACAGATTTGATCTCCTCTTCCCAAGGACCATGAATCTGTACTAAAGTGAAGTCTAAATTTCAAGTGGCTTCTGGAAGGTACTGTTACATAATGAAAACTAGACATTCTATTTTTCAATCAAATTTGCATTCGTTTCTGGAAGGATTTAATAGAGAAGTTTGAAAGGATAAACGAGGTCCTCTAGTTTAATTAAATCAGTTAGATGAGCAAAGTCTTAGGTATTCACTGTAATTATCAATGGAAGAAACCTATCTAGTGCTCACCATCCATCACATTTTGTTTAGAATACAGGGAAACATGACCTATCATACAGTATAGCAGCATTCTACTGAATAACTCAATGAATACCATTATCTCTTAAATCTCAGGCTAGAATTATGGGTCTAATGTCATTCTTGGGAAGATATTCCTTTCGAAGGGCTCTTTTTATAACTTCAAAAGGTAAAGTGACCTACAAAATGCCTTAACTCAGTGTGGACTGACTTAAAGGCACTAGATTTACAGTTTTGTTTTGTTTCGTCTTACATTCTAAGAGCATTGCAAACTTCTCTATTTTGTTCTAGCTAATCTATCATCAGAAATAAAAGCAAGTTCAAATTCATTTGTCAAATCCACTGAAGAATATTTAAGAGAGAAAATCCATCCAACGTATTTAAATATCCACTCTGCTATGGATACTATTTAATCTTAAGATTATCTTTTGTTCAGTACCAATCCAGGTGAGAATTGACTAGTATCAGAAATATGAATAGTCAGTTTTGCATGCTTTCTGCTCCTTTAAATCTTTCCCACTTAGGGACAAGGAATTTCCAAAGTCAACTTTTTCTTCAAAACTATTTTGAACTTTATCTTTCATCTCACATTTTTTGTAATAAAGAAGAAAAGAACTTAAAGATGCAAAATATCTTTCATCTTTTAATATCACTATTCTCTGCCCCAAACTTAGGGCATGAAATTACCTAAGGATGAAATTACCTTAGGATGAAATTACCTAAGGAATATAGAATAAAACAAATAATTTTATAGAAAGCAACTTTTCTTCAGGGAAGGGTACTTTAAGCTTACTGTGGCCCAGGCCCATCATTGTACTTAATGTACAATGTATTATCTTCAAATAACACTATTTTAATGTCTCAGCTGATTAACTTGCTTCCAGAATGAAAATAGAGTAAATTTTGTATAAAATATAACCATATTAGAAAAGTCTGCACAAATAAAATATTTACCCTTCAACAGTTCTGCAGACCCATGAATTTACTTGATACAAGAATTAATGGATTTTGAAAAAATAATTGAAAGATATGATGAATTGGGCGATTGGAATTGACATGTATACACTGATGTGTATAAAATTGATGACTAATAAGAACCTGCTGTATAAAAAAATAAATAAAATAAAATTTAAAAATTAAAAGGAAAAAAGAATTAATGGAGTTAAAAAATAATTAAAAGGTATGTTTAATTAAATTACTAAGTCTATGAATTAAATAGTAATAAGAAACATATACACTTAAAAATTTGGTCAGTAATACTTTTTTTTTTGAACTTATCACTTTGCAATCGGCAAAATAAGAGATGGTAACACACTTCTTGGAATAAACAGCTGATTACCACCAGGCGGAAGATGGATCACAGATTAAGGAATGATATCAATTACAGGAAAAAATCTGTAAAATATACAAACACATGGAGGCTAAACAATACACTGCTTAATAACCAAGAGATCACTGAAGAAATCAAAGAGGAAATGAAAAAGTACCTAGAAACAAATGACAATGAAAACATGATGACCCAAAACCTATGGGAGGCAGCAAAAGCAGTTCTAAGAGGGAAGTTTATAGCAATACAATCTTACCTCAAGAAACAAGAAAGATCTCAAATAAACAACCTAACCTTACACCTAAAGCAATTAGAGAAAGAAGAACAAAAAAAAACCCCAAAGTTAGCAGAAGGAAAGAAATCATAAAGATCAGATCAGAAATAAATGAAAAAGAAATGAAGGAAACAATAGCAAAGATCAATAAAACTAAAAGCTGCTTCTTTGAGAAGATAAAATTGACAAACCATTAGGCAGAAAAAAAGGGAGAAGACTCAAATTAATAGAATTAGAAATGAAAAAGGAGAAGTAATAACTGACACTGCAGAAATACAAAGGATCATGAGAGATTACTACAAGCAACTATATGCCAATAAAATGGACAACCTGGAAGAAAAGGACAAATTCTTAGAAAAGCACAACCTCCTGAAACTGAACCAGGAAGAAATAGAAAATATAAACAGACCAATCACAAGCACTGAAACTGAGACTGTGATTAAAAATCCTCCAACAAACAAAAGCCCAGGACCAGATGGCTTCACAGGTGAATTCTATCAAACATTTAGAGAAGAGCTAACACCTATCCTTCTCAAACTCTTCCAAAATACAGCAGAGGGAGGAACACCCCCAAACTCATTCTATGAGGCCACCATCACCCTGATACCAAAACCAGACAAAGATGTCACAAAGAAAGAAAACTACAGGCCAATATCACTGATGAACATACATGCAAATATCCTCAACCAAATACTAGCAAACAGAATCCAACAGCACATTAAAAGGATCATCCACCATGATCAAGTGGGGTTTATTCCAGGAATGCAAGGATTCTTCAATATATGCAAATCAATCAATGTGATACACCATATTAACAAATTGAAGGATAAAAACCATATGATCATCTCAATAGATGCAGAAAAAGCTTTTGATAAATTCAACACCCATTTATGATAAAAACCCTCTAGAAAATAGGCATAGAGGGAACTTACCTCAACAAAATAAAGGCCATACATGACAAACCCACAGCCAACATCATTCTCAATGGTGAAAAACGGAAACCATTTCCACTAAGATCAGGAACAAGACAAGGCTGCCCACTCTCACCACTATTATTCAACATAGTTTTGGAAGTTTTAGCTACAGCAATCAGAGAAGAAAAAGAAATAAAAGGAATCCAAATCAGAAAAGAAGAAGTAAAGGTGCCACTGTTTGCAGATGACATGATCCTATACATAGAGAATCCTAAAGATGCTACCAGAAAACTACTAGAGCTGATCAATGAATTTGGTAAAGTAGCAGGATACAAAATTAATGCACAGAAATCTCTTGAATTCCTACACACTAATGATGAAAAATCTGAAAGAGAAATTAAGGAAACACCCCATTTACCATTGCAACAAAAAGAATAAAATACCTAGGAATAAACCTGACTAAGGAGACAAAAGACCTGTATGCAGAAAACTATATGACACTGATGAAAGAAATTAAAGATAATACAAACGGATGGAGAGATATACCATGTTCTTGGACTGGAAGAATCAACATTGTGAAAATGACTATACTACCCAAAGCAATCTACAGATTCAATGCAATCCCTATCAAACTACCAATGGCATTTTTCACAGAAGTAGAACAAAATATTTCACAATTTCTATGGAAACACAAAAGACTCCGAATAGCCAAACCAATCTTGAGGAAGAAAAACGGAGCTGGAGGAATCAGGCTCCCAGACTTCAGACTATTCTACAAAGCTACAGTAATCAAGACAGCATGGTACTGGCACAAAAACAGAAATATAGATCAATGGAACAGGATAGAAAGCCCAGAGATAAACCCACACACATATGGTCACTTTATTTTTGATAAAGGAGGGAAGAATATACAATGGAGAAAAGACAGCCTCTTCCATAAGTGGTGCGGGGAAAACTGGACAGCTACATGGAAAAGAGTGAAATTAGAACACTCCCTAACACCATACACAAAAATAAACTCAAAATGGATTAAAGACCTAAATGTAAGGCCAGACACTATAAAACTCTTAGAGGAAAACATAGGCAGAACACTCTATGACATAAATCACAGTAAGATCCTTTTTGACCCACCTCCTAGATAAATGGAGATAAAAACAAAAATAAACAAATGGGACCTAATGATACTTCAAAGCTTTTGCACAGCAGTGGAAACCATAAACAAGATGAAAAGACAACCCTCAGAATGGGAGAAGATATTTGCAAATGAAGCAGCTGACAAAGGATTAATCTCCAAAATTTACAAGCAGCTCATGCAGCTCAATAACAAAAAACCAAACAACCCAATCCAAAAATGGGCAGAAGACCTAAATAGACATTTCTCCAAAGAAGATATACAGATTGCCAACAAACACATGAAAGGATGCTCAACATCACTAATTATCAGAGAAAGGCAAATCAAAACTACCATGAGGTATCACCTCACACCAGTCAGAATGGCCATCATCAAGAAATCTACAAACAATAAATGCTGGAGAGGGTGTGGAGAAAAGGGAACCCTCTTGCACTGTTGGTGAGAATGTAAACTGATACAGCCACTATGGAGAACAGTATGGACGTTCCTTTAAAAACTAAAAATAGAACTACCACACGACCCAGCAATTCCACTACTGGGCATATACCCTGAGAAAACCACAATTCAAAAACAGTCATGTAGCACGATGTTCACTGTAGCTCTATTTACAATAGCCAGGACATGGAAGCAACCTAAGTGTCCATCGACAGATTAATGAATAAAGAAGATGTGTCACATATATACAATGGAATATTACTCAGTCCTAAAACGAAACGAAATTGAGTTATTTGTAGTGAGGTGAATGGATGTAGAGTCTGTCATACAGAGTGAAGTAAGTCAGAAACAGAAAAACAAATACCGTAAGCTAACACATATATATGGAATCTAAAAAAAAAAAAAAAAATATATATATATATGTATGTATATAGTTCTGAAGAACCTAGGGGCAGGGCAGGAATAAAGATGCAGACGTAGAGAATGGACTTGAGGACTTATATATACTACCAAATGTAAAATAGATAGCTTGTGGGAAGCAGCCACATAGCACAGGGAGATCAGCTTGGGTGCTTTGTGACCACCTAGAGGGGTGGGATAGGGAGGGTGGGAGGGAGACGCAAGAGGGAGGGGATATGGGTATATATGTATATGTATAACTGATTCACTTTGTTATAAAGCAGAAACTAACACAGCATTGTAAAGCAATTATACTGCAATAAAGATGTTTAAAAAAAAAAAAAAGAATGAGTGGGACATAGCCCATAATGTTGGACAGTGAAATGAGGAGAAAATTAAATATGGCCCAATCCTTTTGGATCATCAAAACACAGCAATAAAATGTTCACATATGCTTTTTCATTTGTGTCCTTCGTTAGTGGAAATGGGCTCCCCAAATCATACAGTCACTGTGAAAGTCTCGCTAATCTAGTACAAGTGCGCTGTTATGAAGAAGACTGATGAATGTAAGCGTTGATTCAGTCACAGAGATCACTCAGTCTCTATAAAGATAAAATCTCTATTTCTCTTGTTTGTGTTAAAAGATGAGGAATGTGAAAAAATACTGAGACAAGCTTCATGGCTACAAACAGCTGTGGCTTTAGTGGTGACAGTACTAGGCATTCATCCAAGGGGGTCAACCTTACCAGGGAACCAACTTTGATAAACCATCTCCAAACTGGTAAATCTATGTGAGAAACTGATACTTCATATCACCAACCACTCAACATTTTAGAGTCAAACAGATAACATTATTTTGTTCTCCAAATATAATTAGAATAAAATCATGCTCATGGAAATATGTAGATTATAGATCTGTTGCAAAGATAAGGTAGACACATCACCATCCCCAAATGTGGTTAACGTCCTTTAAAATTTTTAAATTTTAAAGCAGAAGTCTGGGCTTTTTCTCCCCTGTGACTAGATTTAAGATACCTTTCTATCAAAATCTAAAACTGGACATTACACATACATGCAGTGTTTCTTAACTAGATAGACAACAAAATCATTGAACCTTATTACTTGAGTTTCTGCAACTCAGAACTCAACACTTAAAAAGAAATTCCTAAAGACAGAGAAACTGTCACAGACCAGAGAAGTTTGGGGAAACATGACAACTAAATGCGAAGTGGTGCCCTGGCTTGGATACTAGAACAGAAAGAGGGTATTGAAGGAACTGGTGAAATCCCAATAAGGTCTGGACTTTACGTAATAATAAAAACAATAAAATAAAACTAGTTTCTAGGTTTATACATGAGTGTGCATGACTGCATTTTTGTAAGCATAGAATAAAAATATGTCCATTACTAACACAACAAATGCCTATCAAAGTAATACCAAAGAATGAACAAACTTAGACAATATCAAGAGTCCAGCAATTTAGTCGATTTCATATTGAATTAGACGTATGGAAATTTAAGGCAAAGTTCGAACCATATACAATAGGGACATTTTCATTAAAAGCAAGTCATGAAAGCAAGGGCACGAGCTCATTATCTATTAACCAGACAGACTTCAGAAATGTGTATAGAAAAAGGAATTTGCTTTATGCTTCAGACCAGAGGAGATACGACTTTTCCATGCAGACACTCAGGACCATTTATGCTGAATTTAATGGAATACTTTACATTTGCACCTGTGTTTCCTTACCCTCCTTCAAAGATTTTAATTCGAATGGGCTCAGCTTGTTTGGATCCAATATCCTTATCTCCATGAATATCTCCTTTCCCTCTTTCCTTTAAGATATTTCCCATTAGTTTCCTTTCTAGCTTGCTGCCAAATAAAAAGGTCGCATCAGGTTTCATCTGTAGGCCAAAAAAAGAGAATCATTTCGTATGCATTCCCTAAGACACAGAGGAAGCGCACACATCCCACTCTTCCATGATCTCTGAAAATCAGCCTAAACTCCATGCTAAAAGGCCACAGGCTGGCTACATAAAACAAGGGACAACAGGGATAAAATCAGAAAAGATGACAGTTTCTACAGAATAAATTCAACATTCTGTTAAAAAAAAAAACCAACAAGACCCCACTAGCACGTACACTGTACAACACTAATAACAATGTTAAAAACATGTTCTGTTTTTGGAAGTAGCAAATCAAGCAATCTCTATGCGTTTAGAAAATATTCTCAAAAGTTATTAAAGATAAATGGTAACTGAAGTGAGTAAATATATTTTATATTTTATTTATTATATATTTTTGTTTAAGACCTCCATGTACTTCTTTATTAATTTAGCATAAATTCCAAAGAGGCCCTTATTAATATTTTTATAATCCTACATGTAAGGCAATAATTGTTCATGTAGGAATGAACCTGCTAATCCCTTGGAAAAATGAGTTTTGAGAGAAATATATTAAAAATAAATTTTAGTAAAACAATATCCAATGGGAACAACCCCTCCCTCAGAAGTTCACAAAGTTCAGTTCTAACACCCTGCAGCCTCCTTCCTGATCTTTCCTCTCCTGTGTCCACTCCCTGTTCTATGTCCTCATTTCACAATTTCCTGAAGTCCTCACATCAAAGGAAAGTTGGTCTGCTAGGTCACTAACACAGGTTGGAACGGAGAGGAACTCCAAGGAATTAGCCCCTGCGGTGGAATTTCACTGCACCCGGCTGAGGAGATACTTTGTGCTTGGTACTTTCCTAAGTACTGACTGGTACTGACCCCTCATAACTAAGTTCAGGGTCAATGGGTAAGGCCCGTTTGCAGAGGACCCCCTCCCCAGCTCTGGTCTTCATTTTACTTGTATGTTTTTTTCCGTACGTCCTTCACTACGTATTCTGCTCAGCGATCAAATCCACAACACAGAGTGCTTTCAGAAACAATATTTGTTACCTGAGCAAACTGCTTCCAAGCACTTGATGACGTAAGCTTGCCGGCTCCAGGCCTGTGCATAGCAGCCAGGGTATAAATTTCTGCAGTGATTTTTTGCTTGGACCTCAGAAGAGCCAGCGTGGTCTTGGTGTTCAATCCTGATGGGTTTGGGTTACAGGAACTAATGCACCATGAAGCATATACCGAGGATTTGAAGGTGGCCTGTTGCACGTAATTGGGTTTTGTATAATTCAAGAAGCACCAACTCACAGTCGTTGTTGTCCGCAGACTGGGGAACTGCAGAATCTGCTGGAAATCTACCACGTCCGTGAAAAGAAGAGTCGAATTTGCCACTTTCCCGCTTGGGTCGGACGCTCTGGGGACCAGCACGCCGGCAGGCAGCTTCTGGCCCTTCCCTTGCTCTTCCAGCTGACTGTCCCCGGGTGGCAATGAGGAAGTCTGCGGGCTCATGCTCATATCAGACGCCGTCTCGTCAATGTCTAACTCATCTGAGGACTCTTTGCTTTCAGAAGGCCCACTGGACTTCTGCCCCAGAGCGGGTGCCCTGGAGCTTGGAGGGAAGGGCTCCCTCAAGGGCACGCTGGCGGATGGGTGGTCTTGAGATGAGGAGGGGGACAGCGAGGAGAAGGACGATGACGCTGACGCCAAGCCATCCTTTGGCTCAGAAGCACAGCCCTGTCGAACCAGCTGGGGCTTCTGTGGGCGGGAGAGATCCTTTTTGATGTCTGAGTTGGTCAGCTCCACGGCGCTGAGCTCCTCCACGATCTGTCCATACATCTTTTCTTCCTTGACCCTTTTCTGCTGCTTTGTTTCCATGAAGAGTTCCAAGCTGCTGGCTGGAGAAAGCATCCGCTTGCTGCCTCCCAGGGTGGCGACGCTGTCAGAGGTGGAAGGTAAACATAAGGGGATCGAGGATTCCAAGCCAAGGGGTATGGTCTGAGGTACTTTCCAGATGGGGCACTTTTCCAAGCCTGCGTGCTGCCCCAACACCTGGGCAATGTTAAATCCTATCCCCTGCATGGCCGGGTTGGTTACCAGTGTTCTTTGGGTCACATTCTCGTCGACTTTGCATATGACAATGGCAGGGCTGTTCTGCCCAAGCATCTGAGAAATGCTTGTGTACATGACACTCCCATAGGACGGTACGTGGGTCTGGATCCTAACAGGAACCACTGTTCCTGGTAAGGACTGTAAAGGCCCAGCGTTTGCTGAGGTGAACTCTTCTTGAAGAACCTGCTCGGAGGGAGTATCTGTTGACTTGGTGCTCTCCCCTGACGGAAACTTTGGAAGAAGGTTCTTGGAGTGTAGCCCTGATGTTCCTGAATAACCCGGGTAGGTTTGCTCTTTCGTGTGCGCATAATCAGCGGATTTCTTTCCAGTGTGCTCCGCCACAGGCTCCAAGGGGTAGCTGGGGTGAACTTCTGCCTGGAAAGAAGGCTTTCCATAGCTCTTTGGAGCGTGCGGAGCCAGGGGATGGGGGAAGTGTGCCTGCCACCAGGGGGGCTGCTGAGCTGGGAAATGAACCATACAGACGGTAGGATATTGGAACTGAAACAAGGTGTTCTGGATTGGAGAGAACGGAAGAGTCTCTTGATGTGGAAATAAATGTGGCTGTTCAGTCAGGTGCTTGCTTGGAATATAGGATGTCGGTTGTATGAAGGGATTTCTCAGAGACTCCTGACTATCCAGGTGCATGATCTGTTGCTGGGCCAGGTGGAGTGGTCCTGAGCTCAGCTGGGCACAAGGACCCACCACCTGCTTCCCTGGGTCCTCTGCCTGAAGGGCAGGAAGCACAGAGCACGGGGCGTGGTGCCACGTGGCCCTGAGGCTGCCGTGCAGATGTTCTAGCTGTTCCTGCTTTACGCTCAGATCCGCGGCGGCCTCCCCCTGGGCGATCTCGGGAGAGCCACTGAAAGAAGCCTGCCGCACCAGAAAGCATTTCTTTCTCTCCCGGGATGGGGACAACGCGGATGCCGACGCCCCTGCCACCGGAGCATGGGACAGATTCCCATAATCGAATGATTTGCTCCGAATTTCTGGGACTTCCGTTGGGTGGGGACAAGGCATCTGCTCGGACGAGCAGCGTCGCATCTCCTTTTGGTGGTGGTGGCCGGGGACGGACAACGAGTACGAACCAGCAGGGACCGTCAAAAACTCTGAGTGCTTCCCAAACTCATCCGGCTTGGGAGGTGCCGCAAGCTTCATGGTTTCTTCTCTTTCGAAAGACATGGAGAAACTGGAGCTGTGCGACAAGTTACTTTCTTGACTGGGGCTGCGGGAGAGGCCGGTGCCTGTGGATTCAAAGCTGGATTCCCCGGAGGAGTGCTCCATGTCCGCGAGCCGCAAACGCTTCTTTTTGGGCGGCAGCTTCTCGGCCGGGAGCTGGGAGAGGGTCTCACTTCTCTGGGGCCACTGAAATTCCTCCACCGGCTTTTCTGCCTCTTTACTCTGGGCCTCCTTCTCCTTCTCTGGCTTGTCAGGCTCCTCGGTCACGCGGATCTCGGGGACCTGGATGTTGTGCTGACGCACGAGGCGGGGCTGCGCGTGGTAGGGCGGCTGCGCGACCTGCTGCGAAGGGGATGGCTTCCCCCCGCCTTCCGTGGTCTCCCCGGGCGGAGCCCACTCTGGGCTCACCGGGGCTTCTGAGATCTCACTGTCACAGGTCTCGGAAGGTGACGAGGCTTTCTCCTGGGCGCTAGCGGCGAGTTCAGCAGACTCGGACCTCTCAAATGAATTGGGGCGGCTCAGCGAGTTCGTGTGCTGAATCACAGAGATCACATTGCCGGGAGGCTTCCTGCCCCCTCCGTCTGACGGCTTGTCTGAGTCAGCAGCTGCGGGTGACTCCTCTGACCCAAGCGATGGACTTCCAGATTGCAGCGGGGGTCGACACGGGTCAAAGCGCTCCGAGTGACCATGAGAAGGGTTTTCCTGTCCAGCCAGGCCGAATCCACTCCTGGCTCCTTCCTGCATCTGCAATTTGGGCTCGAAATCTGAAGTCGCGATGCCCAGGGGCGTGCTGACGACGCTACTGCAGATCATCGGGGTGTCCTCCTCGTCCCCTACACTCTTCTCTTTCCGGCGTTTTCGATTTTCACAAGTAGTTCCAAACATGGTTGGCACTCCCTGCAATGGCACCGAGGGATCCATGAAATACTCTCCGCCGTGTTTCAAGGGGCTGATGCAGGAAACATCCCTGTAGCTCTGCTTCGGTGTCTCAGAATCCTCCCACTTCTTATAGGGTTTCCGACAGACATCATAGTCATACCCAACCCTGTCCCCAGGAATCAATTTCTTTTCCTTCAAGGATGGACCCGTGATGCTCTTTGACATCCTGCCATGGTGTTCTGCTTCCACGTGCCCCTCCTGTACCGAAGGCAGCTCAAAAGCCGCTTGTCTTCTTAACATGCGCTGAGGGGGTATTCCTACAGTCCCTGGATAGAACACATCATCAGAACCAGTCATCCGTTCATCAAATGAGTGACTTCCTCTCAAAGAAGGAGGAAGACTTAAATTCGTTGCTGAAGAAGTTGGCATTGAGTTGCTTCTAATAAGGGGTGAAGAGTCAACAGGAGCTTCTAGGAGAACTGGGCTGCTGCCTTGGAAACTGGCTGGATAAAGTTTTCCTTCATTCCTGATAGATGATGGAATAGTCTGGGACTGTCTTGACTCGCTGTTGAATTTAGTGGATTTCAGCATGCTTGTCTGACTGGGGTCGATCTCTCCCTTGCTTGGGATCAGCTGTGAAACAGGATCTTCAAACATCTTGACATCTAACCTGGTGTTAACGTGAGGTAATGAGTCCATGGTGCCCTTCCTACCCATCGTGGCGCGCTCCTGACTTGTGGTTGTAACACTGAGTGTATTTCTCGGACTAAGCCGACAGTATTTTCCAAAGATGATTTCTTCATAAGACTTTGCATTTGTGTTTGGAGGGCTTATCTGCTGCTCTGCACTTTCTGAGCGGGAAAAGTAACCAGAGTCAGTGCTTCCTTTACTGTGCGGGCTCAGAAGGTTTAGAGATGGCTCAGAATCTTGTCCTTTTTTCTCTGACAGTCTTAGTGCAAGTTTCTGTTTAACTGTGTGAGAGTCATCAGCCTTAGTATTTAAAGACGGGTTTGGTAGCATATCAGTGCCAATATACTGAGAGCTTTCATTAGGTAAAGGAATCCCGCTTTTGGGGATAATCAAAATCGGCACCTTCATCGGACCTCCCAGTGATTCTTCCAGTGACCCATGATAGACACCTCTGCTGGCGATATCCAGCGGCATGGGTGGGCCGGGACTCATTTTGTCAGAAGCCTCCACAAACAAAGAACTCTCCTCATCTGTGTCTGTACTCTGTTCACCGTCTGAATGTATTTCTGCTTCTACGTCAATAAAACCGGCCTCTAGGTCCAATTTAGATACAGCTGATTCTGTGAAAGGGACTAATCCTGCCTTAATTGCATGGGCATGTGACTTCCTGTGCTTGTACAAATTGCTCTTTGTCTTGAAAGAGAAACCACAAGGTATACATGGATATGGCCGCTCACCAGTATGGGACCTGATGTGTTTTTTCAATACGCTGGGTTTGGCACATGCCCTGCTGCAGTAAGGGCAAATGTACTTGCCGGGCTTTTTGGGTTTGTGCTCTTTTTTGTGAGCATCTTCCGACTGTTCGATACTTTTCTGGGAGTATTGGCTATAAGCAGGGTTCAGACTTGAAATCTTTTTTCTAGGATAACCACCACTGTGGCTGTGTATAGGAAAGGAAAATAAGTCCTCGGAGGCAACAGATGGCAAAGGGCCAGGGAAAAGCCACGGAGGGCCTTCAAGGCTCTGATGTGGCTTGTTGCTGTGCATGACCCCCTGTGGCAATGAGTGCTGAGGAAAAGAGAGGGAATGTTGGCATGAATAAGGACTCAGACGGTGCGGTGGGTATTGCTTCTCTGTGACTTGCTGTGCCACTTCGCCAGGTGAGGCCAGTTTCCCAGAACCAAAGAGTTGTGCTGATGCTGTGTTTCCGATATGCTCAGGATCTATTTGTGGTTGCTGCTGTCCTTCTTGACTGCCAAAAGTGCTCATCTTAATAACAGCTGATTGTTCCTGTCTCCATCTACCTGATGCTTTATCAGTTTCTCCAGACCTTGAGGTAGCTTTTTGTCCTAGAGCTGTGTCCCCAGTGTCCATTTTGTTACACAAGGTCTCAAGTGCTAGTTCGCTTGAAAGCCGTGCAGACTCATGGAGTGTCTTCAAAGCTGCGCCTTTCAAAGCTTGCTTGCTTCCATGTTCCAGGGTGTCTGCAAACTTGCTGAGTGTTCCTTCTCTTTGGAACTTTCCACACCCACACCGTAGTCTATGGGCATTAGATGGTAATGTCCTTGGACCAGGGCTATAACACAGTTCTCTCCATTGTAGAAATGTCCATCCAAAAGCTAAGTGCAAATCTATAAAGATCTCTTACGGCATTTGAATATTTTCAACTAGGGTGAACTTGGGGTGATGAATATTCTAGGAGAAATTTTGCCCATCAACTAGAGCAAAGTTCAGTTGCCAGTTTCACTAAGATAAAATGGTCTGAAAGAGAACGAAACACAAAGAGATTGTCATAGTAGTTATCAAGCAAGAAACCAAAACCGTTCCTAAATAAACAGCCTGAAATTGGATAAATTGAAATGTTTTTTACTCCAAGAAATCCTTTTTATGGTTGTTACATTAATCCCACAATGAAAGGTTATTCATTGCAAACAGCATTAAGTCATAAGCATAAATCTCCTCAATGCTTAACTTTTGGTCATCCTTTTAAATACCCCTTAATTTTGGTCAGAAAAGCATTTAAAGGAAAACTTTTGATACATATTATTTATAAAATCATAAGATTTTTAAAAGGCTTCATTAAAATAAATTTAGAGCTATTTCTAACCAAGTTTTATGACTTACATGCTAAGTGTACTACATATTTCTCTATATAGATATATTTCATAGGTTAATATAAAATATATGTTAAATATATAATATAATTTATAAGTATATAATACAACAGTTAATATAAAATGTCATATGTATTCTATGTAATGTTAATAAAAATATAGATATATTTTACAGTTTAAAATTGGTGATCAGGAGTGATTAGAGCTAGACTAAACCTATAAGAATCAAAGATTGTCACAGAACTTTGGAAAAGGCAGAAAAGTGCATCTAAATAAAATAGTTATAAAACCTTCATAATATGGACAACAAAACATATTTTGGGGACAATTAGAAAATATAATGATTACCTGAATGGTTTAGAGTTCTCATGGGCATGATTGTCTTGACGCTTCCTGGGTAGAAAATAAATGCAGTTAGGAAAGATTGTTCCATTAAACTACAACACTGTTGTATGCAAATGTCAATTTAACGTTCATTATATGTAGGGCTCACAATGTTATGTGCTCTAAAAAAATCAGCAGGTAACTGCTTTAGAAAACACTGAACTAAAGCAGTAAACCTAATACTGATTGTCACTGTGTCCAAAAACAACTCAAGGAGAAAAAAATTTTTTAAACTTCAGATTCATATTTTCTAAGATATAAGATTAATATATTAAAACATCTTAGACTTTTGACACAATAAGCCTGGTTCTAGTTCTTTAGATATTAAAAAGTTGAGAATAGTGGGTTTTTAAAAAATTCAACCTATAGGTTTAAACATTTAAATGTATAAATATCCTTTTCAGGAAATTTGCATGACAGCAAAGTGAAGGAGTCCTCCAGATGACTGTGAATGGCTCAGGAAAACTTGACAACTTAGAAACTATCAGATTTTAAGTGAATACTCAATTTCCATAAGGGAATGGCCAATGTCGTACCCAGAGGATTCTGCGAACTTCAATGCTCAACTCTATCAATTACGACGATAGCTGAGGTACTTCCTTGATAGGCAATGTAGCAGTGCTTATCAAAGTAAGAACGCTCATACCCTTTGGCTCAGAAATTCCATTGCTGGAAATGTATCCTCATGGATGTACACAAATGCACAAAGTTATATGTACAAGGATTAAGTCAGTCATAAACTCAGCCATTAAAAAAAAAGTAAGTATAGCTATAAGTACTAATATAAAAGCTCATTCAGGAGATAGTAACATTAGATGTGAAAAAAAAAGTTTATTGCACCCTAGAATGTATTTTATAATCCCATTTGTGTAAAAGAAAAACAAGCAATAAACAGAAAATTTCTGCAAGAATGCCAAACAGCTTTTACATTGGTTAAATCACATAAATGGAGCCAGGGAGTCAGAAGAACGGACACAGGAAGGGATTTCTACTTTTAACCTTATGATTTTTGGTAATTTTTATTTTTGCTTATTTTTTAACCCGGGCATGTTCACATTTTAAATAAAATACTGGTTAAGAAAAAGGATGCCACCATGTAAACGTACTGTATTTTTCCAAACTAAAACTCAAATACTGATTTTATTTCCATGACCAATTTGGTCCCTAATATAGAATGCTACTTTGATGATGATAGTAGTTGCACTTAGAAAGGGTGGAAAACATGGAAATTCCCACAGGAACAATAAATCTTTTGGATGAGAAATCAGAAGCCCCCGCGTATTTGTAGCAAGGTATCTATAATCAAAAAGTCTTTCTGCTAATAGCCATGAAGCACAGTAGGTTTGTAAAGCAGTTGTCAGAAAACTAAACAACAAGCATATTAACTTTGGTTTGCTAAAACGTTTTATTATTGAATTACATTTTTCCCCATACAGTGATTTTCCTATGAATCCCTCTATAGGTAAAGAGGCAAACACTGAAAGAGAAGTGATGGCTTTGTTAGACTTCAATGCAAATAAGAAGAATAAGCATCGTTAAGCCCAAATTGGCTGAATTTTTGTTTAATGAACTACCTACTTGAGGTTCACGTAGACACAACCTCTGTCAGACCTTTAGAGGTAACACCCTCCAAAATGGAAGTACAGTGTATTTCCAACTCAAGTCAGAAACTTTTGCACATCTTTCCTTAATTCAGAGTCAGAGCTTGAACTGAATAACTTCTAGGTTGCTTTTCATATTTATTATCTTATCATGGTATTGATCTATGTATGCAGTTCTGTTGATGGTGATAACAAGGATGATGACTGCTATTTACTGTGTGCTTATTACATGCACTGGTAGAGTTACACTGGTATAGAGCTTCATGACGGTCCTACGCCACAGGTGTTATTACCCATACATACAGTTGAGGATGATACTTAGGGTCAGAACCAGAATCAAATCCAGGTTTGGCAGACCGCCAAGGCTAAGGGGTCTCACCTCCCCAACTAGCACCTGCCACCCCCAGCTCCACTGCTAAGTTTTATCACAATGTAAAATAATACATCTTCAAGAACATTTTCTCCTAAATATTTTCACTTGACTCCAACACTTCCAATGCTTGAATATTTCATGGTCCTGGGAGAATATTTGAGTTTTGTATGGATTTCAAACAAACCCATAGTGTAAATGATGTTCAAAATCTTTATATTAAAGTATTAATGAAGACAGCTCCTCGTGAGAACATGATTAATTCTCATGACATACAACTGTTTTACTTTGTTCTTTGAGACGCGTTACTTTTAAGGAAAGTAAGAACCTCACAAGTGAAAATTAGGCATATGGTCACTTCCCATTCCTTGGTTTACATAAAATATATAATTTTGCTTAAAACACGGACTTCAAGTTAAACATGTACATAAAATTTTATAAAAAACAGGACTGGGATACTATATTTAATAATTAAATAGAATGTAGTGTTTTCATTTAGCAACAAAGCAATAACTTTTTAAATCAGATTTAATTTTTATGGTTTATAGTAAAAAATTAAAACTATTACACCCTAAACCAGACATATACAATTCTTATTCACTAAGGGCATATCATAAAAAGAGAATCACCAAATAAACTTCAAGGAAAAGCAATAATATTTTGCTATTAAAGAACAGATCAGAGACGAAGAAAAGCGATTTACATAAAATTCAAAAGTAGACAATTAATGGTCAGAACAAAAATTATCTACAATAGTTATTTAATTTTTGATGGGTTTAAATTTTAGAAAAGGGCTCGTCAAAAAAGTCACGCCTACAATTTTATTTAAAAAAATCAATTTTGCTGATCTTAACAGAAGACCGTCCTGTACTCCAATAGCATTTATTATCCAGAAAATGTTTTAAAATTCACAGCTTTGATCCCAGTAGAAAATGACAATTATGCAAATAGCTTTGGTCAGGAAAACCTCCTCCTTTTAAATTTCTATGACAAACCTGCCTAAGATGTCCTACCATTTCATCATGAAATTAGATAAACCCAGTGCCATGCTCCCTACTGCTGTTCAGAGAAGAGCTTCTGTCCTTCTGTCTGAGCAGGAGATCCCAGAAGTATCAGGGACACCTCTGGTCTACATTCCTCTGAACTACAGTGTCTAACTTTTCACTTCAGTGAAGGGCTTAATTAAGAATATTACTAGGGAATTGGAAATCACTCCTATTTCACATGAACCCTTTACATGAGATTTTAAACATATCTGAGCATATACTATTCTCTCCAACACCATCCTTGGACAGCCTTCAACTAACTTCTATCCATAAAATCACTCTCCTTCTTGGAGTTTCTGAGGCGTATAGAAAGGCAGATTGGAGAAAACAGGAGTAATGGGTCCTTTGGGATACTGGTTCATATTCATGAACCAATAAGAACATGGACTCTTTTCATTAATCTCTTGTCTTCAGTTGCTTTATCTTGGAAACTGAAAAAAATTCTGCAATGCAGACTGTTTGCACCATAGATCTATTCCTGGGCATGGCATGTCTGTCTAGTATTCAAAGTCTCTTTGCTGCTCTCCTCAACTTACACTTAGGGAAAAAAATTCACTTGAAAATCCATAAGGCTTTCAAAGTTTAAGCCAAAGCTTGATAATGACATTTGTCTTTTTTTGCTAGGTGATACTTTTACTTAGCCATCTTACTCTACCAACAATGGCGTAAATTCCTGGGCTTGTGCTGTATTACTTAAATGTATGAAAATGCTTATAAGATAGGGAAATATTTTCCTTGGATCTCAGAATATTATTATAAACCATCAAATGTATTATTGTATATACCTGCAATTTTACCAAAATTTTCTCCATAAAGATCTACTTGGAGCTATAAAGAGCCATGGTAATGTGGTTCATTACAGCTACATTACTTCTCTATGATTGTGTAGATTCATTTCATTTTTCATACTCTAACTGTGTGTTAAAAGTAAATCTCTGTTTTTCCCAATTGATTGATATGTCTAAAAATGCAATATTCGAGCAATCCTCATATGAAAAGAAAACAGCCAGTTATCATTTCCTTCTCTGAGATTTCTTTATATGGTAACCAAACCCACGCAAATTCATTGTTGGCATCCATTGCCAACCAAGGAACGGTATTCCAAACACAGCTTCACATTGACATTTAAGATTTTCCCTAATGCCTTTGAGTGCTCTGAAAGGAGTAGGATATTTTGCAAGAGGATATGACTTTTGGCTTTCCTGTGGATGACGCTCCAGCCCATAGGAGTCCTTCGGTTGGTAAAGAAAGGCAGGCATTGTCTAGCAGGCTCAGTGCATTTTTCAGAGGGGGGTAATATTGAAAAAGACACTACCCTCTGCGTGGCTATTTCAGTGGTAATGGAAATAAGGGAATTGAGCAGAAGAAAAGAAAATGATATTACTTGGAAGAGTTGCCATTTTTCTAAAAGTGTGCCCACTCCCTTGGCCACGCTTCAGTCCCACTCAAATAAATCTGGCACCCAGTTAAGTAATTTCCTCAGACAGGCCCTGAAAGGAAAGGCACAGAAACAGCCTCCCTTATAGACCTCCACAGAGGTCTCTTCAGGATAACAGCTGGGTGGGATTGGCAGAAGGGCAGCCTAGCTCTGCAGATGAATAAAGGCCTACAGTATCCAGGGCTGTCAATCTGGGATCTTTTGCTTAGAAAAACACTATCTCAGAAAAAAACTTTACCTCAGGAAATTAATCATTACTTGAGTGGTGGCAAAAGTCAAGTGAGCATTAAATAATAACATCCTAGATAATAATGGTATAAAATGATGGGCAACAAACACTACTTCTCTGCTTCCAATGTTTTAATAATAAAACATTTCAAACAAATTAAAATGGTTATTTGGGTTTTTGTTGTTGAGAATTAGGTGTTATTACACGTGTAAAAAAATATATGTCTTCTGATAGCAATTACTAGACAAAAAGTTAGAGGCCATTTCCATATATTTGCTTTCAAAATGCCATAGATCAACTACAAAATATTTTAGGAAATACATGAGCATCTCGGAGCACCGTTGCTTTAATGCTGACGGACCCACAAGTCACTACCACATACGAGTACCGGATGAAGGAAACAAGGGTCTACCGAAAAACCATGACCAGTGCCAGAGCCCAGCTGAATACTGACTTATTTACACAGGATGATTAAAAAAAGGCACCTTCCTGAGAGCCAAATTCATTATAAATGCTTCTTTGATTAGTAAAAACTCCCATAACAACCTTAGTTCTCCCTAAACGGAGCAAGTCGCCAATATGAGGAGGATACTGTATATGATACAAAACCCTGCCAAACAATTCAGAGAACTTCTGGAGAAAAGTAAAGAGATTGTGATGATCACCCTCTAACTGGACATACATTAAAATCTAATTTGACATCTAAAGCCTAATGGAAAACTGAACTATATTTTTTCCATGTTGGCTACAATGAGTGCAGATAGTTGTATAGTTTGCATATCTGTTCAGAGTATTTGTGACTTATTTTGACTCTAGCATGCTAATTTTAATATTTTGTCATAAATTTTTCTTGGCAATTTTTTTACAATTGTGATTTTGCTCTTCTGGTGCAACGTGTCCCCATTCTATAACAAACGTTATTAGGATTTACTACATAGAATTTTGCATGAAAGTAAACTGTGCCAGAAAGAAATTCTCTTAAATGAGGCTATCTCAATTAAGCAAATTATAATTAAAACCGGACTATTATGAAAAACAAAACAAAACCTTCACTATATTTCTCTCCAAATAGCATATACCTTGTTTCTTCCCAGACTAGAAGACAAAGTAAATTCACATACTGGTGTGCAGTAAGTTAAAACTGCTTTTCAAGTTCAATGTAAAAACAATAGAATAAAACAATAAATTTTAGTTATTAACCTGTTATCCTCGTATCAAAAAACTGCATCATAACCGTCTTTGCTATCCACGATGCCAACTCTCTCCACAGGAACTCATGCACAACTTCTGGGAATCTAAAAGATGAACAAGAAGATTTTTTAAATGATGACACTTGTAGTGAATTTAACAGACATGCTTATTCTTCACTCATAGAAATGCCTTCCATGAGAAAAGAAAATCTGGAACTGGATCTCTCGAGAAGACTTTTTCTTTCAAGAAAAAATTTCCTTTCTTTTCACATAGTTTAAATCTTTTGAATAAGTACTTGCATTATAAAAGAATTGTCTGTAACAGCAAACGTGGAAGCAATTTGGAAAATAATGCTAGAGTTAAAACGAGGTATTGGAACTAGAAATTATGCCACTGCAATCCACGATACAATTCTGTCTCAAAGCTGAGATTCCCACAAAACTTCTTTTGGTGCATCAGCAACTAAACTCCACAGGATGAAGAACCTCATAGAAAATTCTTTTCTATAGTTTATTTCAGTAATGTTATGTTCTGTGCTAAAATTAATTTCTAAAATAGGAAGCCAAAACCAACCAAAGTGAAATCCTGAGACATAACAAACTCTGGAAAGTAACAAAGAAAGGAACTTTCTCATACTTAGAATTAATTTATTCAAGTCTGATCCAAAAAAAAAGAAAGCATAGAAGGTCAGTCAAACTACTTAATCCAAATAGATTAATCAGTCAACTATCTTAAGATGGTTTATCTCCTGGTAAAAAAGGCCCATATAAAAATATTACTACATATCCATAGATATCTATTGTATATTTGTGCATTTTTAAAAACATTGCTCTTTCTTTCAGACAAGTTGTGTTTCATAGGAAGGACTAAAGCATCAAGACAGGACAGTTAAAATGTGCCTTAATCTACTACCACGTCATGTGAATGTTCAAAATGCTTAAAGGAAGCAGTTAGCTTTCATTTTCTCCTCCTTTCTGCACATCACTGCAGTAGCACTTCAGGACACCCTGTGCACTTTGCAACATGAATCATTATAAGCAAGTAGGCCCACTCGGTTCCTCAAAAGACACAAAAGGTGCAAAAATAGCTTCTGCAATTGAAGCAAGAACCACGTCAGCAGCCAGATGAATGTGGGTGGTCAGATAAGATTCTGTTGCTGCAAAGGGCAAATTATTAAGCGAAAGCTAGATTTATTTTCTTTTTTAACTTTGTTCTTCTTGCCTCAAATCAACCATTTGCTGGCACTTAAATGACTCTTGACAAGCTCTACCATTCTCAAAATTGAAAGCTTCATCAAAGACAAAGAACATGATTGATTAAACACCGAGAGAATAGTGGTGGGGTCCTTCATATATACATATATATGATAATTAACCACATCCATATTAACAAACAAAAGAGCACCTCTTTTGGAAAAAAAAAATCAAGTCAAGATGCTAAAGAAACAAAACAAAACTGTACGTTAGCAACACGACCTAAGCTAAAGTAAAGCATGGCATCTCGCAGATAAAAAAGAATAAATCAGGGCTTCCCTGGTGGCACTGTGGTTGAGAGTCCGCCTGCCGATGCAGGGGACACGGGTTCGTGCCCCGGTCTGGGAAGATCCCACATGCAGCGGAGCGGCTGGCCTGTGAGCCATGGCTGCTAAGCCTGCGCGTCCGGAGCCTGTGCTCCGCAACAGGAGAGGCCACAGCAGTGAGAGGCCCGCATACCACAAAAAAAAAAAAAAAAAAAAAAAAAGAATAAATCACTGAGCTATTTTGCACTCTGAACAGAATTCACCCAAGACATAAATGGGCCAAGATTCTATAGATACAGCTATTTATAGGGAAAAACAACTTGCAGTATTCAGTGACTACCTATGATTGGCAGTCCCACAGTCATTGAACTAAGCCTTAAAAGAGAAAAGGAGAACTTAATCCTCAGAAGGCTAGCACTGACACCCACTCCTTCCAGCTGTGCTGCAAATATAGACAAGCACCCAACCATTCCCTAACCCAGAAACCATCATTTCTACCAACAGCTTCCACAGGCAAAAGAGAGCACGTAAGTCCTCCAGACAAGCTGTGTCAGGGGCAGTGTTCCCAGTTCCGACTCTACTTTTCCAGTCTTAATCTCCAGGACTATGGCTCCTGGAAATAGAAAATAGTTGTCTCATGATATGCACATATATCTGGAATTTTAGATTTAGAAGATCCCTCTTTTCACTCACTCAGAGGATTTGAAAATTGTTTCTGTTGTCTGGATTGCTATGCATGACCTCTTCAATGATTGGTTTTCCCTTGAAGAACAAAAAAGCGGTGGTCGTAATGTTGTACTTATATTTTACCTCACAGAAACTTCCAGGTAATTAGTGTGATTTTAAAGCAAAGATCTAAATGATATTAACATGAAAGATGTGACACCAAGTTTGGGGATTTTGCACAAATCATTTTGTTGCAGTTGAATTAGTAGTGGCCTCTACAAGGGAGGTAATTCTTGTTACTATTAAAATAAAGACATAGAGATAACCATCTCAGAAATTTGTTTTTGCATTAATTTTAATTGAGTTTTTGTGCCTCAGTTTCTTCATCAAAATAAAAGAAAAATATTTCCTCAAACAGTTCTTGAGAATTTGGTATTATAACTCATGCTTATGTTTCCTAGAAATCAGCAGTTCATATAGCATACTTTTTAAACAATGGAATAAAGGAAAGAGAGACTTTTCATTTTTTTAAACTTTACTTTTAGGTTTTTAGATTCATAAGAAATCACTATGCAATGAAAACTTAATATTCAATAAAATTAACAAGTTTTCAGAAAATTGTGTTAACAGATCTTGTTAAATATCCCCAAGTCATTTAAAATTCATTCCTAAATATGAGGTGAAAATTATCCTTCACTTTACTAACAAAGTAAAGACTGATTTTTCTGTTGTCTGCAGGTTTATAGGAGAGTGCCTTTAAAATATTTTCCAATACTCCATCTACTATTTGTAACAAACACTTGGAAAGTTTAAGCATTATTGTTTCTCAGTCTTTCCATTTTTAGAAAAATAATCCTTGGCATTAGATATTTATTCTTGGATGCTTACAGGTTATTATTACTAAGCTAAGCAAAGGTCATGTTGAGCTACGATTAGATAAGTAGGTAGATAGATAGAAGATAGATAGGCAGAGACAGATTTTTTAAAAAATATCCATTGTTGGTAAGATTCTTTATTATTTCATTTCTCTATTCTTCCAAATTATTTTAAGACAAGTTATGGTTTAATGGTTTACTACGGTTAAGGTTTTATTGGCAAACTTCTCATGCAAATATAAGTGCCTCTCATCACTCCTTTTACTGAGGTTAAACACATACAAACTAGATCATAATTTCAGTAGAAAAGCCAATAAGATATTCCAGTTACACTTTGGATGAGAGTTGTCACAATTAAAAGTAATAATTATGTGCATCAACTCTATGGGAAAAGTGGCAAATAGGACCTGGAAACAAGATATGATCTTTATAGTTCTTAGTTAAAAGGAACATTTAAAAGAATGAACACCACTCTACATATACTAGAGAAGAGATACTTCTTTTATAGAAGGGAGTAGAAGGGATTCAAAAGCACTAGGTAAAGATGGGAGGAGAGTACTGAAAGATAAATGCACGCTCAAGACACATTTTATCAGGGCTTCCCTGGTGGCGCAGTGGTTAAGAATCTGCCTTCCAATGCAGGGGACACGGGTTCGAACCCTGGTCCGGGAAGATCCCACATGCCACGGAGCAACTTAGCCCGTGTGCCACAACTACTGAGCCTGCGCTCTAGAGCCAACGAGCCACAACTACTGAAGCCTGGGCACCTAGAGCCCGTGCTCCACAACAAGAGAAGCCACCGCAATGAGAAGCCCATGCACCGCAACGAAGATCTCTGCAAATAGAGAAAGCCCACACGCAGCAATGAAGACCCAACACAGCCAAAAATAAAAATAAATAAAAATTTAAAAAAAAAGAAAAAAAGATACACTTTATCAAAGTGTACCAAAAGAGGCAACTTTTCCCTGCTACAAAGAAAGACTCTAAATGGGGTCACTGTTCCACCTGGAGTATCTGGAGGGGCAAGGTAAGAGGCACTTAGGAGGTGGTAGAGAAGGCAGTTATAGGCTGGGAAGATACACACAAACACATACACACACACACATACAACACACGCACACAAACCCTGATCAGTATGATGATTTGATTATAAGCTCAGAGCTTTAGAAACATTTATGATATGAAGGTAAATGTTGGGATTGAGTTCGGAATGTAAAGAAGATGAAAAAGGGTTAAAGAGATACAAGTAGGAATGGGAAAGAGTGTTAATCTGGGAGCATGGGGCAATTCATTGCTGGGACAACTAAGTAGAAGGCTTTGAAAAGTCAAAAGTGTGTCTGGGAAAAAGGAGTTTTCACAAGAGGAGGATGGGGCAAACTGAGTCAAAATTCGCCTACTCTGCCATTTTGTTTAGGGTTCCGGTTCTGGAAACTGCCGTAAAAATGATCTTAGAGCTACCTTTGGTCTATTGCAACTTCTCAGCAGGTCCTCAGTGCTGGAGCACAGAAAAGATACAAAATAAAAGCACTGAGTAAATTAGAACTACTAAAAGCACAAAAAAGTAGGTACATGTGAATTAGTGATTGTAACTTAAGCCTCCTTAACTAGGGTTTCTGACTATTTTATGATACTTTTAGAAACTTATAGAATGTCCATATTTGTCAGAAAATGAGCTAAGTTTACAAAATACAAAAATGGAAAAGGCAAGCTCTATAGTTAAGAGCTCAGAGCCTAGAAGGGAAACATTTGTGAACAAATAAGTGCAACAAAGTGTTTTAGGCGCTTTGAGAAAAATATAAATGCAGTACAGGGGGAGCACAAACAAGGAAGTGGCCAACCCTACCAAAAGAAGTAGAAAAGGCTTTAGAGAGGCAGTGATACTGAGTAAGTCTTTAAAGAAAACTATGTGTGCTAATATACTAAAGTCCATAGTTCTCAGTGTTAGATTTAGAGATAAATACATTTATCAGATGAAATTAAAACATAAGACTATCATTCCTGAGTTGCATACACTTTATTTTAGTGTGGTAAAAGGTTGGTTCATGGGGAAGCTTAGGAATAAGGTGAATGTTCTAGTTAATACAACCTTGTGGTTAGGTAAAGACGACAGAGAAATAATTTTTGTTTTAACATCTGCTAGTGATTATTTTCCAAAGTACATTAGCCTTCTCCTTGAGTTAATTATAGTTTCCTGAACATAATTTAATCTTTCTTTGATGATTCAGGATCGTATAGTGCTCTCTGCTCCGTACTCTGCATCTGGACTGTTATTGTCTGGTACTGGCAATGCGAACTTCTCCCCCACGTGTATTCTTAAACACATGTCAAGTTTTCTAAGATCAGGGTTGTAACTGAGATTTTTTTTTTTCCTGACCACATATTTGACATCAGACTAACTTATTTTAGGATCAAATATATAACCATCCACTTCTATCACAATTACTTGTTGAGCTTATTCTAAATCATATAGGGAGTATTTAGTATTGTGAAAGATTTTAGAAATCATTGAATCCATCAGCCAAATAATAGAGGAAAAAAAGCTGACAACCAGATAAGTTAAAATACTTGCTTAAGCACTCATAGGTGGTTATAGATGAGTCTGGGCTATAGCTTAGGTCTTCAACCTTTCAAGTCAACTATTTTCCATTATCCATATTACTATCTTATTTAAAGTTTATTAATCTGGCCCCATTGCAGAAACTGACTGAATGAATAAAGGAATAAAAAAATGAAGAATAAATAAAATTGAACTTAGAATGAGCAAAGACATTTATCATCCATACCTTAAAGGTAATCAGTCAAATGAACAGAAAATAACAGTAGTTAAAAACCAATGTTCCATTAAACTGTTTATCAATTTTTATTCCCAAAGCAAGGACAGCTCTTTCATCGACAGTCAATGGAGGTAAGCCCTTCGGTTCATAAAATCAAAATTTCACCAACAAGGCCTATAGACATATGGTACCCCATCTCCACAGGTACTACTTCTCTTGCAGAATGGTGTTTGCTGACTTGCTTTTGCAAAAGAACAGGGCCAATTAGACGTTTTGTATAATTAAAAAAAAATTTTTTTGTTTTCTCATGTGTGATACATTTTATTTTTATATTCTCACTTTCATTTTTCTTTCCCTTCCTTTCAATTCCCTCTATTCTATCTCTTAATAACATTATGGCAGGTAAATAACTCCTTCTTGCCAAGCTATCTTAAATATTTATTCTTTAACTTGATATTTGGAGGATAAAACCAAAGGAGGACTATTTGACTACTATACTCTAATGAGAAATATGACATAACAAAGTCATAACTCCAAGGTATTGTTTTCTCCAGTTTTATCTTTTATGGCACTTATGGCTACTAGTTGGTTACTATTTCAGTATACTTAAATAAGGTCATAACTCTTTCTCCAATTCTCCTTTTACTCCTGGACGTGCCAAGATTAGCATACAGAAAAGCCAATGTTAACTCTGGAGTATGTAAACAAAGAGAATGAAGAAATCAAATGATAAAATATGCATTATATTCTTGAGTATGCATAAAACAGGCTGACCTTGCCTGAAGGAAAATCCATCTCTTAGGGGAGAGTCTCCCACATCAATGGAAATAATACCAAAAGTAATGAAAGCACAGCTGAAAACTTGAATTCCATTCCAATATTTCATGCTACAACTGATTCTCAGATGTAATGAAAAAAAGTGCTTTCAGTCTCCCTCCCCTAGGTCCACGATACAATAAAGATCCTTCAAAAAGAAATCACGGCAAGGCCTATGGCATTTCGTGTAACCTAATCAGATGGGCCCCATCCACTGTTAGGAACGGAGGTGCTGAAATAATCAATTCTGTCTCTTCTCTTGAAAAGCTTTACAGGGAATGGGGAAATTGACTCATGGGCCAGTGTAGAGGTATACAACCTCAAATTTTTTTTTTTTTTTTTTTTGCGGTACGCGGGCCTCTCACTGTTGTGGCCTCTCCCGTTGCGGAGCACAGGCTCTGGACGTGCAGGCTCAGCGGCCATGGCTCACGGGCCCAGCCGCTCCGTGGCATGTGGGATCTTCCTGGACCGGGGCACAAACCCGTGTCCCCTGCATCGGCAGGTGGACTCTCAACCACTGCGCCACCAGGGAAGCCCCAGCCTCAAATCTTGATTACACGCTGTCCAAGGATTGGTGAGGCAACAGGCTAAATAAACGACAGGGTACCAAACCTCAAGAGTTTAGAAATGGACATAAAGTTAGAAAACAACAAATAATCTGAATATCAGTTATTAACAGAGTTTAAGAAAGCATATGCTCAAGAAGGGTTTGAACAACCAGGTAGGACTCAACAGAGGTAAGTGGTTCAAATGGAAGCCATGCTTCATCCAAATGACGTGACCAGAAAAGCTTTATAATCACCTCTGCTATGTGGTTATTCAGGTACTCCCCTGGCACTTTGATAAACTCTGGATGGCATTTATATTTTCAGCCTCATCTTGGAGTATGTCATCACCTACAAAGTTTAAGGCTAGAAAAATGCTCAAGTTTCAAGCAGGTGTTTATAATATCCTAATAGGCAAACTCTGTCAGACAGTTCCAGAATTTCATCTCCTGGCTCATTCACTCAGTCAAATGATATTTTTTCCAAAGCTTATATATACTAATGTAATGAAATAAAATATTATTGGAAATCAAATTTCATATTACTTTGAGTTTGAATCTAGATATTATTGTCTCAGTTATCCATCTAATAATTTATATCCATTTCAATGACACCAAGTATGAATTCAAAATAATGTACACATGTGGAATTCAAAGATAAATAAGACAAGAATCCTTTTTTCAAAGAGCTTGCTGTCCAGTGTGTGAGAAAACCATATAAACAACAAGTTGTAAAAGCTACAGAGGCATAAAATGATATTATGGGAGTACAGAAACAAGAGACTGGGCATGCTACACTCTCTTAGGTCTTAAAAGAATGCTAGGATTTGGTAAGTAGAGATGCAGAGGAAAGGCATTTAATATGAACATATCACTGTGCAACAGAGAAGAGCATGGGATGCTGAAGAAATAGCCGGTGTGACTAGAACATTTGGCATATTGAGGTAATGGGAGTGAGGGCTGAGAAGGAAAGGTGGTGACAGATGGTAAGGGAACTTCATTTGGTAGACAGTGATTGCCATCAGAGACTGCCATGATCAGACATTTTAGAAAGTTCACACGTATCTCATCTCTTTCCATCCCTTCTTGGGCAAACTACCTGAAAAAGAAACATGATTGAGACGAAATTTGCTTTAAGATAAAGAAGGCTTGGGATTTCCCTGGTGGCGCAGTTGTTAAGAATCCACCTGCCAATGCAGGGCACACGGGTTCAAGCCCTGGTCTGGGAAGATCCCACATGCCACGGAGCAACTAAGCCCGTGCACCACAACTACTGAGCCTGCGCTCTAGAGCCCGTGCTCTGCAACAAGAGAAGCCACCGCAGTGAGCAGCCTGTGCACCACAGCGAACAGTAGCCCCTGCTCGCCGCAACTAGAGAAAGCCCACGCACAGCAACAAAGACCCAACGCAGCCAAAAATAAAAATAAATAAATTTATTTTAAAAAAAGATAAAGAAGGCTTGAAGCTAAGGGGGAAAAGATACAAGTGATAAGATCATTAGGGAATAAACTCTTGGAAAAGTAGGAAAGAAAAGGGAACTCAAAGGCATAAATTAAAGGATCGGTTTCAGAAGAAAGAATGAAAACTTCTGTTTTAGACTGGAGGAGAGGAAGGAATAATGAAGCAAGATGACCTTTTAGATAGAAAAGAAACTGAGAATTCCCCTTAAGATGTTCTTAATCTGCTCAGAAAAGTAGAAGGCTGGTCATCTGATGGGTGTGAGGGAGCTAGAGTCGCTGAGGGGCTTGCTGAGTCTAAACAGCTATTTTCCCCGAGTACTTAATGCATTTAACAGGCTTAGGAAGAATACTATTTCTTATTAGGCTATTTAAAAGAATATTTTGCACCAGAATATATGTAAAACTTATCTAAGTTGATAAATATATCTAAATAACATAATTATATCTAATAATACAATAAAATATATAAATTTATCTTTTATTTTTCAGTAAAACTCTGAAGATGATGAACTATATAAGCCACTATCTATGAATAGTAGATTTAAAACAATTTAAAAAAACTTTATATACTCTTTTTTTTTTTTTTACTGTTTCTTTAAAAGAACAGCTGTGGCGATCTTCTACTATAAACATGAAAACTTATCTATACTGATCGTAGAAATGTTGTAGAGTTTAAAAGATCAAACTGTTAGTTAATATCTGGATACAGATTCCTTACCTTATTGAATTAACTACATATATTCAACCACATATGAAATATACTGAAGGTTAAACAAGTCATTTGAATGTCCCACAGGATATAGGACACTGGCTGGCAGAGTAGGAAGTCAATAGATATTTGTCAGTTGAGTGAATGGATGAATAAATAAATATGAATAAATGAATGAAATAATGAATGAGTGTGAATATGCCACGTGTGTGTGCCCAGCACCTGAGAAAACACTCTTCTTGATTAACGACTGAAAAAGAGCTTCATAAACCCTCAGACATCGAACACAGATGGGATCTTGGTAAGTCCACCACCATGTGCAACAATTGAGGACATGGAAACCCCTCAGGACTAAGTGACTGACCTAAGTGACTGACCTAAGTGGACTTCATGAAAGTTGGGCATCCCAAAACCTCAAAAAGGGTTAGTTTTAGAATTTCTGGCACTTTTTCAGCTACCAAACACAAAGAGAAATTTTTTGCAAATGTTGAAAGGTGCAGAGAGGTTATTTGTTATTTAGAAGTTTAGGTAGGAAAAAAAAAATATATATATATATATATATATATATATTTTTTTTTTTTTTACCAAATAATAAGTTTAAACATCCAATCACTCTACCTTTTGTTAAGAATCTCATCTCAACACAGTAACTAAAGTAAGTAATTAAGAGTTAGGCTTAAATCTCTTTACCCAAGATGTAAACAATAAAATATTAATTTAACTTGTTCTCTCCAATTTCTCACTCTTTCTCTCCTGTCTCCTTACTGATTGGAGTGGTCATTTTAACTGCTAAATACCTGTGAGGTCTGAGCTGATTCTATGTATACTTATGTCAAATATGTAAATGTGAAGGTCACTGAAAACCAGGGGAAAAGATTGTTCCTGGATTAGAGCTTGAAGCATGGAGGCAACATAGCAACAAACTTTTGTCTCTGCCCTGAATGGTGGTCAAGATGAGTAAGGCAATGCTGACATCAATGACCCTCGTGATATAAAAAGTCATCACTTGGCATTGATCATGAATATTTTTACTTTTGCAGTCTTAGCGTACATTTACCTCACTGACTATCAAGATGCTGGTCTACTCGCTAACTAGAAGGGCAGAATGGGGTAGTATTTAAGGCACTGCAATCAGACTGTCTAGGTTCAAATAAATCATGAATGAAGCATCTACTAGATATGTGACCATGAAAATCTTAGCACAAAGGGAAGTAATAATATCAAATATCACCTATCAACCTCATTTAATTGCGAGAATTCAATGAGACCCACTGAATTCAATGAACCCAAAGCAATTAGTAGAGTGTCTGGCACGTGGCAATTGTGCAAATATTATCGTTGTTATTATTATGGGTTATAACTGCTCTCAGAGACTTTGCCGGGCCCTTGGTCACTCCAATTCCAAATGGTACCAGGGTGTAGAGCCAACCTAGAATGTGAAGCAACTGCACTGGATGACCATGACTCAGTCAAGCTGCCTTGGTACTAAGTTAAGACCCTGAGTGTAGGTTGAGATCATCATGCACAAGGGGCACAGGAAGGAGGAAGGGATGCCTGGTCGCACTTCCTTAATGAAATTTTCTCATTAATTGATAACTGTTAGAGACTGAATGTTCACGTCTCCCCCAAATTCACGTGCTGGTGCCCTAGTCCCCAGTGTGGCGCAGTGGTTGAGAGTCCGCCTGCCGATGCAGGGGATATGGGTTCATGCCCAGGTCCGGGAGGATCCCACATGCCGCGGAGCGGCTGGGCCCCGTGAGTCATGGCCGCTGAGCCTGCGCGTCTGGAGCCTGTGCTCCGCAACGGGAGAGGCCACAACAGTGGGAGGCCCGCGTACTGAAAAAAAAAAAAAAAAAAAAGAGTGGGCTTATAAGAGTGGGCTTATATCCTCCCACACTGAGGTGTCTTTATAAGAAGAGACATCAGAAAGTTCTCTCTCAGTTTTTCTCTCCGCATACACACAAGGAAGAGGTCATGTGTGAATGCTCAGTGAGATGGTGGCCGTCTACAAGCCAAGAAAAGATCTCAGAATGAAACCTACCTTGCCGACACCTTGATCTTGGACTTCAAGCCTACAAAATGTGAGAAATTAATTTGCTGTTTAAGCCATCCAGTCGGTCGTATTTTGTCATGGCAAATTGAGCAGACTAATACAATAATTTAACACAGTTTTACAAAAGTACATAAAGTTGCTGTGATGAGGAATAAAATGTGCAATGAAAAGAATACTGCATTTTGATTCAGGAAATTCCTACCCCTGTGCTAGTTCTAATATCTTGTAGCTGTGTAATCTTGGACAATTTATTTAACCTTTTTGATCCTTCTTTCTTCTCTCAGAAAATGAAAACAATAATTCCTCCCAATCAGGGTTGTTGTAACTGGATGTCTGTCACAGTAGGTACTCAATAAATTAATTTTTAAAAGATAGTAAGATTAAGGGGGAATCCTGCGAGGAAGAGAATACAATAACTACAGATATCGTATCTCATAATTCTATATTACTACCTAAAGCAGAACATTGCAATAGTCATGCTGTGCTTTATTCTATTAACATTAAGGAAATATTTATTGATGGCCTGAATATTCACTTTTATGGTATTGTTAGTGATTGCGATGATTTGTTTCAGTGTTTTAATCAATAATTCATCAAAGAAAATTGATGATGGTTCTATGCCACGTTTTGGTTTCCAAATTCAATGGTAATGAAAATATGCATTGCTTGCTACTGTGGACAAGGCAAGGTGTCTATTCCAGTTTATTTAGCAATTAAAAAGGAGCTGTGCAATTTACAAGTTTTAATTGCCTATTTAAAGTGAAGACAGATGAGAGAAATGTATCTGGTATCAGTATTAAGAAGAATTTTATTTTTGCTGAAAACTGACTTTATAGACACTACATTTTAAGCCTATGTAGTGTCACTTTTTAAGTTGGCTGCTAGAAAGCAAACATCTAAATCTGGGGCCTTTCTCTAGGAAGTATCTAGGCCTTGTTGGCACGTATTCTGATCATTAACATCATTCCTAGCTTCAAATACTAGTCATACCTTTCTTTTCTACTGTCTCATGCTCACACTTAACTAATTTATACACATACACACCTCAATAATGAGGAATATTACAAAGACATAATAAATGTAGCTGGGAACTGTTTCCAAAATTGAATCTATTTGTATATTTCAAGAGTGTTTGGGCAGCACAACTGTGAAAATTAATTGGTTCCAGGTATATAAAAAGTAATGTGGAAACTCCCCAAGTATTTTTCTTTCCTTCAGCCTTCCACTGTATTGATTCCAAGAAGAGAAAGGATTTCATAAATACAACAGAAAAGGTACATATAACACAACTCAAGAAAAACATTAATTACTTTTCCTTCTCTAAGGAATTGCATATGAATAATATGGAAATAATATGGTCAAATTATATTATCTTTGAGACATGGTCAAATTTCCAGCTACTGTCAAGGCTCAGCAGCAGACGTGGTAAATGCATCTGACATATTCTTGGACACAGATAACTTACACTGGCAGATTCTACACGCAGATCCTGTGCAGAGTATTGAAAGGGTTGGATGAATGTTTTTTATTTGTTGAACATCCATAGGGTATAAAATCAGATTTGGACACATGTACTTTAACAAGTTTAGAATCCATTTGATCAGAAAGCATTTCAAGTCTCAAATCAACCTCTACTTTAAAGGTAAAAGCATCGTCTATCATAAATGTTACTAAAATTTTAAACAATAAGTTAGAATATAAAAGCCATTTTCAGTGAGGATTTGATTAGCCCATCATATGTGATTTAATTTGCTCTTTGTTTTCAAATAAATCTAAATGCTGGAGAATGTGTGTTTGGATTCATAATTTTGGGTTTCAGTCAACATTGACCAGTATCCAATATGGGCATATTAGCTTGATTTCTCTATTCTTCACATTTATATAAACGATTGAGGAACACAATTTAAATAATGCAACCAGCAGTACTTCACCCTGAAAAAAATTATAATAAATTTGAAAAATATGCTTTGGTTTCAGCTTTAAAGCCGTTTGCCAAAACCTGCAGGGCTACAAATGGTCTTAATTCACACATTATTCATTGACTCCACGTATACTGATGTTATTTGGAATCTCACTTTCATTCTCCCTGATATATCACTGAAGGGAAAATAACTTGTTTAGAAATTTTATTAAGAATTCTTCATTAGCACAGATTCTCATCAAAACAAACAAAAGTAGAGAAAAATAAGCAAAAACAATTAAGCAAATAAAAACACAAAGAAGATTACAAAATTAACTATTTTATCGTATTGTCTAATTTATCAGGCTTGCTCTGATTTCATTAAAGGCCTTGGACTAGGTGCCAGAACTAATTTTACTGCAGCATCTGCTCTCTGGTTTTAACATGGGTGTACAAGTAGATTATAATATTTCTTTTAATTGATAACTAGCAATATAGGGAAGAAAATGTTTTAATAATGTCTTGAGTATGTACATTATTTTATTTTTCACAGCTTATCATTTCATCTTCATAATTTCCTTATACGGTGAGAAGAGCATGCAGAAATTGAGGTTTAGAAAGGTTAAGCAATTCTCAAAGCAATCTCTCAAATCAGTGAGCAGAAACCTGGCCTCCTGTCTCCTAGCCCAAGGCTACTTCCGTGGACCACAGAAGATCCTATAAACCAGTTTTAAGAGAGCATGTATGGGATTCGTGGGCAGGAGACATAGGTTTAAGATCCCCTCCGCCATGGACTGACCTTGGGTGTGGTTCCCTTACCTTCTCTGAGCTTAAATTTCCTCATATACAAAATGGGAATAATAAAGGTGCCGGCCCCATTTTTCTACTGCTCAGTTGGTGAGTCAAAAATTGAGAGGACGTGAAAGTCGGTGACATGAAAATTTTAAGTCACCGAATAGTAGATATTAATGTTGTTGATACTCATGGGCAAATCAGTTTTGTTGGTAAAGAAACAAAAACAGAAGAAATTAAAAGGCCTGAGACTTAACTAATACTTCCTACTTCCCTGATGGCCCTGACCAAGTTCTATCAACACACAGTAACCCGTCAGAAAGCTTTCTACATAATAATGTGACTACTCGATGGTTAAGCAAGGTCAGCCAAAACCTTCTGTACGCATCTACCAACAATAAACTTATATTCATTTTATGCATTAATGAGAAATGACTTCAGCATACACCCAACAGTGAGATTCCATTGACAAGGACCTGCAAAGGCTGGAAAGGCTGTAGACACGTGGGCCCTGCTGGGCTGTGGTGGGAAGATGCGTCAGTGAAAGGAGGTTTACGGCTCGTCTTAGTGCAGGCCCTGTGACATCTTCACCCCAGAAGCTAAAAACGGCATTATTTCAGCTGTGCCTGCCTACAGGCACAGTCTACAGTAAGCATCAACCTTTAGTTTAGTAAATGGGAGGGGACACATGAAAAAAACACTAGGATCACTAGTGTTTTTAATTGTAGGGAGTCACTGATACCCTTGAAAACCCTGAAATATTCACATCTGCTTAGTGATATGTAGTCCATAAAAAGGACAGGGCTCTGCGTTTGCAGACACATGGCATATTCACCCTTAATGTTTTTCTATATTTGGACCATGGCCCTTTTGACTATCACGGTCCCTTCTCTTCAGATCTGTTAACAATAAAATCCATTTTTCAGAACCTGAAGATGTGTGAACAAGAGGGCAGAAACAGTGCAATAAATAAGCCTGTGGAAAACCTTCTTTTATTCCCTGCTACCATGACTTGTTTCATAAAATAGATCTTCCTTTCTTTTCTCCTCATGGAGAAAGGGGCACAGAGAGTGGAACTCCTTACTCATAAGAAAAAAAGCAAGAGAAAAGAAATAATACAGACATAGTACTCAGAACCAAAAAATACAAGCACATCATATGGAAAATATTTATAAATAGTACCTCCTCACCAAGGGTTTACTATAAATGGAGGGTTTCCATATTCTTGTTAGCTTATTTTCTCTGACAAAAACATCTCAGAGAAATTTTCAAGTGACTATATTGCTATGTGATTTAATTTCCATGAGATACAAAATAAGGGTAGAGTGTAAAATAGTTACACTTCGAAGTTCTGGATGGGAAATTGGTATTTTTATTTTCATTAGGCATTAATTAAACTTGACCTACACAAGTGAATCCAAACATCGAACTGAAATATTTAGTTATAAATTGTTTCACAGCCCTTTCCTGCATGGAACAAAGAAAATACTTGTAACTCATCAAAAAGCAATACATTTGAAATACTTTCTTCAAGGAGACAGCAATTAGGACTTTAAGCGAAAATTGGCACAAATCATCTAGACAGGGAATGGAGACAATGTCATCCGAAATTGTAAACAAAGGGCTATTTTTCTGGAATAGCAGTTTTCCCGTTGTGTACATATGTGTTTGGTACGCCCAAATACCAAATACCATATATGTGCCTCAAAAATCCTTCCCTGGACTTCCCTGGTGGCACGGTGGTTAAGAATCTGCCTGCCAATGCAGGGGACATGGGTTTGATCCCTGGTCCAGGAAGATCCCACATGCCACGGAGCAACTAGGCCCGTGCGCCACAACTACTGAGCCCGCGTGCTGCAACTACTGAAGCCCGCATGCCTAGAGCCCGTGCTCCGCAACAAGAGAAGCCACCACAATGAGAAGCCCATGCACCGCATCGAAGAGTAGCCCCTGCTCACGGCAACTAAAGAAAGCCCGCGCACAGCAACGTAGACCCAACACGGCCAAAAACTAACTAACTAACTAAATAAATCCTTCCCTTTGTTTCTAATGTGGTGATATTATGTTAAGAAGAGTGTTATAAGTAATTATGAATTGAGCTTCTAGGTAATAGCAGGTAGTGCCTGTCAAAAGATTTTCATCCTGAAAAGCCACAAGAAATTGTCTCTTCCTTCGATTTGTGTGGTGAGGAGAGGAAGTCAGGGATCTCGTCTGTCATTGCTGCTACCATGAGGGGAGCGAGCCTAATGACAAATCTGATACACAGAGGAGACACAGTCAAAAAATCCCAACAGAAGAAACCAGATCCTGAAGGCTTCACAAGTCTCTGGATCAAGCCTAGCCTGAAAGCACACGACCCCTGGACCGTTGAGGTTCATGAGCCAATAACGTTTCCATTTTTGTTGTAGAGAGTTGGGTCAGGTTCTCTGTTCTTTGCTATCAAAGGCATTATACAAATACTATGATTAAAACACCTGGGCTGGTGTTTCCCACTTCCTAGATCTACCTCCATGAACTTGAAGAAGGCCTGACACCAAGGAAAGGTGTACAGTCTTTCACCTGGGTTGCAATTTTCTGTCTCACTCTCTCAAAATAAAAAGTATTCTGCTCCTGACTGCTCAGGGTCACAGATGACCCCACGAAGATTGTGTCAGGATGATGAAGTCCATGGACTCTGGAAGAGAACTGGGTCTCAAGTCTAACATACCAACCAGCTGTGAGACCTTAGTTAAATTACTAATGCTACTAACATCTGCTTCTTCATTATAAAATGGGGTTAACGATAGTTCTTATGTGAGAAGGTTGTTAAGTGTTAGATGAGATACCACATGTAAATCACTCAGAACAATACCCAGCACTTAAAAATACCCATAAAGTACTGGCATTCTTATTGATATACTATCAGAGTTAAATTTCCAGCAGCTGTAAATATAGGCAAACATTTTATTTACAAAAGTAGGTACTTGACTTTTACTATTTGAGCTATATGAATAACAAATGTATCAAATTCATTGAAAATGGTTATTTAATTTTGCCTGTGTCCAACCACGTGTGAATATATTGTCTCAGTGCAGGTATAACTTAAAGCGTGAAAATATTCAAAAGGCAAACTTTAAAAAACTGTATTTTGTAAAGTAAAGCTTGTTAAGCAGAATATCAATGTTGTAAGCATTTCTGTTTTTTATATATATATACATATGGCAGAATGGCTAGCCATCACATGTAGCTCGTTTCTTTGCTTGTCAGCAGGAAAGCCATTCAGGCCCCCCAGTGCAGCCCACGAGGGACATCTAAGTATCCCTGAAAAGCAAATGTGAATACGTATCTTGTCAATTTCAGGAGCGCCATCTCTCTCGAGAGGTCAAAATGCTAAGAAAAGGAGGAGGGAGAGAGAATCAGGGATCATCTTTTCTTGGAAAAACTGGATGTCTATATTGCTATTTATTGTTTCCTCTGCTCCTATAGAATAGTGACTAAAAATTAGTGAATTTCTGGTCATTAATAGTTGGCTTCAAAGTCGACAAGTTATTTGGAAAATTAGCACATGCTAAAAGCAATTCCCCCCCCCCCCAAATTATTAAAGTTCCCAACATCAGTTTTGTCAGCTAACTTCTATCATGCAACCTGAAACTGTAATGAAAGTTCTAGGTGGTGGAGGAACAAACTAGTCACATCAGAAAGCAGAGAAATCTCTGGGCTAAGATCCAGTTAGTGGGAGCAAACAGCACCTGTGCAGGCTGGCAAGAGGTGGAACACCCCTGACAGTGACCCAGCACCACTGATTAGCTTGGAATTCACCTGACTCACCTTGTACTTGAAAATCCACAGATCACTTAACACGGATGAACAACGGATTCTCTTCAAATGCAGGTCAAACTGCTAGTCTATTCCACACCCCACCCCCTCCCCTGTATGTTTAAAACCTTATTGCTGCCCAAGAACTCCCCCAGAAATTAGATTAAGCAGCATGTATTTTCCCTTAACTTCAGACTTAGTGCCTGGGTTGCAGTACAGCTGGGTGGCAGCAAAAAACTCTGAAAATGTCTGCATTTGACTGGTGTGAAAAAACCGTCTCAAAGCTCGCAAATCACTGAGGCATGAAGCCGAGGGAGAGAGCATCACTGCACTCAGCTACTGCAGTGTGGCTCTATCACTGCAATTTTTAGATACTTATCAACATTCAATTAACATCCATGATATGATATGAGTCACTGTTAACACTTATTAAGCACCTCTGTGCAAAGTGCAGAATTCAAGTTTAATAAGGTAGGGCTCGAACTGCCAGATGGCATCTTCATTTGATTTATGCTTCTTTATGAGAATTTGCTTCCATTCCAAGTGAATCGCCTCAAGTTTCAAAGTATCCGGCCTTCATTTTTATATACGCCCAATATGCTTAGGAACAAGAAATGCATGGCGATCATCAAGAGTAAATTTATGTATGAAAATTTATAAAACAACACATTTTCTACTTAGAATATCTAGTTGATGAGAAAGATTTCAAGTTGTTGAAAGAGATTAAAATGTAAAACCAGAAGATAAAATTTTAGAAATGGCTTCCTTTTACTGTCTTGAGAGATGATGAGCAGAAGAAAAAGGGAGAATTGGGAAGATTTAGGAGGAGGAATCCCTGAAAATGCATAGAAGGTATTAACATCCATGGAAATAATTAAAAGAACTGGTCCTCTTTGCTGAAACTGGAAATATCCTTGTTTAATATGGAGTGTTTCTCCCTGCTAACGACAGGCAATCCAAATGGTACCAGACAATAGCTTTGGAGGCATCACCATTTTATCCTTTGCTGCTTCTTGGTGTAAATGGGTAAATGCTGGCTTTGCTTGACAAAGACCGGTTACATAATGATCATTGTGTAGAAACCCCTACATGTTGAACAGACCGAGGAAGGCAGGAACCCCCTCAGTGCATGGCATGGAGAACACTGCGCACTTAGAGTCTGCTCGGGGAAGAGGGGCTGGATGGCTTATCCGGCGGCCCAGCCTGTCCTGCCACCCTGTTCTGATGCTCCACAGATCTGAAAAGAGAGGGTCTTCCCCAGGCCTTACCGAGTATGAATGAGGTTAAGCAGTGGCCAGTATCAAAAAAGCAGGAACAAGAGGCACAGCTGTAGGTAACAGGTCTTATAGCAACAGGAAAAGAATGCTACGTTAAAGCAAGTACCGGGACACTTTACAATACCCAAATTCATCGAATTTTCATGATAATACTGAAACTTAACACTTTTACAGCTGAGAATGTTAAAGCCAAAGATCACACTGATAGTACAGACCAGGCACAGAATTTTAAGCTAATTCTCTTTTACTACAGTACCCCAAATATTTCCACTCAGCCACGGTGCCTCTCAGCACATGAATTCAGCTCTCCTGTTTATGTATCCTCGGATAAATCACTTCAAATCAGTGGGCCTTTGTTTTCCCACCTATAAAATGGACACCGTAATTCCTGCCCTGCTACTTGCCTTAGTTATTTTAAGAACTAAATGAATCTATACATTTGAAAATAATAATAAAATGAAAATCATTGGAAGATATGAATATTAACTCCGTGGCCCTTTTCAGTCACAGTTTTATAGATGTCCCCATCCCAGGCCTTTTGTGTCATGACTCAATTTCTAATAGGATTTTGATCTTTCATGGATTTAGGGACATGTCTGGTTTATCCCCATTCATCTTTAGGTCTGAATATGTCCTGCCTCCCTGAAGGTACCCCAGATCCTCTTCTGTGACCCCACAGGATAGACATCTACTAACGGTTCATCACCCTGTGCCATAGTTTTGATGTATGTATGTCTCAGACTAGAGTTGGGGGGGTCCTTGGAGGCAGGAATTCTATCTGTATCTGTTAATGTACTCCAGGGTGCTGTACCAAACAGCATCCAAAACACATAACGACTCGTTCACAGTAGCCATCTAAAACGAGTGTCCTGACAGATGGGTGGTTCCCCTCAATTCAAGAACCTAAGCTCCTTCAATCTTACAGCTCATCATCTGAAACGAGGATTGCAAGCCCACCATGATTATCTGCCTCAAGCTGGCAAAGGAGGGAAAACATGGAGGGTCACCCATGGGAGGGTTTATGAGTCAGGCATGGATGTGGCACCAGCACTTCCTACTTCATTCCATTCACCAGAACTCAGCCACATGGCTCCTCTAACTGCAGGAGGGGCTGGGAAATGCAGTCTAACTGTGAGCCCCGGAAGAACAGGACAGAGGCTTGGTGAAGAGCCAGCCTCTCTCTGCCATGCTCATACTAGAACTTCAGGGATGCTTCCTCATGTAAGAATGGTACACCCAAGTCTTGGCCATGTAGTAATGAAGGAGAAAAATCTACTGTATCTAAAATATAGTATTTAGATGTAATTCACTGCTTGCCTTTCTTTTCCTAATGCTAGTGGCTTGCTACCCAAACCCACTATTAAGGATAAAAAACTATATTACATAGAGAAAGAAGAAAAGCATCATAAGCAAAGCCCAAAGTTCCTAAAAAGAATCACTGCATAATAAGGGAATATTACAGAGAGGGAGAATCATAAACAGAGAAAATGTATTGCTAGTGATACATTAAGAAAAGATGGAACATGACAGAATCTACTCGCTGTGCAATTTACTTCAGAATTTTACATTTTTATGACTGAGAGGAAAAGTCCTGTCATGTTTCCATAGCTAAGCTAGACTTCACATCATAAAATTCAGATGTTGATGTTTTAATATCTAATTGGTTTTAAAATCAATTGAGTTTAAAAGCTGACCAAACGCACAGATGAAAAAGACATTTAAAATATTTTGCTTTAAGTAAAGTCACTAAAAACAGCAAGGATGAATGCATGGTCTTTTAAAGGCATCATAGAAAACTTTGTAGAATGTAAAGTACTTTTTAAGTCTACATTTGACCAAGTCAAAATTGCTAGTGCATTTAATTTTTGCTAAAAGAAATCTATCAGGTATAAGTTTAAGCTCCAATAGGAAACTAGCTGTATATGCCAGTATTTCATCACCCCTGGGAAGTTTCAGGTGATGACAGGCTGTGTGGGTAATGCCAATCCAGAGGATCTCTTTACGTTAGTGGAATTTGCTTCACCACACAGGCTCTCAAAATAGGTTTATTTCTGCTATTTTTCTGACTATATTTTAAAAGAGGAATGACATAGGTTTCACTGATGCTGGTGAAATAATTACAGTTGCATAGGCAAGGCATATAATTAGTTGAAGAAGAGGGTAAAAAAAGACTTCACCTACACTACGTGGGCACAAAGAGTTAGGATTAACTAGGAAACAACTGCTGTCTGTATCTTGCACAGCTGTAACCAGCCCTGAGGCAAAAACAACTACACATACACACACACACACAAGTAAAACTGACTCAGAACACAAAGAGAAGATAGCCTTCTGCACTGAAAGTAGATTCAGTAGTTATTTCCACCTCACACGTGTGCAGCAAATATCAGGAAGTGGAGCAAAAGGAGGAGGGAAAACAATGAAGTGCTTCTTCTTTTTCTACAGTCAAGGCCAAGTATACGTGCCCAAGTCATAGAGTAGAAACGTCTCTTCTGCGTGCCCTGTGTGTGGGAATGTTGCCCCTTCATGCACCTGAGTCCTCAGGCAAGGGAGGCTAGAAGTACTGGGAAAGGAACCAAATTCTCTCATTTCCATATAAACCTTTGTTGAACTGGCAAGCGTTTCAACTTCTAAGCTGAAGGAGCTCTTAAGCATGAATATCAAAAGCTATTTTCGCCTGTTTTCATAATCTCCTTTAATTATTTTATGAAGCTTGCAAGCAAGTTGACAATGATACAGTACAGCGGCTCCGGTTCAAACATTAACTGCTCATGGAAGCACAATACCAGTTTACTTTTACCCAAATGTATAAATTATAATTGGAAGAATTTGCTCACAGCTTCAACAACCACACCTTCGTGGGAAGGAGCTCAAAGGAATTGGGAATAATTACAAATAAATACTACACTTGGCCAGCCTCATTCACTATTAGAAAAAATTGCATTAGCATTGAACCAGATCGACTGTCTCACAAAGGTTGGAGTTTTTTTGTGAAGGTATGTACAATAGGTTCACTCTCTCCTGCTCTAGCCTGACACCAGGATAAATTTTAGAATATCAGGGTTCACAATTCTAGTCACTCTGGGGCCAGGCAGGTAATGAAAATGAATGGAGTGTCATGGTGAAGATAGGAGGGAGTGTAGTGTCCAAGAGCCAGCTGAAGAATGAACGTGAATTTCAGGTGAATTTCACTTGCATGGACTGTGCGTGTCCCCCCAGAATCCATACGTTGAAATCCTAACCCCCAATGGGATGGCGTTAGGAGGTGGAGTCTTTGGAAGCTAACTGGGTCATGGGGGTGTAGCTCTCATGCTGGGATTAATGCCCTTAGAAGGAGAGATACAAGGGCGTCTGCATCCCCTCTCTCCCCATCATGTGAGGATACAATGAAAAGATGGCCATCTGTAAGCCAGGAAGATGGCCTTCACCAAGAACTTGACTACACTGGCACCCTGATCTTGGACTTCCAGCCTCCAGAACTATGAGAAATGTGTGTTGTTTATACCAGCCTATGGTATTTCTGTTATAGCAGCCCAAGATAATTAAGACAGATGGCCAATGGGAGAAGGGCAAAGCTGACATTCTTTTAAGAAAATAGGGCACCCTAATAAGGACATGTGCCTGTATAGAAGGCCATTTCACCTCAGCTTGGAGAAAGGCTGAATGAGTCACCACAGGAAAAGTGCTAGATTATTATTTTGAATAGACTTGAAAAAGATGAATGGCGAAATATCAGTCCTTTACGTTTGACTCCATAGGGTATGACCACCAAAGTTTCAGCCCATGCCCCGAAGATAAACAAACTACAAAAACAAGAAACACAGACTCAACAGAATCCTTTAACATTGCACTAATAGAATGTCACTTTGTGTAATGCTAGATTGTGAGGTTTCTACCCTGCAAGATGAACTATACGCAAAATGTAGACGAAGTAACTGTAAGCAGAAGGGTAATTACATGGGTTGCCATGGGCAAACAGGCATCTTCAGGGAAACAAAGAACCAGGGGAGCAAGGTAAAGGTCACGTGGCCCGTGACCCTGGGCCACTTCTCCTGGCTGCCCTCACGTAGAAGGCACAGCCTGTGCTCCCCAGGAGGGAAAGGGAAGCAACTAATGCCAACATTCCTTTCCAAGGAGCCCTCCAACTCCTCCACATTCTCTCAGATTCCAACAAGCTTCAGAGAATACAATGGGAAGAAGCCAGATCCCCCTCCACCTAATACAGGAACCTTGTACACCATGGAACTTGCTCTTTCTTTTGTTGGAAGAGAGGAGCAGAGAGGCAGAGGGGCGCTGCCTTCATTTGATCTTCATTTGCTCTCTTATCAAGTAGGCAGAGTTTTTCAAAAATAAATCTTCCACTTTTCTTCTAGAAAGGGGGCTTATTCAGAAAAAACAAAACAAAACAAAAAAAACTCTACATGGAAACAGTTTCCAGAGAAGGTCTGAGAAGGCTAGGTGTCTCCTGACCTAGCTTTATCCTCTCATAAGCTTTCTGAGCTCATGTTTAGGCATACCAGAGCTCTTCAGACTCTACGACATATATTATATTCTGCCATATGCAAAGGACCCAAAAGGAATCTGGGAGAGACTCATGAAACACCAATATGTGGGGCACCAAGATCCTCACCATTCGCTCATTCAACAAATATTTATTAAGCACATAATCATGCTTTAGGTGCTGTGCTTGCTTCTAGGTCTGTAGTGGGGAAACAAATGGATATGATCCCTGCCCTCGAGAAATTCTGTCTTGTAGACAGTCCTCCTATCACGGGTTAGAATGACCATTCTCCACTGACATTTAGCCTAACACATCTACACATTACTTACACGTTCATTTAAAAGGCAGCATTTAGATCATGGTCAATACCAATACAACCGAAGCATGAACTGGGTCACTGCTTTGTAGATTTGCCCTGGTTCCACTGCACTGTCAGAACTCCCAATGCACTCAGTACATTTTGGAGAAGTGAGATATGAAATGGTTTGTGTGCTCAAGTAGCTTACAATCTCCTTTAAGAGACAAAATGTCTACATGAAAAATAAATAACGATATAGTTGGAAAAGTACCATGGACATTTCAAAACTGCAAATATTCCATAAATAGGGTGCCCATAAGATTTACTATCCAAAACATCAGAGCAAAAGGGAGCATTATTAATACTTAATACCGGGACTTTCCTTGGCAAACCAGAACCTAAGGTCACTTTTTTCATAAAGCCCTCCTTGGGGTGTGGATTCTGCAATTTAAAAATCACATTAGTTCCTTCCAAAGAAATATTTATGGAATATTTGCTGTATTCAAGCACTATGACAGGCCATTTTAAAGGCAGGCTTTGGAGAGGAATGCACGAAGAAAAATAAGACAAAACACTTGACCTCAGAACTTATTCTGAGAGGAGAGACGCAAAAATTGCTAACATGTTCTGAAGACATACCACGTGACAGATAACCCTATGCTAAGCTTTTTGCATACATTGTCACATTTAATCACAAAACAGTTCTCAGAGGTAGGTGGCGTGACTCCCATTTTATAGATGAGGGCTAGAGTGGTTAAGTAATTTGTCCAGGGTCACACAGGTTGTACATACAGAGCTGGCATTGGAACTAGGTGCATCCCAATGCAATGCCCCAGCTCTTAGTCTGTGACAAGTAGCACAAGAATAATCCATGGGAGGTAAAAATGTATTTATGGCTGGAATAATCATGAATGGCTAAATGAAGAACAGTGACATTGGACACGGACCTTGAAGAGTTAGAAGGATTTTAAAGGCAGAGATTACAGGGGAAGGCAACCCAGGGAGGTGGGACAATGAACAAATAGCCTAGGGATGGGAAACAGTAGGTGGGCAAAGTGGAGTCAACTTGGCTATAGTACTTTGTAGTTTGGTATAGAGGATTGAGAATGGGAAGGCTAGAAAGGTCAGCTGAGGCCAATGTTGCTTTCATGTTTGATTTAAGCAAATATGAAACTCAGTTTGCATGCCCTGAGTCCACTCCATATTTCGTTTGCATTGAGGTCAACCATTGTATCCAGATCAAGGTATCTTGTAGGCAGAGTTCTCATGAGGCTGGGCTGAGGGGCCAGCTAAAAGGAAGACAAGCGGACATGTATTTCATCCAAAGACAGGTAGGATGACAAGTTGGGGTTGGATGCAGTCCTGGGAAGTCCCTGTAAGTTGAAATGATGTAAATCAAATCTTATTTTCCCATAAGAACAATGTTATAATGAGAGTAACATTCATATCCATGGTCTAATAAAAAGCATCCCAATTCTAATACACGCTCCCCTCACAAATTGTTTCCCTAGCAACAATTTAAAGTTTCAGAAATTATTAATTAATTAAAAATCAATATTAATATGGTTTTACTTATTATATTGTTAATTTTTTCTTCTGGACAGCTATAATTATCTTAAATTTAAGATGTATTTGACAATCCCTGTGTCTCTCCTCAGGGCGGAAGAGCAGGCTTTGTTCATTTCTATAATCCATCATCCCCAGAGCAGGATCTGCCTCACACTTGGCACTCAATAAAAGTTTCTTAATAATATTTTATTTTAGACGTATTTAGTTAACATTTTATCTACTAAGTATACTCATCACTGTTAACAAGCCTGGGATATGTTGCTTAATCTCTCAGGGTGGTAGAGCTTTAGTCTGACACCAGTTCTGCTTCTTACTAGGGATGTGATCTTGAACAACTCACTTACATTTCTGAGCCAATTTCTTCATGTCTCCCAAGGGGATAATAGTACCTACCTTGCAGGCTGTCGTGAGGACTAGAGTTCATGTAAATAATGCACCTAACAGAGTTCCTGGCAATTGGATGTACTCAAGGATGACAGCAGTTATAAGTACTACATTAAAAGGACAGGTAAAAGTAAATGTTGATATATATATTTTTCAATGAATATATAAAAATCGCTTTCTAGAAACCCCACACAGACATAGTCCATATCTTTGGGGCTCAAACCATTTGCCATGTTTCCAGTAAGAATCTTGATTCAACTGGCAAAGAAAATATAATAGAATCTATAGGGGCTGTATTGAGTTGACAGAAAAACATGCAAAACATGGCACGAGAGGTAAGGTTATAAAGTCTGTCTTTAATCTGATTTCTATGTTATGGCTTGCCAAGAAGAATTAAAACAAAAATCAGTGGAGAGGAAAGAGGATGTTTTCCCAACACTAAATATTTAAAGTAGATTGATAAGGGCACTTCACATCAGGAATTCTTCATCAGTCTCCCAAACATTAAATATGTTAAGTTGTTCATATGCATGCCATATTGAGCAAAACCAATGTGGAAAATGTGTTTCTGAAACAGTCTCCAAAGAAAAGAATCCAGTGTCTAGCTTCCAGTGTAAACAAATGTCATCACATTCAAAGAACAGTACATCAGGAAATTCTCTGGAAGATGTCTCTATTTTCGTGTGTGTGTGTGTGGGGGGGGGGGGGATCTGACAGTATTCCACCACAGTGACCTCAGAAGAATTATAAGACAAATCATGAGTAAAATGCAGCACATCTAAACTCTTCTTCCATTGTAGATGCAGAGAGGTTAGTGAAAGCAAAATGATCACTTAAGATCAATTTTAAAAACCTGGCTTCTTACAAATAAGAGTAAGTAGGTGGATTTGTCCAAACCACGCTATTTACATCTTCTAAACCCTATCATTTTGTGCAATGGCTAAAATTTCATGCCTGTCACAAGTCTCTTTCCCTTCCTCCCCCGCCACACAATGTGGCTGCTTTTAAGAATATCAGATGGGGAAGAAGGAGAAGAAAGAGCCATTATTTTGAAATCTCACAAATTCACAACTGGATTTAAATCACATAACTTTTTAGTTTATTTTAAAATGGATAAAACGTTTCAAAAGGAACAGCCAACAATACTTTGGCATCGTGTTATGAAAACACCTCCTAACACATTCTCTCAACACAGACTTCACACACCTAACTCCCTATGTTAGGTGTGCCCATTAAGTTAAATCCTTTATTTAGCCATTACCTAACAGCACCTTGAATTCTTCAGGCTAATGAATATTACATAAGTGAGTAAATAAATACTAAAATAGGCCTTGACTCAGCCTCAGATCGACATGGAGTAGCAGGAACCAGATTTATTCTCACGGAAGATATTTTTTAAAAAGGCCCCAACTGAACTTCTAGAGAGGACAATCTCAAAATCTGAGAGAAAAAATACACTGGATGGCAGATTAGACATTGCAGGAGAAAAGGACAGTGAACTTGAAGACATAGTAATAGAGACCATCCAAAATGAAACAGAGAGACAAAGTACTTGGCCCTACTCAAAGTCCACAATTCCAAAAGTGTGTCTGAAAGTTAAATGAGGGCAGTTGTCCTGAGGCTGAGACAAAACTCGCGGTATAGTTGAAGATCCATTTAACACTGTGAAAAGAAAGTACTCATATTTTCTATTAATAAAAGTATATGACATTATGGACTTGTCTCACCTTACAATCTTTCTATTGATGGTTATACACACGTTTATAAGACCTGTCACTGCTATAGAACCTTAAATAAGGACTAACAAAACTTATAAATAATTTTACAGTTTTAAATAACTAGTTTGACTTTACCAAGTACATATATATTAGTATATTTGGCAATAATAAAAACCCATGGGCAGGCTATTATTTTTTTTATGATTGTAGACAATCATCTTATATTAATGCAATCAAAATTGTTAGGAGAGTTTATTTCACTTAAAAGATTAATGGGGGCTTCCCTGGTGGCGCAGTGGTTGACGGTCCGCCTGCCGATGCAGGGGACACGGGTGCGTGCCCCGGTCCGGGAAGATCCCACAGGCCGCGGAGCGGCTGGGCCCATGAGCCATGGCCGCTGAGCCCGCGCGTCCAGAGCCTGTGCTCCACAACGGGAGAGGCCACAACAGTGAGAGGCCCGCGTACCGCAAAAAAAATAAATAGAGAAAGAGAAAGAGAGAGAGGGGGGGGGGAGAGAGAGAGACTTCTTGCTATAGGCACCACTTCATATTAGACCACAGAAAAGATATTTTTGTTTTACACTATCAAATTCTACACAAGTTTAGAAGCTCATTGAAGAGACAAGACATGCAGGTGAAAATTTAAATTATAGCTTTAAACATCAATTAAGTGCCACTGCATTTACAATCGTACTATGTAAGCTCAGCAGAGGAGCAACTGCTATGAGCTAGTGTTGTGAAAGAAATATTTATGCAGCTGGTAGAAGTTAAATAAGGGCTTGAAAATTCTGACAGGCAGAGACGAGGCTTTCCAGGAGGTGGAAATGCTTGAGTAAAGGAATGGTGTGCATCTCACAAGTGCCAAGAATTCATGGCCAATGATGTATTGAGCAAAATCTTCAACTGTTCTTTGTCCCCAAGTCAGCCCATTTCCGACACGTTATTTTTTCCTTCCCTATAGCTTAAATTCATCTCTTTACCTATATCTCCCACGCACAAGCCTCTGTTCATATTCTGTTTCAACTATGACAACCTCTTCATCACTCAGCTCAACACCACTGGCACCTCTACAAATTCTCAGTTCTATTTCTGAAGTTCCTTCCATCGGTCTGATTCGCCTATCACCCCAGCCCGTGTTCAACCCACGGTTTTCTAGTACGCTAAAGATTAGGACTCCTAGTTTCTTTCTGTGTGTCAAAAACCTTCCCCAGACCACCAGATATCATCCCATACTTCCCATATTTCCCTTTCCGCTCTCTCCACTCTCTTCACTTTCTCCACTCTATCTCACTGCCGTTTCCCCGCACTAATTTGCTCCAAGACCCCCAGCAGCCAACTAGACGTTTCTCTCTTCCCAGCCTCCCAGGGCTCCTAAAGTCACTCTTTATGCTCAAGTCTCCAAATCATGACTTACTGCTTGGAAACCATTCAACACATATAGAAAGAACAGAGCTGACTGCCATTGAGTTATTCAAGTATTAAGACAATGTGGTTTGATATAAATTTTTAAGTTGCCTTTAAAAATATTTGTAATAGCTGCAGGTCTGTGTGTGTGTGTGTGTGAGTATACATAGAGAGAAAGAGAGAGAAAGATTGAGAAATGGGAGTTGACAAATGACAGCTCCTCAAAGACAGGCCACATTTTTGTTCAACTTGAATTGAAAAGCATTAGCAAGGGCATGTGAGGACTTAATCCAAAGAAAGGCAGATCAGTACGTCCTTCAAGTTATCGTTCAACCCCAGATTCTAAATAATAAAATATAAACTAAGGCTTTGGGAGCCCACATTCTCTTCTGAGAGTCAGATAATGTATAGATATATATATTTTAGTAATGCCATAGCATCACTTTTCCCCAATCACCTGGTGATTAACCTGACTAAAAACTCTAGCCAAAATACCATAGCTCTGGTTTAGAATACACTCTGGACGTAGCCAAAACTGGAAAACACATACTTTCAGTTCGAAGCTCTGTTCTCTCACTAAATTTCACTTCGGCTGTACACAGATCATTTGACCTCCCTTCTGAGATGACTAGTTGTCACATAAACATGATATAATTACAATTATAAGCCCAAATCCAAATTATTTCATTTCTAATAAGCATTATACTATTACTAATTTAATAAATAGGAAATGTCTGTGTCTTAAGCACTATGCTGGACACAGCATGCAAAGAGATAAATAAAACATCACTAATAAAATACAAGAGCCTCAAAACTCACACCTTTAGTTGTAACCAATGAATGATGACACAATTTTAAGAGCAAAGAGGGCTTCCTTGGTGGCGCAGTGGTTGGGAGTCCGCCTGCCGATGCAGGGGACACGGGTTCGTGCCTCGGTCCGGGAGGATCCCACATGCTGCGGAGCGGCTGGGCCCCTGAGCCATGGCCGCTGAGCCTGTGCATCCGGAGTCTGTGCTCCGCAAAGGAAAAGAAAAAAAAAAAAAGAGACCAACGAACCCAAAAAAAAAAAAAAAAAAAAAAGAGTAAAGAAATTTACAGAGCACTAGAGAAACACTGAGGGGAAAGTGAAAAAAAAAAATCTGCCTTCAGAAATCGCAAAAAAATGTGTAAGAAAGTGACATTTAAGCTACATCTCAAAGGAGGAAGGAAAGAAGAGAAGGGAAGGGATATATTTGGAGGATGGACTATTTGCCAGACACGAATAACATATTACCTCTGTTGCCACCATTTTACAGATCATGAAACTGAGGCAGGACACCTAAACTCACTTGCTAAAATGTCACACAGCCAGCTTCAAAGCCAGCTTTGTATGTTCTGTCCAATGTACAAGCTCACTTCCAACGACAAGGAAGCATTTTCCAGGTGGAAAAGGGAATGAATTATTATTGCTACAGTTAAAGTTTCTTAAAAAGTGCCTCTTATAAAATCTTTACTTGGAATGAATTAACATTTTCATCATAATTTTTTATCTGTCCATAAAAAGCTTTATAAAACTAGTCCTAGAAAAAATGCCTGAGGTCCAAGGTCACTTAAGAGATCTGTGAAACTTTTAAAATTGTATGTAAAATGTTGTTTATATATGCATTTTTCTGGAAGAAAGGGTCAGGAGCTTTTTTTTCAGAGTCCTGAAGAGGTCTGTGAATCCCTCCCTGCAAAAGGCTAAGAACCACTGATTTATAGAGCATTATGCTAGGTTGTTTAATGTTTTCCAAAAAGGCAAATATATAGGTAAAATCTAGTTTCATATATAAAGAAATATATTTCATATGTCGTAGGAAAGAATATTAATATAGTTTATTAATAATGTAACAACTTGATAATGAGACATTGAAGTGATCCTTTCCCATGTTTCTAATAGCTACTCAGGATGTTAACAGTGAAAGGATCATTTAGAAAGCTAATTTCCTTTTCATCTTGCTTGTTAAGTGTTTACTTTAATTCACATCCTGTGTGACCCTATGGGAAAATTTTTAACTAATACTGGGGAAAATCCCATAGGGTTACACAGGATGTGAACTGGGCCTGTACTGAACTACCTTTGGCTTGAAAAATAAAATTAGATAGGTGAGTTTCACTTTCTGTTTGTCATAAGTTCCACTTTCTGGTTCCCAAAGTTTAGATTCAGAGCCTATCTGTGTTTCTGAAACGGCAGCTCAAGAAAATCCCTAAATCCTCATTCTCTTTTTCAGGAATGATGTCTCAGTGTGGTAGAGCAAAAGCCTTTCTGCAGAAAATAATGGGTCCTGCCCATCATGGAGAGTCTGCTGGAGCAGTCCCAGAATGCTCCATACCTGTGCTCACAGGGTTCAGCTGCCGTTTTCCATTTCCTGTGGAGAACACACATCATACCACTTCCCCTATAGAAAAAAGAAAGCAGCCCAGTTTAATTGCTGATGGAAACACTGTCATACTTTCCACTGGCCAAGCTTGAAACCATTACTGATCTAACCTTCATTAATTTTTCCACAACAATTTGCAGAAATGTCAGGAAGCAGCTGCATGAAAACTGATTAATTGTCCTTATCACCGCTACTTCACCAGGCTATATATACATTTTTTTTTCCAGTTTAAAAATAAGATTTGGGATTTTTCTGTTTTGATTGGTACTGATGGTGGTACATCTTAGTCTGAAAAACCCAGATCTATTTCTGACACTTCCAATGGCTCAACATTTTCAAATCTGGAGGAGACCCCACATAAGCTGGCACAGCCTCCATGAAGGAAAAGATTGCTTCCTGCCGATTACTCAGTTATATCCGTTTAAACAGACGTTAATGAATTGAAGTCTTAGAGCAACACTGCATTTATTAGTTAATGATAGAAGCTAAATTCACTTCCGAAATGTGAATTAGAAAATCCAGTGCCCCTTTTCTGTTGTTTCACTTTCTTCGCTCCCTCATCATTTTAGCTTGAGCTATACCATCTGTCTCATGCTATCAAATAATGTGCTGTGCATGGCTGGCAGAAACAAGTGGAACAGTACACCTCATAACCCCAAGTATGCAACCAGTAAACATCTATAAAAGTGGTACACAATGGAATCTGGCCATCTGGGGATAACTGGTTACAGAAAGCTTAGCTTCTCAGCCAGCCCTCAGATTTTCAGACATTTAACTGGTTGGCAAAACAACAACTAGTGTTCAAGAAGAGAAACACTAACAAACTTTTTTTTTTTTTCAAAACACTAGAATTCAGGTACAAATTTTCAAAGGTATATTTGCCAATACTGCTGATGAGAAGGCTTCAAAGGAGAAGATGAAAGCACTGTCAAGTCCTTGAAATGGAGACAAAGTCAATCCATAGCAAGCATTTTGCAGCACTACTAAACCTTTTGGGTATGAATGTGTTTTTCCTTCTCCATATTGCCTGAATACATAGAAGCAAGGGATTAAAGCTGAACAGACTTGGAACCAAACGACACAGTACCTTTCAGAGACAGCCCCGAGAGACTGGAAAGAGTTCCTCCTAGGATTGCCTCAAAATAATCCAAAGGCTCCCTTCACCCCAGATATGTAGGTTCCTAGTCCAACCCCAAACCAAAGAAAGATAGAGGTTGGGCAATGGTGATGTGAGACATTGAAATAGTAACTGGACGTGTGGCATAGTGACCCAGACCAGGGACTCCGGAGCCAGAATACCTCTTTTGAATCCCGTATCTGACACTTAGTAGACATATAAATAACTTTTGGCAAGTTACCTAACCTTTCTGTGCCTTAGTTTTCCCATCTGTAACATAGGGATAATGATAATGTTGTTAGAATTGGTAAGAGAATTATACAGTGCTTAGAAATGGCACTAGGAAGTGAAAGATAAATATTAGTAATTAATTCTCTATTTCTCTGCGGATATTTCAGTCTTATGTTAGTCTAAAAGAGGAAGAAACCATGTGACAAGAGCTCCTTAATGAATTTAACAAAGCCCACTGGGTTGGATGAAAGATTTCCCCTGCTAACGTGGGGATACCAATATTGCCTGAAATACCACCACTAAAACGGTGTCAAGCAATCAAGATTAAATTTTCTGCTCTTTCTGTTGACCCGCTCAGGTGTCTTAGAACAACATGCTTTGTGATGCTGTGGGACCCAGGGGCAAGCACTGCTGGAGATTACCCTACCTCTCCACCACCAGCAGGCCTGGAAGTGAGAGGTGGGAAGGCCACTCCAGGCCAGGGAAGCACAAAGAAAGAAGGAAGTTGGCTTGGCCTTCGTCATAATAAAAGGGCTGCTGAATAAGACAAAGGAGCTCATTTCCCTGGCACTGAGATCAGGATTAAGGTGCAAGGAGGCCACACAGGACAGGAAGGACACCACTTTTAACTCCTGCCCCACTAGATGACCTTAAGTAACTCACTAGCCTTTCCAAGGCCTTGATCTTCTGCAGCAAAATAGGAGATTTTATCTAGATCAGAATTTCTCAACCTTCTTGTTACCATGAACCCCTCTGACAGTCTAAAGAAGCCTGGGGATCCCTTCTTAGCACAATGTTTTAAACTACATAAACTAAAAAAAACATAGAATTATAAAGGAAACCAATTATAATGAAATACAGTTACCTTAAAAAACTTAAACAAATTTGTTGACAGGAACATATGTGACTCTTTATTAAAAATTAGAAACAAGATATAGTGCAGGGTAATATATACAATGGAATATTACTCAGCCATTAAAAAGAATGAAATAATGCCATTTGCAGCAACATGTATGGACCTGGAGATTATGATACTAAGTGAAGTTAAGTCAGACGGAGAAAGACAAATATCATATGATATCGCTTATATGTGGAATCTAAAAAAAATGATACAAATGAATTTACAAAACAGAAACAGACTCACAGACTTAGAGAATGAACTTATGGTTACCAGGGGGGAAGGGTGGGGAGAGGGACAGATTGGGAGTTTGGGACTGACATGCACACACTGCTATATTTAAAATGGATAACCAATAAAGACCTACTGTATAGCACAGGGAACTCTGCTCAATATTCCATTATAATCTAAATGGGAAAAGAATTTGAAAAAGAACAGATACTTGTATATGTAAAAATAAATAAATAAAAAAATTTTTAGAAGATATAGTACAGGATAATATCTACCATCATTTTGAGTAGTTATAATTATAAAGATACTCTGAGATATTACCCACAGTAGTAGTGGGACATGAAAATATCTGTGATTTCTACTGGCGACCAAGTCACAGATGCTGCTAAAACTACTATCATCTGTTGCCTACATTAATAATGGAGGGAGTGCTGAAGCTCAGTTAGATGTTTGTGAAAATAAAGTTTTAATTTTTCTCTCAACCAAGTTCTCAGACCCCCTGAATTCTATCCATTTGTGGTTAAGGCCCCCAACCTATGTAAATAATAAATCCCTTTATCATTTCACTGATCTCGGATCAATGATTTAATTGTTTCCCTAGCTCCCTTCACAGAGAATATTCATAAAAGAAATTGGAACTATCCTCTCCTTTCCAAATGTGTGGAGAAAACAGATTTCCGGGATAGAAGTGTCTTTACCCATCCCTACGGAAGTGAAGGGAGCACTTATTGACTTGGAAATGAGCTACCCAAATGCTCCCAGACCCTCTCAGCCTACAGGTGTATACAGATGAAGTGGCATCAACGCCAATTAACCACAGCTCCTGTTTCCAGCCCCACCTGCTCATACAGGACCTCCAGTCCCCTTGAAAAGTCCCAACCAAGTATTTCTAGGATGCCAGCAAGGGGGACTTATAAGAGCCCAAAGGGAGTCTGACAGCCAGTCACAACACCATCTGCCACTTCTTCCTTCCTGCAACAGCTCCCCCTAATGTCCTCAGGAAGGAACTACTCTGCTGCCTCTGCAGATGGTGCCCCTCAAGAGTACGCTCACGCCCAGATACAGCCAGCAGAGCCCACACCGCCGAGCAGGAGGGGTTCCTGCCTTGGGTCCCATACTTCAGAAAGGCCACATACCACAAATACACAAAAGAAATGTATGGACAAATATACAGGCACCTCTGTCACTGGCATCCAGTTGTCCTGTAGCACTAAACGTCCCAGCTCTTGACTAGAGCTGTTTAGGCCCCAGGAAATGCTTTTCCTCATCTTGCGCCCAATGTCTTTGTTCCAGTCAAAAAGTGAACGAGTTCAAATGCCCTGAAGGTTTGTGGGCTGTGACACTGCAAAGTGTGGAGTTCGACATCATTTCAAAAGCAGAGAAGATGTAAGCAGCATTAATGCTTAAGAAAAGACTATCAAGGTTGCTTCCATGTCCTGGCTATTGTAAACAGAGCTGCAAGGAACATTGTGGTACATGACTCCTTTTGAATTATCTAGTCAGTCATTTCTCTCAAATGGCGCAACAAAGTCTTTTATAGCAAAGTACAGTAATGGCAGCATCTTTTTTCTTGCTTCTCTTAGTGATCTGATCAGTGGTTCTAGAATTATTAATGATTAATGCAGCATTTGGAAAAAGAATCACACATGTTACCTCAGGAACATTTCACAAGTAAGCAATTCTTATTCTTAAATTTGTATAGATATAAACTGCATAAAACACGACACTAATTCTTTACATTAGCAACTAAAAGAACACTGAATCCTAAACATGTGTGTAGATTTACTTTGATTAAAATATTTAAGAAGACAATAAAATTTCTAGAAAATATATTTAGAAGCTTTAGCTTTGTTTAAATAATTTAGATTTTAAACGTTTTATATTTAAACGTTTTATATTCATTATCATATGGATTTGCCTTTCATTTTAAAGTAATTTTGGATATTTAATAAGAAAAATCAGTGTTTTAAAATAGTTTTTGAATTTTTACTTTAATTTACATTGTTGATGAAAACATAGTGATATTCTGTATACTTTGAATACAAGTAACATTCTATTTTTATACCCCTTAGCTCATTGAGAATGAGCGCAAGTCAAGATCTTGGTATAAGTAGCTTCTTTTTTGGAGTTCAGAAGCAATAAACTAAGGGGGGAAAAAGGAAGAGAAAAATCTAAAAATAGTCAATCTGCTTAAATTTTTGAAGCTTGAAAACAATGAAAGTAAGCAAACTTTTATCAAGCATGACCCGTATAAAATTCACTAACAGGACATTACAAGTTCTTTAATGAGGATTTAATTACTCTTCACAACAAAAAGGAGCCAGAAACTTATTCTCACCAAATCCACAACTTAAACAGGTCAGATGAAATCCCCGCAAATTCACATTCTTTATAAATAAAGATTTAGTCACTGATCCAGTTAAGAAGAAGGCATGTGGGCCTCCATTTGAACTCTTACGCTGGAGGCCCCACAAATATTGGTGGCAACAGCCAAATCTCGAGTTGTGTGTTCTTAAGTCCAAACCAAGCTTGGCTTCTAACCAACTCGCCGTCAAGACTGTCATGAAAGCAGTCCACCAGGTTTTTGTCTCTACTCCTCTTCAGAATCTCAGAGATTATTATTTTAAACAGAGGAAGAATTTTAGAGGTTTTTCAGATATATATGGAAATGCAATTATATTATATATATAAAACTTAAGAGGGCGGGTAGTAGAATAAGGGAAGGTTGAGTTACTTGCCCAAGATCGTAAACTAGTCTATGAGATCCAGGGCAAGAACCTTGATGGTTTCCTGACATTTCAACCAATGACTTTTCTAACGAATCACTGCTCCCTACCTACCACAGTTAACTACCCACATAATGTTTATGTGTTGCCATGTAACGCTGGTATTATTCAATTCAGGAATCACTCATTAAGGTTTTGATAATGTTAGAAAATAAGACTTAGACATCATTGAGTTACCAAGAGTCATCCTTCTCCTAAGTTATATATCTTATTACTAAATGTATAAACTCAAGCATGTTTAATTATAATAGACATTGCAGAATTTATACAGAACACTTCCAAACGTAATTCTCTAAGATTTCTAAAAGAGGCTTTAAATGATAACGATACCATGAGTAAAAAGATTTTAAAATGTGTGCTTCAGAAAATGCTAACTAATTGCATCTGTTCTGAAGAATAATTCACAGTGCCAACCTTAAAACGGAATTAATTTATTTTAATTTAAATTTTTATCAGATTTCCAAAATACATCAAATATATGTATATAAAATGGGGTACATTAAAAATAAGTGATTATAATCCTAGCAATGTTTAAAATAAAGTAATAAATATCTTCAAATAAATGATTAAGTTTTCTTTGTCCACTGGCTCACCTCTATATTCTAAGTAAAATCCCAAGTGAACAGATATTATATCCCATATGTTGTACAGGCCAACCGCATTTGTGTCAAAAAATACAAATATAAAATATCTGATATAGAAAATTTTTTTCAATATCTGTAGCTAGCTCTTTAAAATAAAATGTCTCATCATAAAATTCTTAAGAATAAATTTCCATTAGGTATATATTTAAATAGCTTAAGAATAAAAGCTTAGATGAGGACTCTGAAGAGCTCTATTTTTATTGAAAGTAGTAGAAAATTTCTTTTTTTTTCATATGACAAATATTTATTGAGTATTGACTCTGTTCTAGGTACATATTTATCTTCCTAATTCTTTTAATGTTTTTTTTAATATAGTAGAAAATTTCTTGATAACTAATCAAAGTATTTTAAGTCTTGTTCCTGCCACTGGTAAAGGTTCACAGCACATAAATTTAAAAGCACACATATAGTTCTAGACATTTTGAAAAGACTATATCCCTTTTACCTGTAAATGATCAAAGGGAATTTTATAATTAATTAATCAATAAGTTATTAAAATGATCCTATTATGTATTTCCTGACCAGGTGGCAATTTTCCATCCACTTACAACAATTTTAAGTTTACATATGTTGTCAAATCCCTCCCTATTAATACTATCTTTTCCAGGTAAAAACATTTAGTTTACTCGCATTTATCAAAATGGAAAATACAAGTTGTTTGTCAACATCCATCCTTATCCTGGATGAATGAATGAATGAGTGAGTGAATGAATGAATGATCTCGGTACACACATCAGGCCAGTTCCTGTCCTCTCCTCCATGGCCCCAGATAAAAGGTGTAAGAGTATATATATGCTTAGAAAACGATATGGGCAGGCACAAATGCATACTATTTAGAAAATAATACTGAAGTGAAATTAACTTTTTTCTCTCTCTAGAATTAAAAAAAATCCACATAAACATTTTATTTTTGTCAATAAATATTTCCAAATTTGGGTCAGTGCATTCTTAAAGTATGCATAATAAAACTTTCAAATTAACAGAGTTGAATTAAAATATTTTAGTATCTCTACAAAAATCTATGTTAATATATTCATCAACTCCAAAACCTCAAAATTTTATTTTGACATAATAAAAATTATTGACATTTATAATGAAAATTATTTCCATTTACACAAATATGATGCACATATATATTTTTTATTTGATTTGGAAACAAAAGAACCCAAGGTTAAGAGTTCTGGGACAAAAGTCCCATAGGTTTCTTAGTTCAACTTAAATTTTTGACTTTTAAAATAGAGGTAAACATGGTAGCATGTTATAGCTGACCCCAAAACATGAATGTATGCTGAAAAACCAAATGTGGGGGAGAAAATGAAGGTCTTGTTTTCTTATACATCACCAAGGTGACATTAAAACAAGTCCTGCAAGACATAAACCTATCAGCCACAGTTGTTAAAGTATGGGAAAAAAGTATAAAATTATTAAAATGAGGCAAAGAGAGGTAATAAATAAAAAAGAGTAAAAAGAGAAGGTATTACCTGGCAAGGAACATATCGCTAACTCTCTCAGGTTTACTGTGCCCTAGAAGACCAGCCTAAGTCAGACTCAATGGTCCTACCCACTTCTGAGTTTGATTGCTGTTTGAAAAGATCTTGACAGTGCTTTCAAAGGTGGAAGATGGCCCTACATTTGGAGAATTCCCTGAGGCTATTTCTATGGATACACAGAAAAGCATACTGACCCTATCATCCCAAGGCGTCTGACAAGACAGAGGAAAATCAGCCTGATAAATCATCCTGCCAATTCAATTCTTAAGGGAAAGGAATTCCAGTGGTGTAGTAGGTAAAGTCTGATGAGAACATATGACAATTTCTTTAGAAGCTCTAACAAGTCCCATTACCATTAATCTAATAACTGAATTACTATGTTGTAGCAGGTTGAACACATTTTAGAGTTTACAATGGCAGGAAAGAACTTTGAGGGGTAAAATCAGGAGTATATAATACCTCATAAATGTACTTCCATCAAGCTGTATACTTATAAAACAGGGAAATCTACTTATATTGTCTAGTTTCCCATAATAAGGAAGTATTTTATTTTAAATGTTACTTTTTTTTCTCTACTCATTTATATTTCCCAGCACTCAGTCTGGGACACAACAGGAACTCAGTAAATGTTTATGGATTGAGGGATCAAGTGTGTGAATGGATAAACGAATAAATGAGTGAATGATTATAAACACATGCTTACCACGTGCATGTACTATTAAGCATCTGTGGGGTAAAGAAGCAATTGCTTCTTCCTCCACTCTACTACTCCTTTTAAATTCTCTGTTTTCATTCCTTTTAAATTACGGGGTGGCAATGGACATAGTATACATCATACACAAGAAACCCCTCATTCAGCTCTCTAGTCAAACATTACCACCTCAGAGAGGACTTCCCTAACTTTCTATCCAAAACACTACACCCTCCTTACTTTTTAATTCCCTTAACTTACTTTATTTTTCTTTATAACACCTATCAAAGCCCAAGATTGTATGGTTATTTGTTCATTGTTTTTTTCCCCCAATAAATTCAATGATGTCAGGAAAAAAATATAAATAAATAAATTACGGGGTGGCCTGATACAACTTAAAATGCCCCTCTGTGGTAATGTGAGTGCCTCTGTGAAAGTTCTTTTACTGTGCCCAATTTGCTGTACTAATTGATTAAAAAAAATCCACTAAACATAACCTTGATACAAATGTCATCCCTTCACACTCTACAGTAATATGCTATTCATCTTAACAAAGTAATTTTTAAATTTTTCTTTAAGTTCTATTATTATTCCTAAATGTTAATAGTATCCCCATTACCTCCTACGAGATGACTGCCTCTCTGCCCAGTTTCCTAAGGGTGAATGTGACACAATATGCCTGTATGTGACAGTGTGTTTGGTCTGTTTATTGGCACATGAATATCCTAAAGGACAGGAAAAGAACTGGGGGGGTGTGTGTGTGTGTGTGTCTATGTGTGCGCGCACTTCCCTGGATTGTTCTCTAGAAATTTCCTTCCACGTGGGAAAAGTGCCAAGGAGAGCCCGAGGACTTCCCTGACCCTGAGCCGAGGGTGTGGCAAATGTGCTCACCCTAACCAGCCGGGTGTTTAAAAAGGAAGTGGTGGGAAGGAGGAAGGAAGAAGTGAGAAAGAGGGAGGCTTGTAGCCAGTTGAAATCTTGGACCTGTGAGAAAATCATCTAGGCATCCAACATGTTTGCAATATTGTAAAATTTACAAAGACTTCTCAGGACTAACACATTCTCAGGGGGTACCTCGAAGACCAGCCGGTGAGCTAAGATCTACTGAGGTTTCTATAAACTTGACCCGTCAAGGATAAATCACTGAGGAAAGCTCAGCCTTTCTTTCACTGATGGAGTTTAATTATATGTTCAAGACGAGGAATAACCTTTAGAATGTTTCCCTGCTCAACTGAAACCTCTTTGAAAACCACTCTTAACCCTTAAATTGTTGAATGCAGGGGCCCTTTCTTAGATGGCATTGTTACCACTTTGCAGCACTTCGCAGTGTGGGGCACACCTTCCTTAAATACAGAGCTTCCAGCTCAGGGTCTGACATACCAGGGGCAATAAGTAAGAGCTCCTCTATCTGTAAAGGTCCTCTCCCCTTAGCTTCTTTGACACTTGCCTCTCTTAGTTTTCTTGCTATGTTTCTGACAGCTACAATATTTTGGATTCCTCTATCTGACCTTCCAGGCCCAAGTGTCTTCTCCCCTAGATGCTTCCCTACTTTTGCAGCATCAAAATTAACATCACCCTCCTTTGTGTTCTCATAACTCTTTGCGCTACTCCTGTTGTCGCACTAATCATGATCTGGTTTGGATTTCAGTTAATTGAGTACACTTATATCCCCACCCAAATTTTCAGCTACTTGGAGACAAGACCCTTCTCATTTTTCTCAGTACACACCTCTAGCACAGAGCACAACGTCTTGCACATGGCTTGGTTTTCCATAAATGTTGGCTGGATTCAAAAGTTTACTAAAAGTCATTGCATGGAATTTTTAACTCCTTCCTCTTTTCCACCCCTCATGTAGGCAATCATGTGCCAAAACCTATAGACAAATGATTGCACTATTTCTCCCATCTGTCCCCTCCTTCGTATTCTTATTACAACCAACTTAGTTCAGAAACGTATTACCTCTCACGGAGATGATCCCAATGGCTTTTTAACTTGTCTACCTTCAGGTTTTCGACCTCTTATTTGTGAGGTGAGGTGAGGTGAGGTATATTTCAAAAATATAATCCAATCATATTACTCCTTAGCTCAAAATTGGTTCTTTAATGTCTACCAAAGTGATGTGCTAATTACTCCTTCAAGGTCCTCTATGCACTCTCTAAGTCTCTAGGTATCTTTCTTTCCTCTCTTTGGTGTCTCCTCTTCACTTACCAATACTGTGTTCCAAATACATCATGTTACTTTTCGTTCCTATGACACCTACATTACTCATCCCAACTCTGCCTATGTGGTTGTAATTCTCTCCGTCTGTCCAAACCTTGCCTGTCTTTAAAGCCTTCCTCAGGAAACACTTCCTGATCTCCAAATCCCTCCCTCCACATTCCCATGAGAAAATTCATGTGATTTCTTTCTCCTCTGAATGTGCAACACATTTTATTTATACATTTCTGATGGCGCTACTTAAGCTTCCTTATATCCAAGTTAGTTATGTACTAATCTTGTCTCTCTTTTGGGTTTACAAGCAACTTAAAGACTAAAATGCAGACTTATCACTGTAGTCCTCCAACCACCAGAACACTAAATTGCATATGGCAGAAACACCATGGACATTCATTGAATTAAACCGAATTAAAGCTTTTACAAATAGCCAAAAAAACCTCAGGTTCCATGTAAGAAGGATGGGGGCTCAAGCCAATGTAGTGTGGTGTCCGTGATGATTGGTGTTCTCAAAAGTTCCACTTAAGGCTGATGACAGAATCAAGCTCTGCTACAGTCAATGAATAATTTATTTCTGCCCAAATATTCTGTTAATGGAAATCTTTTTATGGCTCAAGATCTAAAATATATTTACTGCCCTTTGGTTATTAAATGTTTGCTTTAATCATTAGTACACAAGGTAATGACAAATGATAATTACAGGATCGTTATATGCTTTTAAACTGATTGAATCAAGAGTATCTCTGCTGAAATTCAAAAACGTCTCAGTGGATGGGGATGGGAGTGGATTACATTGGGACCGGCGGACTCACTGCTACCAACAAATTAAAGAGCCTAAGGATCTTGTTAGAAACACCACCAACTGAGAGGACAACTTGCAATTCGAATGGCTAATACACTTTTTCGATTTTAGTGCTCAAGTAAAAATGCCCCTGCTTCCCCGAACTAGACTGTTTCAATCGAAGGCCTCAGAGTAAAGAAAAGAAGAAGTGTCTGTGTCCGCGCATTGCCTTGATCTTCCAGCCTCTGCCCAAAAGTGTTCCTTTGTTGTGCTATTTCAGCAAGTTGTGAGGTGACAATGCTCACGCTTATCAAAAGGAAAAGATAGCTATTTTTCCCGTATGATTTATCTTGGCAGGCCGAAAGGCTGCTGTTTAATCTCCCTAATATGATTAAACATGTACTCTGACAAGTACACATGTTCCTGAGGAGGTGAACTTGTGGGGGATTTTGGCAGGGGTAAGGCTGAGAAAACCCAAAACATCATAAGCTCTTGGGAAATATTTAAGGAGCTGGAAGAACAGTAAAAAGAGGAAGAAGACTCATGCCTTCCAGTGAATTCCTGTTTCCAGCTATAAACCCTCATGGGAAAAAAAAAGTTGAGTAGTATAAAGTATAAGCTTTTTATCTGCTTTTATATCAAACTCGGTACACAATCAAATTCATCATCCTGAGACCCAAGCCAGCTTCTCTCTTTACTTCCTTTTTTTATCTATTAAAAGTCCTATTCAGGGCTTCCCTGGTGGCGCAGTGGTTGAGAATCTGCCTGCTAATGCAGGGGACACGGGTTCGAGCCCTGGTCTGGGAGGATCCCACATGCTGCGGAGCGGCTGGGTCTGTGAGCCACAACTACTGAGCCTGCGCGTCTGGAGCCTATGCTCCGCAACGGGGGAGAGGCCACAACAGTGAGAGGCCCGCGTACCGCCAAAAAAAAAAAAAGTCCTATTCAAACTCGCAGGCTCAAAAGCCTGGTGTCATCACTGACAGCTTCCTACTGCTCCCTGCCCCCCAGAAGTGCGGATATAAGCATGCGCCCGTACACACACACACACACGCACACATACCCCTCCTGCACCCAATCAGGCGGCCCTCCGTGGGCCTCCTGCACATTCTCTCATCTTGTCTGCGTCCTGTCAACGCTTATTGCCGCCACTGCAGTTCAGACCTTCAACACCTGCCTGAACTCTCAGTGTACAAAGTCAGATCCGAAAGTGCTTCGGGTCCAACTGTCAAATTTCCACAGGACAGGTCTAGGCACTATGCCCTCGGGTATTGGGTATATGGAATCCAGGGACAATTCTCAGAGGCAGTCACCTGTGGAAGCATCAGGAGAGTCCTAAGGAAAATACTTTGAGCTGAAAGTAGCCATAAAGGCACCAGGATGCAAAACTTGCGAAGTGAGGAAATAAGGAAGAGATTGGAGGAAGTTAAGTCAGAATTCCAGCACGGGGTAGTATAGCCATCATTGATGGAGTGTAATCTATAAAAATACTGAATCACTATGCTGTACACCTGAAACGAACACATTATTGTAAATCAACTCTACTTCAGTAAAAAAAAAAGAAAGAATTCCCTGAACTTAGGATTCAAGTGTTCACTAAAGTTTTCTTAGTGCTTTCATCTGTGCTATACGTGTGGGAGGAGAGGGAAAGGGCATAATGTGCGGTGACAGCTCTTGTGTGAATGAATGCTAAGTGCCTCCTAAGTGGCTTCTGTGCTTTCAGGGACTCTTGCACCCACTCACCCCACCCTCACCTCTACCCCCGCACCATCCAACACAACCTGGCCCGATTCAGCTTCCTAAAGTGCAGCTCTGATGACATCACTCTCCTGCTCAAAAATTTTCAGGGGCTTCCCAGCACCGCAGGGCAGATTAAATGTACATCCTTAGTCCTGAAACCAGAGACAGCTGTGCTTCACATCCACATGACCTGTATCTTCCAGGAAGCCTCTATATTCAGAGCCCATGTTTTATTTTATCTCATTAAATCTTTTCAGAGGTCAGTCGTTTTTGTTCCCATGGTCAAGACAAAGACAATAAAACATGCTTGTAGGGGAATGGAGGGAGTTTTGTTTTGTTTTGGGGGGTGGGTTTGTTATTTTACTTCAAGACTAATTTTTTGCTTTCAAAAAGATCACCTAGAAAGCACGTAAATTTGTTTATGGCTCTGCTCTGGATATTTAATTAGAATCAGACTTGCTGATTCATCTCCCTAACATGATTAAAATTAAATCTGTGCCCAGGTATCAATTTGCAGTCCCCCAAATGAATTGTAGATGAAAACTCACAATCAGATATTTTTATTAAATTCAACAAATATTTATGGAATATCTACTATTTTTTTCAACCACCATTTTCAAGGCTGAAGAGGACACCAATGAAATGAAGATGCAGTCTTTGCCCTCAAGCAGCTTACAGTGTGGTAGGTGAGATAAAAGCCCCACATAAATCACTTTACTAAAAAGCATAAGCACAAAAATACATACAAAACAGAGACAGGAGAGAAGTAAAAAGTATTAAGGGGATTCAGAGAGAAGAAGAGATAAAGCATGAAGATCTCTGAAGTGGACGATGCTGTTCAATATCTAATTTAGTAATTCACAGGGAAACTATAACTGCCAAGGGAATCAGAATTCCAAAAGCCATTCTTGATCTATAAGGATGTTGCTTGGAGTCTATGAGATTCTCAGAGCAGGGGAGTGACTGGGTGAATTTCACAGTTATCATCAAGGAAGGGAAGGTACACTGCCTCCAAGATTCCCTAAAACTCTGAGATCTGATTCTTCTCCCAAACTCCAATATGGCTTCTACTTCCTTATATGTTTCATACTAAACAGAATATACAGATCTTATCAACAAAGCTCCAATATTTGAACACTACCAGTCAACCAGACCAGTGATCTGGCATCGAATGACATATTGCCTGTGGTTGGGAGAACCAGGGTTGAATCCTCCTTCATGACTCACTAATGCTGTGACTTTGAGCAAATCACTCAACTGTAACCCTTAGAGCCTCTGTTTGCTCACATACAAAACAAAATGTAAGTAATATCTACACAATAGTTCTTGCCTTAAGTGAGATCATGTAACATGGAAGCCATTGGTAAACTGTAAAGCATTACACAAGTGGTAATTCAGGACATCCTAGAAACAGGGCATTCTGTGTAGCCAGTAAAAGATGAGAGGTCCCACCACACACAGTCATCCTACACTGCAAGCTAAAGGAACGAGACAGGAAGAACGACAAGCAGGAAGAGTACTATGAAATGACATAAAAGTAACCCTCGGGCTTCCCTGGTGGCGCAGTGGTTGAGAGTCCGCCTGCCGATGCCGGAGACACGGGTTCGTGCTCTGGTCCGGGAAGATCCCACATGCCACGGAGCGGCTGGGCCCGTGAGCCATGGCTGCTGAGCCTGCGCGTCCGGAGCCTGTGCCCCGCAACGGGAGAGGCCACAACAGTGAGAGGCCCGCGAACCACAAAAAAAAAAAAAAAAAGTAACCCTCAGTCAGTTTTTCAAATGGCTACAGAATGCTCAAGGAACAAAATGTGCTTTGCTCATACTACTGGTTTAATTAATCTTGCTGCTGATGAATAAATGAATGGGTAAGGAACTGAATGTATGAATGAATCAAGGTATAGTCAAGTGAGATGCTTGAAAAACAAAGCAGGAGGAGTCCAGTTTTATAGAAGAGGTTAAGAAAATAATTCTGGAAAAGTGAAACCATATAGCCTGAGAAGCTAACAGTAATGGGCTCCACTCACAAAGGCTGTAATGGCAAAACAAACCGCAGTCCTTATAGTAAGAGCTTACGAGTCTATAGGTTTCACATCGGTTTAGTAAAATTCAGTCAGAAATACTGATACCCTCTTCAGTTACCTTGAAACACAAAGGACCCAACAGAAGAATTGTGTGCATCTGAAAACCTATAAAAATGGCCCAATATAAAAAGAAACATACTGAAGGCCACAACGCATTGAAGCTCATAAGGTTTGCTCTGAAATATATGTGATAGCAGGAAAAGTTGTATCAAACCACAGTGAACAGAGAGCAAATCTTATTTGCAACCTCATCAAATCTTTATAAGACCTACTAAAATGTGCCCAAGTTAAATAGATTAAAATTTTCCCATTTTATTCTCCATACTGGTGTAAGTAATGACAAAAAAAGTAAAAACATAAGGGAACAGATGGATGGATAAACACTGAGTCTGGGGAAATCACAAAATACAGCAATTTGTACAGGAAATAGAGTTACATAGTTTGGATTTTCTAATTTAAAGTAAGATTTCAATAACTTCTGACTCCAAAAATTACTATCATAACTATGTAATTCTCAGCAAATTGATTTCTGCTCTGAAACCTGATTTTCTCAAATGAATATGGGATTCTTAATTCTTGCTTTTCAAAGATTAAGCAGCTATAGCAAAGAACCTGACTCTGCAGAACACATCCAGTGAATGCTAACAATTTTCACCTTCCTTCTTATCTTTCCTCAGCTTAAAGAAGACATACCACTTACATAATTCTTAAATAATTACATCCAATGCAATGAGAGCATATAAATCTGTGCACCTGGTTGAAAGGCCTATAGTCCAGCTACTATTACCTTAAAATGAACAAGGTCAAGACGAGTCAAAAGCCCTGGCTATCTGAAGGAAAATGGCAGGACATGAAAAGTCACATTATTATAAAGTAATTTGTATTTATTATCTTTTACAAAAAGTACCATAAAAGAAAGACCATTCTAATGATGCAGGTTTTCCTTTTATATTGTGTAAAATTTTATCATGCAAACTTCCCCTTTTAATCTTTTTTACCCTGTTTTCTCTTACTACCAATTTGGAGTGGGGGGAATTGGAGAAATTTTTAAAATTTATTATTTGAAAGAAAAATCCTTGCTTGGGTCAACGGACAAGACCAGGCTCAGGCGATAAAGTGATTGAGAGGTTGCTGATTATGTTGTATACAGCACGAAAAAAGTTTACCAATTTCATATGAAGTGTTTCCTTACCAAGTGTTTGGTTTAATGTTACTCATCTCTGTGTACATTTCTACTCTGTCCACAATGATGGGCTAAAGAATCAGACATGTGATTAATAAAATACAATTATTGTTACATTTAAACCATGATTGTGACTATTACCAACATGAATCACTATTGTCAATAATCACTACTAGCTACTGAGTCTCTACCACCTGCCAGGAGTTTAATCCTCACATAACCTTATGAATTAAGTAGCATCCTTATGTAATTAACAAAAAAATTTTTAAAACACAGTGACCTTAAAGAGCTGACTTAACCAAAGACACCCAGAATTCATAGTGACATTTGCAAGAAGGCCAATGTCCATTCTCAGGAGGCACTTACAGAACAGTTTCCTAAACATAATTTAAATTAGGTCCCACCAATCGAAATGTAACTGTAACACTGTGGGGTCCCTTGGGAATAGCTGTAAAAGCCAATCCTTGTGAGTAGAAGGAAAATTAAATGTGGCAGACAAAGACATTTAAGTGAGTAGTTCAGAGTATCAATTTTCATCTTCTAACATCTATTACGACTACCGAAGAAATTAAGGCTTTGCTTTTGAAACTTTATCATTTCTCTTCATGATGGGTTTTTCAATCTAACTGCCTTATATCCCTCTAATTATCAAAAAAATGTTCCGAATGGCACCGTGTGCCCATAACGATGGAAATTACTGGTCACAAATGAATCTTGGGTCATGAACCTCACAGGCCAAATGAAAAGATTCCCTGGGTTTCCACACTTGATATTTCTGCACTCACTGGATGCTCAAAAGCTACACTAACAAATCAAGTTCCAGGGAAGCAGCCTCAAGGAAGATTATTTTAGACAAAGCAAAGGCAGTTGTCAGCATTGTATAAACCATATGCGACAGTATCCCTGAAAAACCACCTGACCCCACCACGTCTGAAGATGCCCAGAGGTAAAGCAGACACTACTAGTTTGGTTTGGAAGTCTGCTCCCCGAATGATTAGACACTTTCCTCTCTTATTTACCATCATTCATCATATTTTTAAATACTTCTAGTTTATCCAGAGAGAAATTAAGTAATGAGATGCACAATTTAGAATCATGAATAAAATTTAGAATTTCAGAAACTAAAATCATGTGACCTAGACTAGGAATACAAAATTTTTTCCACATTTTCTGTGACTGTGTAAAGAGTTAATTAAAGCATGAGTTTGCCTGGATTAAAACAAAAATTACCAAACCCTAAAATCAGCATCATTTAGACTTCTGATGTCAAAAATCTGTTTGACAGAGCAGACTTTACTACACTGACATTTTAACAGTAGCCAAAGTCCTGTTCTCACTAAATTCTGTCTTGGCAGTGCCAAGAATTTGCTAAAAGCCTAAACTCTTCCTGGTTAAGAATTCTCTACGTCAAGAACCTTCCGAAGCAACACAGCGCAACAAGGAAGCTGGATCAAGCAAGTCCTTAAGATTTCTATTCTTATCACAGAAACTAAGCTTTCTGCAAAATGAGAATGGTTTAAAACAAGGAGGGTGGACTTCCCTGGTGGCACAGTGGTTAGGAGTCTGCCTGCCAACGCAGGGGACACAGGTTCGAGCCCTGGTCCGGGAAGATCCCACATGCCGCAGAGCGGCTAAGCCCGTGCGCCACAACTACTGAGCCTGCGCTCTAGAGCCCGCGAGCCACAACTACTGAAGCCCGTGCGCCTAGCGCGTGCTCCGCAACAAGAGAAGCCACTGCAATGAGAAGCCCACGCACCGCAACGAAGAGTAGCCCCCGCTCGGCACAACTAGAGAAAGCCCGCACACAGCAATGAAGACCCAACGCAGCCAAAAAAAGAAATAAAATAAGGAGGGTTACTAATTTACTCAATATATTCTTTATTCCTTAGATTTGAATCTGATACTATACAGTACAATTACACGTATCTCACTAAAAGTAAAATTCGATATTCTCACATTACCTCAAGATTACAACAAGCAAATAATCATTAGAACAGTAAATGAAGGGATCTGGTTTCAAACTGTACATGATAACATTTTCTAATCTTCCCATTTTTCTAATCAGGATAGTTCCACCGATGTGGTAAAGACTTATGAACATTTTCATTTAGATAGCATCCCAGACATCTTTCACAGGTTTTGAGGTCCTCAAATTATTACTGTCAAAAACTTCCCATAAAGCTTAATATTTTGCTTGAGAGATCTTTCCAATAATTTTGAAATCAAACCACATAGAAAGTACTTGACTCAACTTACCCAGTGGTTAAATGTTAAAGAACTGGTAAAAGCGTGTTCCAAGCAAATCAATTCACTTAATTTTTCAAGTAGATCTGATTACCATCGTCTTTTAAAAAATTCAAAGACTCCACCTAATGAAGAAAGAAAAAAAACACAACAAAGAATTGCATTTAAACCAGAGCAGCATTATATGATCTATACATTAATAACACAGAAATCAAAGCAAGATTATTATTATTATATCTTCTCCTAAGTTACTGTGCTACTTAAAACTATAAAACAACAAAAGCATCTGGCAACTAGATTAAATTTTCCAGTTTGGAAATAAAAAGAATGTTCAAGCATAGAAAAAGCAATAAAATAACAAAGTGCAAGAGCAGAAGAGTTTATTTTCAGTACTGATTGGCATACGGAAGTGACGACTACATAATGTCAGTTAGGACATGTAAAATCACAGATGAGGAAAAGATGCAACTGACTACTTTGGAATTCTATTCATTGGTTCTTATTAATTTATTGATGCAATGAAAATGTGTAGGTTGCAGTTCTTTAAAACTGTTAAGCCCTAGGTACAGGCAATTTCTGTTGAGGCATATAAACTAATACCCAGACAGATCATTTGGAGAGAATTCGCTAGCGTAAATTTCCAAATCATTCTTAGAATGTAATACCTCGTCTCCCACAGAAGTGTTTACTAAAGCTCCATAAACAGCTTAATTATAGTTCATAAATAATATCAGTTAATTCTATTCATTTTACCAGTAGATGTACCTTTTCTGAAGCTCAAATATTAAATTGCTATCTTAGCTCCAAGAGGAAGTTTTAGAGAAGGAAAGCTATATCTCAACTGATAGAACCTAAGATAAATGGGATTCTGGGAGGCAGAGCAGAAGAGTGAGACAGAAAATTGGAAAGCTTCCAGCTACTTCTGAATCAGGTCCCCCCAGGGTAGATTAAGTAATTTTAAAGTCCCTGGACATCAGACACAACTATATTCCAGTGAAAGTTCAAAAACCTATTGCAAGGCCATAAATACATGATTTTTTATTATGCAATTTGGAATTCGCCACATATTGTCACTCCCCTAGTCTCACTACACGTATTAGGAAAATTGACAGTTATTTCAGTTGTATAAAAAAGGAGATTGAAATAGATTTGTTCCCACTATTTGAAGGCAGATGCTCCAACTAAACAAAACAAAAAAAAATGTTCCTACCAATGGAGAAGACAAAGAGCAATAATTATACTAAGTAGAAACCCATGGTAGCCATGGGAAATATGTTTTCACTTCCAAGACAACCAATGTCTAGATTCTAGTCTTGCTGCTATTCAAGAAATAGTTATCTAGGAAACTCATTTGGATATGGTCTCAAATGGCTTCTTCATTAACAATGATAAACAGCCTTAATTATTATTATTCTAGGGTTCTTGCCATAAATATGACAAGACAAATGTCAAATGGTTTGGTTATTTTAATTACACTGGACCAACAAATATAGCACCTAAACAATGAGATGCAAAATGGTATACAATTTGCACTCTGAGCATCTAGAGCTGTGAAAATATTTTTTGGTACTTTTACAGGCCCTTTATGAAAGCGTTACAAAGGCGCTTTCAAATGATGTTCGGTAACTAACTTCCTATCATCTCTGGATTCTTACATGATGGTTTTGTGCTAGCATACTGTTTAAGTTAGTCACTTGCCAAGAAAAAGCTAGGGCACATCCCATCATGATGCAGAATGACTTGAAGATTCTTAAGAATCCTTTTCTCACTGATTTTTCAATGTATAATATGAAACTGACCTGTATAAGAGTCTAGATCTACAATCCCTCTTTCTGTCATTGTTCATTTTTTTGGTAAAGTGCCTTTTTCTTCAATTATGTAGTTTTTGCCTCATTTCTTGCACCATTTCATGGCTAGCCACCAAGCCAATATCTTACTTAGGTTTTTCACCTACAATATAGCAAGTGTGCTCTAGTTTCAAATCTAACTATGGTTATCTGAGTGGTCAGTGACTTCAAATTATTTAGGAATTTTTCAGTTGGCATGGGCACTTCCTACCAAGCTTCAAAAGCAATAAGTACAGAATATGTTAGTCACCTGTATGGATGTTATCAGTTAAATGACCACCCTTAACTGACACAGAAGGTACAGATATGTTGCCTGTATATAACAAGTGAGCCTCATGTGTACAAACCATGATACAACATTCCTTAGAAATGTTCATTTCCTTGGAAATGACTAACATTTGAGAGATGACGGTTGGTTTCCTATAATTCTTATACCATACAGTAGTACCTACCTAAAACAATTTTATAAGCTGATGAAAGCAGTTGAGTCTACTCCTCCTTGCCTTCAACTTGTTTTTGTTGCCTGCCTCACCACACTAGGAAAAAAGAAAAGCAAGACCAAAAAAACCCACTTCAGTCAGTGGTAGTTTGGCTCCATCAGAAAATCTAAATACATCTGAACTTTGTATTTCAGTCAGGTACATAGTCTAAACAATGGAGTAATTTATCATTAGCTAATATTTGATCATGCTTGTCACCAATTGGTGTGTTTCAGTCATTTTTGTATAATAAATAGGTGTACCTACAATGCAGAATTAGAGTGACTTTCTCTGGCTGAATGGTTCCCCATGTAGTAGATAGGAACCATGCTCCCTGAGCTGACCAGGCCATTCCCAGGAAAGCTTTAGCTGTCTGAGCTGTTGCAACAGTGAACACAGTAAATTAGCTCTTTTAGGAGCACACAAAACTGCCCTTGAAAGGAGTAAATGACACCCTGGAGTGAGCTTGTGAACTGTAATGTCTTTATAGCCCCGGTACTTAAAGCTTAGCAGCTGTGGAGCACCCTCCTTGTATTGAGGATGAGACTGAGGCTCAGAAGGTCACAGTCACTTGCCTCAGGTCACACAGCCGGAAGGCAGGTCTCCTGACTATTCTTCTACCATTTTCCCCTTTACATCACAGAGCTTTTCCTCCCCGTAGGCGAAAGTTCAATAACATTGAGCAGGAGTTTACTGAGCACCAACGACATTAAAGATGCTTCTCAGTTTAGGAAGGGAAGAAAGTGGGTGCAAAGTGAGTGAGAACAGACCCACAAATACCACAGGTGCCATACCACCCTCTTCAGCATAGCTATAGTCAACTCACTTCTCTGCAAACTTAGTGAAAAACTGGCCAAGGAGAATAGGAGACTGAGAACACCTTAGACTCTTACACACCCAAAACGTCTCGGCATATTTTAGCAGAGCTCCAGAATAACAGTTAGAAAACAGTGTCCTAATGGTCAGTTAGTACAGCTGCCTTACTTACTTATAAATACATAACAACACTGAAGACATTTCTAACCAGAGAAACACCCTTAAACCCATGACTCAAACACAATTATTTTCATTAAAAAAATTTCTAATCTAGTATTTATTTGCTCCCCATGTAAGCATATTTTCACACAGATGCTCTCATAACACACATAATTAGGCATTCTATTTTTTTCATTTAACACTTCATAAACATATACTATATTTCCATGTAATTCACAAAGTTCTCATTTTTACCAGCCATATAATATTCCATAGAGTTAGCATGCTTACTTAGTCATTTCGTTAATCATTCCTACATGTGGGAGTATTTCAGATGTTCTCATTTATTTTTAACACTGGAAACACAACTTTCTCCTTAAAATACTAACAGAAATACAATTACTAAATCAAAGGGTATAAATATTTTTATGGACTTCATAAAAAGCCATATTGATGTCAAGAGATTGAAGTTACCTATAAAGCCACCAGCAATCTGAGCATTCTACTTTCACTAGACTTCCTCACCGTTGTATGTGATTAAATTTGTTCGGTGATTTACTTAATATAAAATGGTATTTTAGGATTGCTTTTTTATTTTAATGGTGATCATAGTCTCCTATTTTAAGATAATTTTATTGTTTCATCTTTAATATAAAATTTTACATTATTCTATTCACATAATTTGACTGTCTTTAGGTCCTACTTTTTCTTATGAATTTAAATGGCCTTTTAATATATGCATACATTAAATTTTCTACAAATTGTTCTTAAGTTTGTTTTTAGATATTAACCAGTTAATACGTCTGGTGTGTATCTGGATCCTCAGTGTGAGGTATCTATTCAAAGATTTTTTGACCAAGCCCATTCTCCCACAATGCTGTTTACTAAACTTGCTACATTATATTTTATGTGTATATTGTATTATTATGGGTCCATTTCTGGGTTCCTCATTTTGTTACATTGATCTACATATTTAAAAGGGAATGTTTGTTCAGACCTAATAGATTTATGTGATGGGCATTGTGCTATATAGTTTTCATGTGCATTATTACATGAACTTGTGTGTGTGTTAGGTGGTTTTAATCATTGTTATTTTTTTATAGTATGTTTGAATCCACAGTAGGTCTAGATTCTACTCCCTAGTCTCTTTTTTTTTTCAAATATTCCTTGATATTTCCTTGTATGCACACATATACTTGAGAAATTCTCACCCATTTTCCCAGATTATATTATTTGATTAAGTGTATTTTCTACCCTCCATATTCAGCCATACCCAAACAATTCTCATCAGGAGTTTGAAGAGAATTGTGTTGAATCGCATATATAAGCATCTTTGTAATATTCTGTTTTCCCATGTAAAGAAAACATAGAATATTATGATGCACCTCTACTTCTATTACATTTTAACTTTTATATTCAATAAACATTTACATTCTACAAGTCTCCTCCTTCTGTGACTTTCCTCATTTCCATTTCACTTGCTTGGAAATACTTCATTCTCAAGTTCAGCTACTAAATTGTGTTAATTCCTCACAAGGTCCCCTGAATAATATCCTGTACATGTAGGTGAACACTGATTAAATGGAAGACAAGTATTTTAAGCCCTATTCTAAATAAAACATCTTAATTGCCTCAACGAAAATGAAATGAAGCTGTCTGTAAAGGACAAAACCACCACAAAATAATAGCCTTGGCAACCACTTTATTTTCTTAGTGTATTTATAAGACAAAGCCCTGAGTTCATTTAAAACAAAGCTGAATGGCTGAGGTTACCTAATATCCTCTTTTCCCTCCATCTTGACCAATATCTCTTATTTCTGCTATCCGAGAAATAGGTGTGTATTCACCGAGAGAGAAAAACCAACAGGGAATGTAAATGACTTAAAATTAAATATTTTAAATGTAAACTTGACTGAGATTAGTCTACATAATGTCGTACATCATAATTAAATCCACGTTATCTTCCTTGATTTAATGGACCTAGATACTCTAAAAAAAAATCTCATATTTTATGAAATCTATGTGGTATATGAAGAATTGTAGACACTACAGTGAAAGGGAAGAGAAGGACAAATAGAAGGAATGGGAGGGGAAAAGCCGGGAATATCTATCTGTGTGAAGGTAGACAAATAAGGAGTCGTTTTCCATCCACACTTAGAAAGTCACACTTTGTGTCAAATTGAGTGAAAGCATGAATGATGTGCTTCTCCACTTCCCTGAAGAAAGAAACACGGAGAAAATGTGGCAAATATTTAATCTGAGCCTTGTTTCCTGAAAGACTGCAAGATGCCCACAAATTTTCTTTCCCAGCGTTCAAAATAGCAAGTTGAGTGGGTGTAAGCACTTCAAGTGCAAAAAAAAGGTAACTAAGAAAAAGGAAATCATACTTTTTGCTCCTCAGTTTGAAATTTTAAAAGAGGCCATTTAAAGGGATTTTAATGATTTGGATCTAGCATTTGTCTTGAATCAGAACACAAATACGGTCCTGAATACGTAAACAAGCCCTCTGGCCACTTTTAAATGGTACAGTTTCTATGTAAAGACCACACTTACAACCTCATTCTTACAGTAAGAGTGCACAGTTTCCATTCTGTTACAATCAGATACCTAAATACAATGCTGGCAGAAAGTAAAAGTTAGTTGAAGGTTCATGGGATCTCTGCCACGCCCAGCGAGAGGGACCTTCCTCAACAGGGCAGTGAAAACTTTACCATGCATATCAGTCCCCCAGGGGAGCTTGTTAAAATGTAGATTCTGATTCTACAGGTCTGGGTGGGGTCCAGCTTGGAGTTCCCAGGTGATGGTGATGCGCTCGACTGAGGTCCACACTTTGAGAAGCGAGATTCTAGTCTGTAACAATTGTTACTGACTGCCAGGCAATGGAAATAATAATCAACAACTAAGAATGTCTGCAAGGTACCTAACACTAGGCTGCTTGTTAGAGGAGATAATAAAGTACATGCGATTAGCCCTGAGCTAACCCATAAAAAATGACTTTTTAAACAATTAAGTGCTAAATGCTAAAATGTGCGCTAATGATTCTAAGAATAATAGGAATTGAAAACAGGAAGAGTTCAGTCAGGGCTAGAATAGTGGTAAGGGGCTTCAAAGAGCAGGCTGGACTTGGTCAGGCCCCAGGTTGGGGGGATGTGGATAGAGAAAGAGCAGGACCAGAAAAGGCAATTCTCGAAGGGAGCTATGTGCCTGGAGTTCCAGTAAGAGAAAACTACGTCACCTGCTTTGTGGCTGTAGACATCATCATTAGAAATGTTAACCAGAATTCACTTTTAACCAGGTGAAGGGAACCCCTGACCTTGTTTAAAATGTGCAGGTTTGGGAATTACAATGCTGTTTGAGGACAGTAAAGCAACAGGCAATCTTGCTTTAGTCTTAAATTTTCTTCACTGGCAACATCGATAGTTATTAATGACATTTGATAGGTTTAAGCCTGGTACCACAAAGTTACCATTTTTGTATATATATTTATGCAGTATATGCCTTTGATTAACTGATGTCTTTAATGATTAATGATTTTAACAGCATTAGGATTAACTTTTCACTACAATAGAATTAATAATTTTCTGTTATTCAGAGTGTTTGAATTCTACTTTTATTATAAAAATAAACACTTTTTTTCTCCTAGAAGATACTTTTGGATGGCACATACCCACACAACACCCCCGGCTCTAGCATTGTTCTTCCCTTTCCTCCCACGCTGGCTGACGATGGGAAGAAAACACATCCAGAAACAGAATGAAATTATTAATGAATTATAACCTAAGGCTTTTGGTTTTTTTCTTTTTTGCGGTACGTGGGCCATCTCACTGCTGTGGTCTCTCCCGTTGCAGAGCACAGGCTCCGGACGCGCAGGCTCAGCGGCCACGGCTCACGGGCCCAGCCGCTCCGCGGCATGTGGGATCTTCCCGGACCGGGGCACGAACCTGTGTCCCCTGCATCGGCAGGCGGACTCTCAACCACTGCGCCACCAGGGAAGCCCTGTTTTTTTTTAAATCTCCTTAGAGAACTTTTCCCATCAACCCCCAGTATGTCAGATATATTGTCCAATGGATTCAACTGAAAAGGAACAGAGGATCGCAAGGGTCAATATAAACATGAAAATTCAAACTCCACACTTTTTTTACTAAAGAAAATTATAGGGCAATGAGGATACCTACTAAGCTGTAGGAGGGAACGTTTGAAAGAGAAACAGTAGGTTTTAGCAATCCCAAGGCAGGTCAACAATCTCACCGAGTTCCAGTTCTGTCTTTGGCACTGCCAACCTTATCACCTTATCGTAAACAATGAGAAATGATATGTGAGCTACCTGCAAATATTACACTTCACATGAATGTTAAATGCCATGACTATGGTTTAACCACAACTACTGTCCCTTCTATGTTTCTGTGCTACAAAACTTCCCTGTGCTTGCTGGAAGATGGAATTTAGGTAATAGATTATGACAAAACTCTGCAAGTTCAAAGTCTGGAAACTTGAACATAAGATACATTCATCACTACAGCTGTGCTAAATGAAGCCCTGGTATTCAGGATGCACGGCTGGTTACCTACTCCCCCACTACTCTCCCCTACGCCCCACTAATCCACTCAGGCGTATCCTCATTAATGACAAGAAAAAGAGATTAATATGAGACTGCTAAATTAACTGTTACCCATGAATGGTTGCAAAATACTAAATAGAAGGCAAACGGGCATGCCCTGATAAGACTGTGAAGTTTATCGTCTACAAATCTCTTCCCCTTTCTATTCTGAACCCTTTCAGGTGTCCTCCCCTGACTAGGTCATGGGATCCTTCAGGCTGCACTCCCCATCTACTGCAAGAAAGAGCTAATCATCTTTTTCATCCTTGCCTGCCAAAAATGTAATACACTCTCATTAGGAAAAGAATTTACTTTATGAAAACAAACAAACAAAAAACTTGGAAGATTATAAAACTTAATACAAATGAATAAATAATGGCTGGCAAAGAGGTATATTTGGGGAGTGGGTTTTACTAGAATAGAAGCAAGAAAGCCACCCTCTGTGGGAGATGTTATCACTAAATCCTGTGAAGATCCAGGGCAAGGTACTGTGCCATAAACTACAAGGAGACATGGTCTGCTTTCAGTTTTGTAAGGCCATTTCTATTTGAATCAAATTGGCCCTTCTGAAGACAGTTCATCGAGGAGAAATATTCTCTCTCTTTCTCTCTCTCTCTCCCCCCACCCCCCTCCCTTTGGCTCGGAGCTGGCCTTTTGGTTAGTCATAAGACATAGCCCCATTTTTTCTTCCCTGGTATCTCTCCTTGTAATCCTCTGTATTTATGCATCCACCTACTTTTAGAATTACCCACAGATATTACCAGAAGTTTTAAGAGTTAAATTTACAATGGTAGCGACTTCTAACTGCAAGCCCGGAACCATGGTGGAAATAGGTTCAGTTAAGAGAGATTTCCCCGAGCCAGAACTGATGTCCTCACTAACCGGGCTGCCAGGCCTAGATCAAATGAAGGTCGATTCACAGTCCCCAGAGGAAGCTGTTCAACTCGTCGGGTCGGTTCCCCTGAGCCCTGCCAAGGAGGCCCTTCAGACTGACAGCCAACCTGGCAGAGCTGGTGTCTTCCCCCAGGCAGAGAGGCCCTCCCCTGAGGACAGGCACCAAAAGCCAGCAGAGCGAGCTGGGCGGCTGGGGGCAGCCACTTGTGGTGACACAAAGGCAGCTCTCTCTGCCTCGTTGTGGGGGGGGTGGTTAGAAACCCCTGATGATGACTTGGGCTGTCGAAATGTATACTGCGAGACAGGACATCCCTTCTGGCCTTGTGGGTGAGTGAAGCCCAGGCCAGGGCAGCAACAAAAGGCTGGCCCGAGGACAGCCTGCTCCTCACATCAAAGCCGGAGGCCCTGGGAGGCTGGCGAGCAGCCAAAGACGCAAAGAGCGGCAGGGGAGTGTGTTGCCTTAGGATAATAGCAAACTGGGACAGGGTAGAGTCTGTGAATTCCAAGCACTGGGGAGGTCTGCTCAGAGATTTTACCCTCTCCTGTCAGGGATGTGATTTAATTTCCTTTGAAGAAAAAAAGAAGGAAAGAAAGAACAGCAAAGAACATACATTCCCAAACCTTCTGTCCGCAAAAGCAGACATCACAATGCAAGTGAATGCACTCTGGTCCTTTTCAGCTTGCAGCCACTGTCTCAAACAATAGGGCTAAGTGAGACGTGACATTCTCCCGTCCATCTTAATAGGGCATTAAGTCTAAGGGGTAATTAAGATCATTTAAATGCAAACATCACTGTTCCATTGCTAATATCCTCCCAGATATTTCCCATCAATTCTGTTTAATTAGAGAAGCACTGCATGTTTATTATAACCTGACAGTTTTATTTATTTGACAGGACACAGCATAGAGTCCCATTTTGAGTAACAAGAACTTATGGTGAGGCATCGAACTCTGTCACAAAGATGACTCAGCTTTTGGACCTAGAATGTTCTACCTGGAAAAGTTTACCCTACTTGCTCAACAGAAATGGGAGTTCATTCAGGAATTAATTATCTTCTCTCCTCCCCCCTTTATTGTATAGCTTTTTGCATAGAAACATACAAAAAACAAAGTAAGAAAGGAAAATCTGTAAGAAAGTAAAAGAAAAATTAATCAACCACTCTCCCTTCTGTAATCTTAAAATGTGATTCCTCAGGACCAGGATAAATGTTGTGAATGAACCGAAGCCCTTTCAAGGAAGCAAGCATCCCAGGGAAACATGGCACACGTAGGCCACTGGAGTGACTGGGTGCCACCGTGAGAACCCACACCGCATCAACACCCCTTAGCACAGAAAGGGCCCTGTGAGCTTTCCTTTCCGAGGAAATGAATATGAGTTGAGGTCACTCAACTCTAATCCACCCAGTACGTCAGGGTTATCCTTCTAGCCGCACATGCTCCGTTTAGGCGGCAGGTTGTCACAGCCCAGCTAGTCATCCCTAGTGGCATGCTGGGGGCAGAATAACTTCCAACTCCTTGCTAATCCGGTGTGGGGAAGGCCAAGGTACAGAGTTTTACTTGATTGCATAAAATGTACAGTTATTTTCAGCTTCTGAATCATCGTTCTGGCTCTTTCACCAGTCCTAAAGCCATAGTGCAACCCTTTAAAAATATCTTTTCCATTCAATTTTAACTTATTTGAACATAAGCAAAGTTAATCCTGCAGAATTTCAAAAAGATGAAACCGTGAAATGGAAGGGGAAAAAAAAAGATCAAAAAGAGTTTTACAAATATTTGCAATTTAAAATGGTCACCATTGCTCTTCCGTTATCTTCAAACTCAATATAAAAACCCTGGACCATTAACACTTAGCGGGACTTAGGTGCCCGAGGACACAAATCAATTTTGTTTTAGTTACACTTCTAAGACTTTGAGGAGAAACATTAAATAATGGAAATTTCAAAAAAACTGCTAACTGATATAAGAAGAACCTTAGCTATTTCTGAAATAATTCCACTGGGATTTGTGCTGGATATTATAAAAACAGGATGTGTTGTTTGTTGTTCCTCATAAAAGACTACCAAGCCAGTATAAGGCTACAAAATACAACAAAAAGACAAATCTATGTGAAGTATTAAGAAAGCCAGATGGAATTTTTATTCATGTATTTAAAATTGTTGCTCAATGTGGGATGACCTCTGGAGACATAGTTCTTGTTTCTATGAATGCCAAAAGGGAAATAGTTACATAACATAATTCTGCAGTGGTCCAGTATCACAGTGCAGAGAACTTCATCTTACATACAGGACAGTCAGAGATGAGTCTTCACTGCTAAGACCTCATTTTAAAACTTAACATGGATGAATCCATTAAGATTATACCTATTCCATTTAGTTAGAAGCTGATCCCAACAACATAAAGATTCCAATAACAAACTTTTTTTTTTTAATACTCCTTCAATGCAATGTGATGAAGCTACTGGTACCAAAGGATAATATGAGTGCATTTAGAGATGATTTTAAATGGGTGTGACTAGCCCACCCAGATACACAATTTTATCTGTGTGTATGGGGGCAGGGAGGGAGGATGGAGCAGGGGTTAGCACTCTGTAAATTAAACCGTTATTTTTCACTACTTTCTGCCGAAGTAAACAGAAGCCTATATATCATCCCCGTATCCTGACCCACATAGCCCCATTTGGGAATGAAGAGTAAGTGGAGAGGAAGTGCATCTAGGAAAAAATTACACCTAAATGTTCTCCCAGCTGATAGCTGAGCTCTGCTCTGCGCATTCAGATGCTTTTTGAAATAGCTGGGAAAACCACTCAGAAAACTACACCTGCTACCAGGACTCCATGAATGAGTCTCCATTCAAACCAAGTGCAAGTACCGGGTCGACCATGAGTCTAGGAAGGAAATATAGGCTTCTCTTCCCTTCTGAAGTCCTAGGATCTACACCTAACCAACAAAGGTTTCATTTTCTATAAAACTATAAGAAAATACCTTTTTAATACCCAACCACTTACAAACGTTTCTGCCTGGTGAAATAAAAATTTTGTTTCCTATTTCAATATCTATAATTTGCAGTTTCTGTCACCTGTTAACATATTCAGCAATCATTTTCTAAGTACCTGTCCCACACCAGGCACTGTGCTGCATCCGAAGGCACACAAATGTGTTTTCTGATCTCAACGAACACCTGGCTTGCAGGTAGGATGAAAAGTGCTGTAGTACAAGTTACAATAGGGCCCACAGGAGAGTGAGGTGTACGGATCAAGGAAGGGCTGAGAATGGAGACACTTGAAATGAACCTGGAGTAATCAGCAGAAGCTTGTCAGGTAAACAAGGAGAAAACCAAGTTTGAAAGGAAATAGAGTATATTCCGTTTTATAACAAACTAGGTTTGAGGTGCCTTAAGAATACTCAGATAGAAATGTCCAAGCAGATAGCGGGACATATAGATATAAAACCCACAAGAATATGCAAGCTGAAAACCCTGTTTAGAAGACCACTAGCATCGTCGGCATCTAGGGTGATACTTGAAACAATGGGCCTTGTCAGCGGTTTGGGAAGCTACAGAGAGAAGAGGCACAAGGGCTGCACTTTGGGGAAAGCCACAGAAACTGAGTAGTGTGGGAAGGGGCTGAGAACAGAGGTGGGTACCAGGTCACAGCATCACAGAGCCAAGTGGAGAAAAAATTAAATGATAGTGTCAAATATAAATCAAAACTAGGTAAAAAAGGCAAAGACCTAAAAGATTTCACTGAATTTCAAAATTAAGAGGTTACTGAGATTCCTTTCTAAAGCAGGTGGCCAAAACCATGATGCAGCTGAGATAGATAACATATGAGCTAGACAAGCCATTACGATTATTGGTTTCAGTTTGCTTGTTTGTTTACTTCCAAAATGGAAGATATTTGACCATGTTTAATTTTTGAAGTTGGGAGACCTTTTAAAAGCTATAGTCCTGAAAAAAAAAAAAGTGTTCTAACAAGATTACATTTTAGCCACAGTGGAGAGACATAATTAAAACTTGACTGTGTTAAAGTAAAATTTCAAATTCTCAACAATTAACTACTAATATTGATTTGGGGAACCAAAAGGAATCAGCAAGATTTCACACAAAACTGGAGACATCTTAAAAGTAAAACTACTAAAAGGCAAAAAGGTGAACTTTGATCATAGGATTTTCAAGCTGAACAAAACTTTACAGATGATCCACTTAAATCCCTTATTTTAAAACAGATTTTAACTCTGTGCAATAATAACAACTTCCACTGGGAAATATCAAAACCAAATTTAAACTGTGCAAGATGAAAGAAATTGCTCATGACAAAGAGGAGGCAATTCCTAAACCTGGCGATCACAAGTTCCCGGTAAGTGTACCAGGAAGATTTCTGAAGAGCCCCCTAAAAGGTCCGCTGACCTCCCCCACGCTTGCCACCTCATGACTAACTCAGACTGCTCAGTCTGGGGTCATGCCCCTCAGTGATCCACACCCTGAAAGTCACTACATGAAAAAGAAGTCCTAAAAAGAGTAAACAAGAAATTTTACCAAGGTAAACATATTAATGTTCATGTGATGGTTTGTGTTGCATGATTATAACTGGAAACCCAGTTTCACTCATGTGATGAAAAATTCAGGAAAAAAGGAGTTTCTCTAGAACTTTGAAAATGACTTATAAAGTCAGTTTCTGGGAAATATAAAAATAATAGAAGCACTTTTGTACTTCTTTTATAAGTTTAATTTATAGGTTTCCAACTCCCTTGGTCTTTATGTTTTAAATAAGAGATGAGAAAAAAAAAATCACCCAGGGGAAGCATCTTTATCAGGCCTGAAATAAATAAGGCCTGGTAATAGGATTTTGGTTCCCAGCCAAGAGTGGGATCCACCTGCCCTCGGTCTGGCAAGATTTAGGGTTGTGATTCTTTCATATGGAGGCCCACACACATAAAACAAGCATTATCTTATCTCTTTATAAGATGTAGCAGATAGTTTTGGCAGCCTTGACTCTGTTTAGACTCTGACTTCCATAAAAAGGAAGCTTAAAAGTTTGGGCTTACTACTGAAAACCTTAAGAAAATGAAAGATCTAGAAATAGTAATGGAGTTTGAAACAATCATCACATAGAATGATATCAACAATCAACATTTACTGAGTCCTTGTGTTCCAGCAATGTACTAAGTGATTTATGTGTATTTTCCCATTAAATCTTTTATGAGGCAGGTACCATTACTACCTTCCTTAGAGAGGACTTAAGGCCCCAAGAGTTTAAGAAACTTGTCCATGGCCTCACAGTAAGTGCTGAAAATGGCTTTTTAATCCAGTGAGTCTGACTCTAAACCAATGCTCTTGAAAAGATACACATAGTGGCAATATAAAAAGATTCTCGAGTTGAAGAAATCCAAGTACCCTGTAGTTACTTGCACTCAATTTTCAGTTCTACTCATGATTTTGATCTGGCAAATGGACCATCAGTGCCAAACCAAAGAAAGTTTAATATACTGAACCATTCCTGATTACTCACTATCTATGTTGGTACTACTGAACCACATGGCAACGGAGTTTTGGGTGGGTCAACCAGGTCTTTATACGACGACGATGGAAGGCTTTCATGCTTAGAATGAAGGTCATTGCTCTAAGTTTGGCAACAAAGTCAAAATCTTATACAGCTCAAGAGTATTCTTTTACCCAGATCATTGTCCTAATTTACTCTGGCACTAAAAAGTGTTTATTACTATAAACTAAGACTAAAATTGATAGGTTTAGAGGACTTTATATGCCCATGTTCCACTAGATTAATTTTGCAGGGCATGCCATTCTCTCCTTCTCTAGAAAACACAATATTTCTTTGTTCTTAAAAAAAGCCAAAAATTTCCAAAAAGGAAACAAAACTTCACTACATGACATTCTTTTCAATTTTCTTTTAACTTCATTATTGGAAATTTTCTATATTTTATTTTTCTATAAAAAAGAAAGCAGTCTGCTTTTCTTATAAAATGTTCATGATTAATTTTTTCCCCTCATTTATTCGATTATTCATTCAACAAAAAATTGTGTACTCCCAAAGCCATGGTTCTTGTCCTCATGGAACTTAGGGGCTAGTGATGGACGGACATTGAAAACAGACTGTTACTGTGTAAATTCCAAACAAAAGGCGTGCTGTGTAATCAGAAAGCTATGTAATAGTATCTGAGTAAGGCAACTCTTTCCTAAATGTACACTATTTTAAAGTTGGGGTCTAAGCCTCCCTCCTGTCATGATCTGAAGCCTCAAATTTAGAGGTGATTAAAACAGACACATGTCAAATCCACCACAACTATACTTTTTTCAAAACTTCTAGATGTTCCAGGATACCCTGAAAATCTAATTTGAAAATCATCAGTATAGGTGTTCTAGAAACTTCCCCAAAGAAGTCATTGGCTACCATTCTTATATTCTAGCTTGCATAGATTTATCACTCAGTCTAACATATTAATGTGTGCAACTTGACAAATTTAGAGGGAAAGGGAAAAAAAACCCATAGGATTATCAGAATTGGAAGACCCTTTCAAGTCCTGGAGTAGGCTTCTTTTCCATTGGATGTTTCTAGTCTAAAATGAAAAGCATCCCTATCTTTGACAAATTTGATGTAAATGTTTGTGATTTGATGTAGAAACAAAGAGTAAGGTAATTTTTTGTACTTATCTTTTAATTAATCCAAACTCTCCTTAGTTTAATTGCACACTTGCACAGCATATATCTTTCTCTTACTATTTCTAGACCTGCTAAGATTCCAGTTGTTTTCTTATTGATTTCCTTCATTTAGTATCTCAACTCATAGATTAAGGTGTTCTTCTCTTCCTCTTTTGGCAAACTCTGGCAGCCTAAGTTCACTTGGCAGAGATTATACACACAAGCATGTCCAAATGGAATCCAAGGAGATTGCCAGATGCCTATTTTTTCCACATCAGAGAAGCAAACCGTAGCTGGTCCAGCTCGTCTGCCTGCCAAGTCTGGGACTTAGGGTAAGAAGGTTCAGTCCCAATGGAAGGGAGAGAGTCTGAGCTGCCTATCTGAGGGTCTCTTTGTGGTTTGGGGGAAGAACTTGCTTGAAACAGGTGCAAGCTGGACTACTACATCTCATCTGCCAGCCTGCCAAAGTGGCTCCCACTTAACGTAAGTTGTGTTCTAAAAGGTTGCTTTTAAACTTACTATTTGAAATTTGGAATGTTTCCCTCTGGAACCTGTGTCACAAATAGTGGTTGGCACTCCAGGCTAGCCTTCAAAAGTTTATATAACCTGATTGAGAATTAGCCTAAGTCAATGTAATAAGTGGACTTTGGGGCCTACTCACCTTATATGGCATAGCTTCTATTAGAAAAAAATAGTCACACTGCGGACTGGCGTCCATTGGATATGAAACTCCTCCTCACGGTTCCCTACACGGGCCATAAAAATTTAGGTAAAATTCTAATAAGTAAATAACGAAGTAAGAATAGCAAGACGCTTTCCCCAGGATCAGAGTGATGGGTCAGCAGCATCAGCTGGAAGATCCCAGTGGCTCTAGGCTTTTGCAGAGGCAGCAGTGGTGGACCAGTCCCTGGTGGCAACAGACAGACATGGCAGAAGAGCGGAAGAGAAAGTGAATCGGAAGCTAGGGCAGTCCTGAAAAGGGAGCGTCCTACAGTTGAGGGTGGCGGGCGAGAGGAAGAGAAAGGGAATTCCTGCCACAAGCCAGCAAGGGAAATCCCCGGTTTAGGTTGCTATTCACTGACGAGGAATGTTCGTTATTTAGTAATTTAACCCTCCCAATCCTTACTTCTGACTCTGGCTCCTTAGAGTCAAGCTGTATGTTGTTAATGACAACCTGCTTCAGTCTGGTGGATGCGCCCTCCTACCAAGATTGACCGTTAGCCTACAGTGGTTCACAACCAGGGTGATTTTGCCCCCCAAGGGACGCAGGGCCACGTCTGGGGTTATTTCTACTTGTTATGACCAGGGAGGATGTGTGCTATTGTCATCTAGTGGGTAGAAGCCAGGGACGCCGGAAAATATCCTACAATGCACAGAACAGCCCTCTACAACAAAGAATTACCCATCCCCTAACGTTAATGGCACCAAAGTTGAGAAACCCTCTAACCTTTGTGCTGCAGTAACTTTCTGTTACCTGTGAACTGTGCTCCTGATGTGTTTAAGCGAGTGATTACGACACAAATCACTGAGACAGACTGTGAAGATCATGCTCAACTAAGAGAAATTCTGCAAACAACCAACAGCACTATTCAGCGTTACAAAGAATGACATCTGTTTTTTCGCTGATGTCATTAAAGCAGGAGAGCCACACTTCGAGAGGATGGCAGAAAGGGTATGGCACGAACTTGGTGTATCACCTGGATCACATGGCAGTTTCCTAGAGCGGCATAGTGTGCAAGCTCCTCTGTGAATGTAAACCCTGCCATCAAGGCCACATCCTGTTCCTTAAGCATTTCCATAAACGGCGGCCGTATTCTTCCCCTAGCATCCAATGACAGCCTAGGCACGTCAGCTAGTTCCTGAAATGCTCACAGCTCACTAGTATTAAAGTAACCATCTCCCCCAGGAAAAGCCTTACCGTGCTGTCTGTGTGAAAAGGAATGAAAGCAGAGCCACTAATCAGGACACAAAGAGTTCCACGACCCTGGCAACCTCTTTCTGGCCCTCTCTTCAACTAAGAAGAGAAAGAGTTTGACTTAGTCATCTCCGACCTCCCTTTCGAGTCTCACCACCATGATGGTTTTCTTCCCAGATGGTAATGAGAAGCGGGGCTGCTCCAGAGAAAGTAGGTAAAGTCCCTTTGTGAAACCCTCCACAGTGAAGGCTCCACTTGTGGGGTGCCTGGGAATACAGCACACAGTCCACCCGGTCCCCGCAAGAGAAACCTTTTGGCCCCAAGCTTGACACAGCGAGTCTCCGTTTAGCTTCAGGCTATATTAGGAATGATGACAGCAAGACATCAAGGGACAATCTCCAAGTGTGCACCTCAGGAAAGGGCTAATCATCACACACTGGCCTCGGCAGCCACAGCCTCCTGCACAAACAGGCGTCACCTCCAAGCACCACCTTCTCATTAGGAAGGACAGAAAAAGAGCACAGTGTGTTTTGAACTATGTCTTTGTCGTAACAATTGCCAAGGAAAGCAAAATGGGAGGGCAACAGCAATAGGAATTTGAGGACCCTTTAGTAGTTAACAGACACATACTTTACATCTTAATAGCCCTTTGGTAGAGACCCAGATTAGTTCTGGGGAACCGCTCAGCATTGCTGCAGGATCTACTGGGATTTCCATTCATTGCTCTACTGAAGGAATGGGTATGGTTCCCCCCCCCCCCCCCCCCCCCCCCCCCCCCACCCCACCCCACCCCGGTCTCCCCACTGAGATTTCAACTCTGTGTTTTTTCTGTTCATATGCTTAGTGGGGCTATTTAAAAGTAATAATGTCAATGATAGCCTCAGGCTCTACCAAGTCTGAAAAGTAAAAGGTTATATTTCTAGTCCTCAAGATTTAAAAAATCTGAATGTGAAAACATATTAAAAATACACCATTCTAGAGAAGGAGGGAAAGTAATAAAAAGCCTTTTTTTCTGCCATTTCAACATTATCACACATTCCCAGGGCTATGTTTTCCCAGGTAAAAACCAGTATTTTAATGTGTTTGAAATAGGAGGCATTCTAATAAAACATGTTTGTTTGCTGGGTGCATTTATTGTTTTGTTTTTCTCAGTAAGAGCTGGTACTTTTTTTTTTTTTCTTTTCGCGGAGCACAGGCTCCGGACGCACAGGCTCAACGGCCATGGCTCACGGGCCTAGCCGCTCCGCGGCATGTGGGATCCTCCCGGACCAGGGCACGAACCCTTGTCCCCTGCATCGGCAGGCAGACTCTCAACCACTGTGCCACCAGGGAAGCCCAGAGCTGGTACTTTTTAAATCATCCGTCATCTGCATTTGAGAGTACTTGACAACCGTTATCTCATTACTTTTGGCCACATGCTGGTGAGGGGGAAATGGCAGGTACTCCCATCTCATTTCACTAGGAAGCAGGTTGCAAATGGTTAAAAATAGGGTGAGCTTCATGCCCCCCCAGTCCACCTACTGCTCCCCAGGCTGCCCCTAGAAAAAGGAGGGAAAAGAATCTCCCTTGAGTCCTGTTACTGCCACCAAGAGACTAAAGTGTTGGTATACAGTACTTTTGTAGTGAAACAAAAAGGCAGATGCAAGGAGTTGACTTCCCTTTCATTGCAAATAACTCTAACATGACCAACACGCTACAAAAATCAATAGCAGTAACGACTGCCCTTTTGGAGCAGACTGGGCAGTCAGCTGGACAGGGGGCATTGCTTAACCCAGGCACACCGCCTGGATCAAGCACTGCAAACAAGTTTCACCAGAGAGAAGCATAATTTACTTATTAAAGAGATAAGTGTAAAGTCTGATGCAAACAGACAAGCGTAAATCCTTCAATGCACAGACCAAATGCTTGGCTTGGTGACCATAAAATGCACTAAGTAATCAACTCTAGGTTCTATTACTCAACCCCTTTTTATCCTTAAAAAGATGACATCTCCACGTGCACAAAGAAATGGCCTGCAAGAGAGTGCTCTGGTTTAGAGGGGCTCCCCAATAACACTGAACCCACACAGGAAGTTGAGGGGAAACCTCAGTGACTAGTCTGTACTAACCTGGTCTTCCGTATACGAATAAGTGCAGATAAAGGGAACTGCTCTTTTTCACTTTGGTTCTAAAGCATTTTACCTTATTCAAAAGAACACAGAAGTAATCAATAATTGCCCAAACGATCCCTTCTGTAATCATTTTTCCTATTTCACAAAGGCAGCAGTAAGGGTGCATTTGTGAGATTCTGAGAGCCAGAGACAACATCTCTATGACTTCAACAATTTTACTTTTTAAATCATATTTAATTGCCACCAACCAGCAAATATAAGCAAAAGATAAAGAGGTCTAAAACACTGTTAGAAAGTAGAGCTTGAGTTAATGAGCAAATTAGAAAAAATATTATGTCACTTGCCATCAAATGTTGTCTGGCAACTTTAAAAAAAATCCAAATAAAGAGAGAATTCAAACTGTCCATCTACAATAAGCTATTGTATGGTTCACAGGTCTGGGTCAGTCACAACTCCTGGAAATAGCTGCCTGGTGGTCAAACGCTCTTATTTTCTGTGTTTTCACGGGCTTTCAGGACTTGTGCAAATTGTTTTCCAAGCACCATCCGGCCATAATAACCAGGTTACTACTGATAATTACGCTTGCCTCTCTATAGGTTTGTCAGCTGAAGAAATCCACGGACAGCTGTCATAATGAGCAGAAATCTACTTCTGGCACAGCTGCACTGACCACAATGCATTAGAAAAACAACCCTCTCTGCAATAACCAGTTCTGGGCATTGCTGGTTAAAAAAGACTAGTTTCCTGTTTTTCTCAAAAACTTCAGAGTGTGGGTATTGCTATTTTTTACCCCACCCACACCTTTTCTCTTTAATTGTTGAAGATTCCGTACTGTAAACACCTAATCATGGCATTTTTTTTTTATATTATAGCTCCAGGTTTAATTTTAGGTCAGATTCATCCTTTCCAAGCCAGAGCCTTCCCTGTGCCAAGACCCAAGGGTGGGAGGGGAGCTGAGGCATAGGGTCAGGACCTAGGGAGGAAGGGGGGGCACCCTTCTGGAAAGGGGATCTCAGCCTGGGCTTGGGCAACACTCCAACTCCACGGCCGTGCCCAGGGCCAGTGGCACCTCCAGGTTGGCCGAAGCCTAGGTATGGAGCCTGGTGGCCCACACATGGCATAAAGCATCAAATGCCCTGCCTGATACATTATCCCATTTATAATAAGCTATCCCTCTTCCTCACTTTAAAATGTTCATTCCTTTCTTTCAAGGGGACATGTAAGTATATGTATGCAGCCCACACTATTACAAGGGCAGCTGTTCCTTCTGCCGGAATGGTCAGGTCCCTGCTCCAATGTCATCTGCCCCCACACCTTTTCCTATCCCTACCTAAGTCACACACACACACACACACACACACACACACACACACACACAAAGCATATGTGCTAGGAAGGTTGATATATATATATCTGTCCCTCACACTAGGATAGAAACTTCTCAAGAGAGGAAGTATTGTTTTGTTTACTCCCTGTAGCCTGGACACCTTAAACAATGCCTAGAAAACAGCAAGTGATTGATTAATATCAGAATGAATGCCTCTTTCCCTCCACTGTTATTCACAACCTCCCCCCTTCTGTGCCAGCCTCTGTGGAAACCCTCACCTACTGCACTGAGTTCGTTAACATCTGCCTTTCTTCTACACCCAGAGCTTCTGGAGGTGGAAACTCTGCTGAGCACCTAGCACATACCAGGTGCTCAAAACAACATCTGCTGAGTGTTGTTAAATGAATCACTTGTGATCGCCTACTTTGGGGCCAGGGACCATGTAGACACTGTAGAAATATAAAAAGGAGTAAAACACAGATTTCTGTCTGTATTTTTTTCTTTTACCGATACTGTAACTTTTGGTCACTACTAGAGAAGTCTGCGGCATTTTCTCAGCCACCACCATCCTCTCAGAGGCAAAGCAATAAGACTTGATCCACGTAAACTTGTCCAAATAAAGACCAGAGAAAGAATTTTTTTAAAGGAAGTTGAAAATAAAATATTTATTGCTGTCCCGCTAGGCAAGGAGTTGAGGTAATATCCTTTGAAAGTCACTGAAAGGGAAGGATTCTAACCAAAATCAAAATGTTCATTTGGGTTACACTTCACAACAGGGAAAGTGTAAACATTTTCCCCCTTCCTACAAGTTCTCCTTTTAAAAGGCAGCAATTCAGCAAAGAAAATAGAGATCCTCTCAGACCTGAACTGTAAAATGGATAAGAAAAACTCTGAGTCACAATTATGCTTAAATGTACATGTGTTGCCTTCACATGATTCCCACTAATATTAAGAAGAACAAGAGGATAAAAACTTAAATGAGCTCCTAATGTGAGAGAAATAAACTCATAGTACTCATCATCTGTTTCAAGATTTTTTTCAATTACTTATATGTTCACTTCTATTATAAAGTTCCACAAGCTATCTGTTACTGTCACTACTGGCCCTGGTAGAAGGCCTTATTCCTAACAAATTTTGCAACTTGTCTGAGTAATAAATAGACTTCTTAAAATGAGATAAATCCTCTTTAATTTCTAGGTGCTTCATTAAACTATGGAAAAAATAAAAGAGAAAGAGAAGTTAAAATTCAACCATCATTTCATAGAAGACTTGGATCGATTTTCAAGGAAGTTAAAAATCTACTTAGAGAGTACATGCATCAGATAACCGGAAAACACCTCAAGAGAGTCACTAACAAGTGACAAATGAAGGCAGCACAGGCAGCATATGCAAATGCTGAAGTGCATTCACAAAGGCAAATGTTGGCTAGAATAACAAAGCCTCTTTGCTTCTATATGTTTGGAAATAAACATGATCACTGTTGTATTTTATTAGGAAGCAGCAAAGTCTTTCCCTGTTCATTGCCAGATCAATTAGAATGGCCTTCCCCAGTAGTAATACTCACATGATTGATCTATAGAAGCAATTTGCTAATAATGGTGAGCTCTAACAAATGTATACTACTATAAGCTTGAGATGAATAATCTTTAGTTTCTGCATAGGAGAAAAAGGAAGGCCATGTCCCATGTAAACCAAAGATCGGATGCAATAACATTGATTGCACTGATAACCAGCCTAACAAAATTATTCTGTTTCTTGCAGGTGTGCTTGGATAAGGTAGACTAGCACCACACAAATAACAGAAATTTCTAAAAGATACACACAAACACACACACATACACATTGTGCAGTCAGGCTGATGTTAAAAATTTAATATTCCAGAAAACAAGATCTGTTTTGGTTTTCTTTCCAAGTTGTCAATAAATGCCCTTGAAATTCATCCTTTCCCTCTAAACAATTTCATGTCTTCTTAGGTTCAAAGTTGTCAGCCCCACACTTTCAAATTATAAATAGATAAAATTCAGTGTATGGAACTTCTATGTAGAAAAGGATTCCATTTCAAAGTGGGATCCTAAGAAAGAAATGGTAAGTAAGCAGACCAGACAGTGTGACAAGCCTTACCAGAGATTAGAATTTGGTCCACCTGCAAGAGCAGATGGTAATTCTGGACAGCTGCAGGAAGATGGGGAAAATAGTTTGAGAGCTATCGATTTATGTAATGATTAAAACCAACAACAACAACAATGAAACAGTATTCAGATTTTTATAATGTCACTTGAAAATTTTTTCATATTTTAGGTTTATAAAGTTAAGGAAGCACATCAGCCCAGCAATCTCGATAAGACTCTGTGGTCAATATTTTATACCTGAATCTTTATCTAGCCCTATGTTCTCTTTTTCCACTATGTAAATCTCCGTAACAGAGACGAAACACTAATAATAATTGAAACATGTGTTTGACTAACATAATTACAAGAAAGCATGAAACAAATTTATTTGTATTAGATTCCAGATGTGAAAGACAAGGGTCACTTCTTCCTCAATTTTTAATACTTCCAACAGTTAAAAAGTGTATTGAATAATGGATTTGTTACTGTAGCAAATGAAATACATAAAAATGGCAAAAACAGATTTGGTTATATTTTTCTTATAAATTCTCTGTCCATAGCTCCATACATAAAACACCACAAAATTTAATATGAAGCCTCAGATAGCAGAACTATATGTATAAATAAACTCTGAATTCTACTAGTTTGGGTTTCTTTAATATAAATTTTGAATACAGGCAAAATCTCTTCTCAGCCTTGTCAATGTTCCTGACATTAACACAGATACTACTTTTATTTTAAAACCTAAGATCTTTTTGGAAATTACGAATTAACTTCCTTACATTATTAATGTCTATTAATGGTTATTATGCATAAAAAGCTTTCTAAAATACTGCTTTCTGGAGAATCAAAAAGCATATAAGATACAAATCAATTTTCACTGCAAAGTAAAGGAGCTGTTACAGTGGAGGATTCCTGGACTGAATGTCAATATTATGACATAGTATGAGTGTGTTTCGTGTTTTGTAATTGCAATCATTGTTGCTTCTGTTGTGGTCATCCATTTACAATGCTTGGTGTCAGTTTATTTATCTCTTGTAAAAATAAAATACAGTGTGTGTTTGTGTGTGTGTGTGTGTGTGTGTGAAAAAAAGCATATAAGATATAATATTACAAAATATTTCTAAAGATAGTGCATGGCAAATATCAAGTTATGAATCCTTCTACAGATTTAATTGAGTTCTTACAAGTAAAGAGGAAATAAGTTTAGAAAGTCTTTCCCCAAAGAGGTCAAATTCAACAGTAAATGTCATGCCAGATTTAAAGTAAATGAAAAATATCAAATCAAAGTTTTCACAATAATTCACATCTATCTTCTCCTAACCATGCTTTTACATGTTACACATTTTGAGGGCCTGCAATTTATCAAACTCTGGGACAAGAACAAGGATCTTATTAGATGCATATCTTTCTACGGAAAAGTTCACATTCCATTGAGCATTGATTTGAGGAATATTTATAGTCCACAGGTCCCTAAAACACATTTATATGAAAAATCTTTATTTAAATATCATCCTTATTATTTTATGTAGCTTTTGTTCCAGTATGGAAAAATGTCTATACTGCTATAAACAAAGACTGTATTAAAAGGATATATATGCGTTAGCAATTTTCAAATTAAAAGTACACGATTTACCTTTTGCTCTTCCACTGGAAAGACCACCCAGTAAGCAGCCAGACCAGCAAAAGGGCTGTAGGGGATGCCTTTTCCCTCCACTACCCACATTGGGGATATCACTCTTTTGCCGCCCTCTCCCCGCTAGTCCTGCAGCCTGAAACCAAAACCGACCTTTACTGGTTCTCTCCCCCACTCTCCAGCCCACAAGAGTGTCAGCAGGAGCCTCCCCCCAACTCTTCAATCAAGAACTCTGGCAGGGGCTTCCCTGGTGGCGCAGTGGTTGAGAGTCCGCCTGCCGATGCAGGGGACCAGGTTCGTGCCCCGGTCCGGGAAGATCCCACATGCCGCAGAGCGGCTGGGCCCATGAGCCATGGACGCTGAGCCTGCGCGTCCGGAGCCTGTGCTCTGCAACGGAAGAGGCCACAACAGTGAGAGGCCCGCGTACCACAAAAAAAAAAAAAAAAAAAGAACTCTGGGAGAAGCCTAGAAATCAGATGTAGGAGAGACACTGCTCCCACAATAGCAGAAAGAGCTGTGTTCCCCAAAATCACTCAGAATGCATTTCTGCAGAGAAACTGACACCCAGGTATGTAACTCCTTAATTATTATCAATAATTCAAGTACTTCACAGGTCAACTCAGCTTTTGTGACTCAGCAAAGAAAAATAAATATTATCCAAGAAAACTGTTTATAAGTTGAGGATATCTTATATGCACATAGAGGGGCAAAGAAACTGGAATCTTTACATGTGATACTTGTTTATCCAAGAGTTGTCTGAGAATCTAGTAACTTCTAGGCATGTACATTTGCTAATACATAACTCAATTAAATGTCTTTATTCCGCTCTCCATTGCCTTTTCTTTTTTTAAGGATTGCCTTCTTTTGGAATTAAACAAAAAAATTAAACACGAGGAGGGGGAAATCCACCGCACACAATCTGTCACTCACATGGATGACACCTGATCATGTCTCTCAGTATTCTCCTTTTCCTGAAGGCCCAAATCCCAAAAGAACGAATTCAGCCAATTCCATTACAAACTGTAATTACTTCCCAAGGGGCTGAAACACCTATCCAAGTTATCAATTCTCCCCTCACGTAATAAATATACATATATATGCACTAGAGCTTAGAATTGAAAAGTAAACTCTTCAAAAATAGTTTCCTCCAGCAAGAGTTTAATTATATCCTATTTGGTTTTTGTTTTTGTTGCTGTGGTTTTTGTATTCCTTAATAAGAAAATAAGCATCTTAACAGTCACTATGGGTCTGGGAAAACCAAATCTCCTCTGAATAACTCCAGGTATTTAAAATGCTACCATTTTTATAGTTCAAGACAGAATTTGGACTGAAATATATAACTCATGGAATTTAAGTTTTGTTTTCTATTATATTTCTAATTACTTATTCAGTTAGGATGTGGGATGGTGTGCATTAATGCTGCTAGGAGCATTATAAGAAAATGCTGAGTGAAAGACCTAAAAATCCTAATTCATTAAAAGTTACCCCCCAAAGATATTAGGGTTATGCTACTAACTAGTGAGGATCTCAAATTATTGAACTGAGAAGAGCAGAAATAGAAAAACCTTTAAAGACTAGTGTTACCATTTGTTTTCTCTTTCACTTCGTTCTAAATCCTTGAATAATTAATCCAGTAACTTAATAAATGCATATGAATCCACCACCTCTCTTCTCTTGCAGTTTAATTAGATGATTGACTTCAGGCATACTATAAATTATAATGACAATTTAATTACTTCTGCAATGTGCACACTTAAAAGATTTATAAACAGGAATAGAACAGCCCAGTGCATTGAAAAGAGGCACACCAAACCAACTGAAGCACAACCCAGGCAGATGACAGAGGCAGACGATTTCTGGAAGAGAGTTGAGCCAGAAGGGGTTTCTCATGCCTCAGTAAACAACTACTCTATTGCCTTATGATGAGCTCTGAACAACCTACACAGGATTATCTATAACCTTAACTGTCTTTACAAGGAAAGAGTTAGACCTCCCATGTTTTGTGTGTGCCAGCTGGGCCACTGAGCCTTCCCAAGAAGGCCTCCTCTTGCAGTGAAAAGGCACAGACCTCCAAGAGAGTCAGACCTTGGTTCAAATCCTTCTGCCATTGGCCACCAGTGACTTTGACAAAGGTAACTCTAGGCTTCAATTTCTTCAATTTGTAAAGTGAGGAAAACCCCTAGTTTGCAGGGCTGTGATGGAAATTAAATTAGATAGACAGCAGGGTGCATTGGTTAAGAGGCATACTCTGCCTCTTATTACCTCTAGAACCTTAAGCATGTTATTCTCTTTGTGCCTCAGTTTCCTCATCTAGAAGGTGGAGGTAGTAACAGTAACTGCCTCAAAAGCTTGTTGGAGAACTAAATAAGTTAATACAATTGGCCCTCCATATCCATGGGCTCCACATCTAGGGATTCAACCAACGGAGGATTGAAAATATTCAGAAAAACATTCCAGAAGGTTCCAAAAAGCAAAACTTGAATTTGCTGCACACTGGCAACAATTTCCATGGCATTTACATTGTATTTACGATGATTTACCTAGCATTTACAATGTACTAGGTATTATAAGTAACCTGGGGCTGATCTAAAGTATAAAGGAGGATTTGTGGTTATATGCAAATACTATGCCATTTTATATATGCGACTTGAGCATCCACAACTGTTGGTATCTGCAGGGATCCTGGAACCAATTCCCCAGTGATACTGAGGGGTCACTGTACATATAAAGCACTCCCACCTGGCACAGAGTAACTACTCAGTAAATGTTAGCTATTAATAAGTCACTGAGCATAAACATTGGCACGCACTTCCTTTTCCTCAACCCCCAGCCACACAGATATTTCGGCAATAAAGAGTTCCTGAAATTCCACGTCGCTGTGAAGCTTTTTTTCAGAATTAGGTAAGAGCTAACTCCTTTATTATCTTTGTCCAATGTACGTGTATATCCATATCAAAGCACCTATCTTTAATGTTAAGTATTTCGTCTGGGAGGCTGTCTTTGTAAGGCACCTATAGCCTAATGAATCAGTATATGCTATCAGTTACTTAGAAAACATGTAGACAATCTCAAAAGCAGTATGTATTCTGATGTTAATGACAGTGAGAAGAATTATTGGGAGGTCTAATATGTAAAGCTGTCAAAGGGCTTTCTTTTTATCTTTAAGGTAAGTCTCTCCCTTAATTGATTTGACCATATGAGGATTTCATTTTACCCCAACAGGATTAAAGAACAAGGAGAGGCAGCCCATCATGGCTAATTATCCCTTTCTAACTGCTACTAAAAACATAGTTTCTCTTTCCCCTGAACTGTCTTTATAAAAAGTGGGAAAAAAGATAAAAATCTGGCTACAATTTTTTGATGGGGATTTTTAGTTCTCTTCTCTGCCCTCATGGTAAACTGGAAAATGGGAATGATGGAAGATGGGGAAAGGTGAGATCCAGTGGGTTATGAGAAATCTTAGATAGGACTATACTAAGTCCAGTATTCCTAACCAGCTCTAGTAAGTGTGGTGTTAATATTCTTCTAATAAGCAACTGGATATGTGCCTTGGCGTAAATATTTACTTTAATCAAAATACATGTAATTAGAAAGCATCATTGCCCACTTACATCAGAAAACATACATTTTACTCTTTGGCTATTATGTATTTTCATTTGTCCTCTTTTAAAATGTTGCATGCTATTAAAAATCAAGCTTTATGTTAATAACTTTATAGAAAGGCTGCAGCCAAAACTAATGAATATTTCACACTAATGAGTATTTCTTATTGTACAAGTCAGACAATCGTATATCCGCAGTTTATTAACTATCAGCAGTACCTATCGCTAGGGCATCCAAGCTACTGTACATTTGGTCAAAGATGAAACACATATCTGGCTTTATCTGCCTTCTACAAGCCAGTTGTTATCATCACAGATTCACTGCAACAGATATGCTTCTGAAACACAGAACCTGAACACAGCATCTCTGATTCTTCCTCCACCCACTTCTCTAACAGCCTTGGTCAGCAACAGCTGCAGCTGATACATTACTCTACTTGTTTAAGAACATGGCATAAATATAGAGATGAGATGACATAAAGCTGTGAATACTGGACATAGCTCTTACAAAGTTTTCCTGAGCTAGTTAGAAAAAAAATAAGCTATGTGATGAAAGGATTTGTATGTGCTATCAGTTACTCAGAAAACATGTGGACAAAAATATGCTTTCAGTAATTAATACATGAATAGTGGAAGAGCAGCATGCACGAAGTTGCAAGGCACCCTAGTGGTTTTAAGACAATAAAAATTCCAACAGGATCCCATGTGAAATTCTTGAAATTTTGTGCTAGGTCATTTCTGTCTATGTTCTTATTTTGAAAAAGAAAGAAACTTCCAACAGTCTCAGGGTCACCCATCTGAATAACCCAACTTCAAGTCTTATATATTATCTTGTACCTCTAATTGGCACAATTAGCAACAGAAAGGAAACATGTCTATAATCTTAAAACTAGAAAGACATCACACTGCAAGACTGCTGTGTCAGTAATTTCCGTTTTCAAGAGTTACACAATGCTTAAACAATAGTTACCCTACTGAGCCACAGTTCACTTAACCTCACAGTCTGGCTGATGACTGATGAAGGGTCAAGAGGGTAGCAGACTTTGGGTGCACAACACTTCAATCCTTTATCAAAGATGGCGAGAGGCCATGTACTATAATAACGGAACAAATACTTCCTTTTACCCTACAGTCCATTCCTTCCTCTGATTGGCTAAAGCTTCAGTTCATGGTTCACAAGAACAAAAAATATGTTCTATCCTTAACAAAACACATTTTAGAAAGCAGTCATGTAATTCCTGGGCCAAGTGAAATGTCTGTATCCCTACGGGAGTTAATAGCCAAGTGTATCTATGTGTCTCCTTATGCTAAAACATCCACTAAAAAGTCCATAAAGGGGTTTCTGAAACTAAACTTCAGCACCTTTTGCACAACTGCTTCACTGAGGCACCTGCTCATCTGTAAAGGCAATGAAGCCTTTCAGTATGTGCATGAGGAACACGTAGAATGTTCTTATCAGAGAGAGCATTTAATATGTGGCAAACCACACTATTATTTCCAGTTATGTGAAGTTAAGAAAAAGTCATTGTTATAAATTAATTCAGAATCAAAGGGATACATCTACTTTGAGAGAAAATGAGGAGACAGAATATGCAAACATCTGGAATGCTGGTAAATTGGATTTGTCATGGTAACTGAGAGTTCATAAAAAACGTTTCAATGCATATTGAAGAAAAGTCTTATTTTTTCATAATTGATGAGTACAGTTTATTGCCTCTATAAATACAGTATTTTCTCCTTTTTGGTATGATTCTGAACATCCATTCAAAATTATAAAATAATATAGATTTAGGTAAGGTAGATGATTTGAGTATATATTGAAAATCCTAGATCAATGGTTCTCAACTGAGGATGATTTTGCTCTCTCAGGAACCTTTCACAATGTCTAGAGACATTTTTGATTGTCAAGACTGGGAATAGGGGGTACTATTGGTGACTGCTGGTGGGTAGCCAGGGATGCTACTACACATCCTATAATATACAAAACAGCCTACCCACAACAAAGCACTGTCCAGACTCAAATGTCAACAGTATCAAGGTTGAGAATACCTGGTCTAGATGCTGCTTAAAAAAAAAGTCACTGTTACCTACCTCGTCTCTGAAAACTACAGTGCATATAGATCAAAAAAAAGGATTATCGCTAATCAAAATTTTAATGCATAAAAACAAATTTATTTATTTGACAAACATATTGTATCAACTATATATAAATTTCTTATTCAGAGGAGAAAATGATTTCATAAAAATAATGCATTTAAATATACTAAAATCAATTCAATCTCTACTCGTTAGCAAGCATAAATTAATTCTTCCAATTTTAATTTGTTCTCAATGTTTTTAAAATTCCAGAGCACTCTACTGAATTTTCCCTCATCACTTGATTTTTAATATGACAAATAGGACCACCAGCATAAGGAGAAAATCGAACTTTAAAGCTGTGTTTAATCTTAGAACCCACCCCCCCAAAAGTAAAATACATATTATACAACAACCACCATTTTAAAATGTACACTTGAACCGACTCACAATCAGAAGACTTACTTAAATCAAACTAAGGTTTAGATTATATATGTTAGTAATTTCAAGTTTATCAACACAGTGACCCCAAACAGGCCTAGGTTAAGGTGTATGCATACTGCTAATCTTGCATCGCTTGAGTCTGACCACTCAGTAGGCGTTCATTCCCTTCCTCCCTAGCAAGAAGGACAGACTGACAAATTCTCCCATAGAACACCAATTCGAAATGGCCCTTCGGAGAAATGAAGCACAATCGTCACACAGAGGCCAAGAGGAGCTAGGGGACACTTACAACCCTAGCGGTGGCAAGACCAGCCCTGAACAGCAGTGGGTTAGTACTCTGAGGGTCACAGGAGGAGACGCCCCTACCACCAGATCTCCACCAATACCCTCCCCACAGGTCTGCAGCAGCATGTGACCCTCTGCTCCTTTGGGCTTCAGCACCAAGGTTATCATAAACATTTGTATACAGCAGAGAAGGACCATGTCCTGGAAGGACATTACCACCCAAGTCTAGGAGTTCTGCTTTTCTGACCTCCCTGAGCCCCTTTCTGGCTACTTGTCTGGGAGCCAGTCAAGGAGTATCTCCGAGGCACAGTTCCCATTTCTGTAAAATAGGGGTTGTTGTAAGGACTGAAGGGAAGATATGTATATAAGAGAACTCTGTAAGCTGCTGAGTACCGTAAAGCACGTGGGTTTGTGTCTAGGAAGGGCTACCCCAGCCCCGCACCTTCCTTCCTGTTCCTCCACGTGCATCCTCTGCTCTAACCACCCCTCCTCGTCCCTTTCTCTTCCTCTCGAGACACAGAGCATCAAACTCAACCAAATTCCATCAAATAGAGCCTAAAACAGTATAAGAAATGGTACATGTCATCACTTCAGCACAGAATTTTATTTCCTCTTTAATCTATATCGAGTGCAAACTACTCTAGATGCATTATTCCATTTAAGCTTCATAACAACCCTACCGTGTAATGAAATTATCCCTATTTTAGAGTTTAAAAAACTGAGGCACAAAGTGATTAAAAGCTTGCCCAGTTTTCACCCAGCTAGAAATGAATCTCATGCTTTGATGAGAAGCATGACAATTTAATTCCAGAGCCTGCACTCTTAACCACTACCAAGAACAGCATCTCATTTTAAGAATAAAGATATTTATAAAAACCAAGTATCAGTTTTATAAAGTGAGCCTCACGGTGTGCAGACAGCCAAACAACGCACAATGACCACACAATATAAATAGACTGAATCTTTTCCCTTCACAAACCTCCCCATCACCTCTTTTCTCTGACAATCTCACAATCTCAGTCAGGACGCCAATAGCAGGTCTGGTGAAATCAACACTTTGCCTACGACAAGGTCCCATCAGTGAACCAAATTTTCTTAAGCTCAAGCAGAAAGCAGCTTCTACATCGGGATAGTCACAGTCATCTCTGACATTGCAGAAGTGAAGTATGCTTGGTAGGACAATGCAGTGATTACATGAAAACAGTAACAACAATGATAATAACAATGATAATATACGCTTATTCACAATACCTCCCAGCTTACAGAATGCTTCCTTATACGTTATCTCCTTAGATCTGGATCATCCAGCCAAGAGTGTAGGAGAAGGTTTGCAAGAATTGGAAGGAAAGGGCTTCCCTGCTGGCGCAGTGGTTGAGAGTCCGCCTGCCGATGCAGGGGACACGAGTTCGTGCCCCGGTCTGGGAAGATCCCACATGCCACAGACCAGCTGGGCCCGTGAGCCATGGCTGCTGAGCCTGCGCGTCCCAAGCCTGTGCTCCGCAACGGGAGAGGCCCCAACAGTGAGAGGCCCGCGTACCGCAAAAAAAAAAAAAAAAAAAAGAATTGGAAGGAAAAAGGCAAGTCAAGTGTCAAAATAACCAAGGAGAGAACTACTTTCTGAAATTCCCAAGGTTCTTGTTTACTCAAAGGCCAGAAGTGCAATTTTGGAGCTTCTGAAGGGCTGGAAAAGAACACATATCTTGTGATTTCAGATAATTATGAAAATTCTTATTTTCTTTTTAAGGAAGATAATAAAACAAAAGTTTTATAAAAGAAATTCTATCTGTATCTTTATATTGTAAATTAAATCCTAAAAATACAAAATTTATCTTATGCAACATACTATGCAACACAGCGGTCCCCAGTGTTTTTGGCACCAGGGACCCGTTTCATGGAAGACAATTTTTCCACAGATGGGGGCTGGGGGGGCGCGGTGCGCCAGCGGTTCAGGCGGTCATACGAGCGATGGGGAGAGGCAGATGAAGCTTCACTCACTCACCCGCCTGCTGCACACCTCCTGCTGTACAGCTCCAATCCTAACAAGCCGAGGACCAATACTGGTCTGCAGCCCAGGGGTTGCGGACCCCTGATGTAATAGACTCATAAACTAAAATCATAGAAGTACGTAATTGTAATAGTAACATTGCATATGTTTACATTAACACCCTTTTGGGCCCCTCCATTTTGATCTCTTATCTCCCCAGTACCACTACCTCCTGAATGGGTACAAATGACTACCTTGCCGGAAATGATCTACCTTTGCCTGTGGAGCCCCAAGCCTCCAGTAGGACTTTGTACATAGTGGGAACTCAACTAAGGCATGGACTGGTGAAGTGATGGAAATTAGGCATTAACCCACTACTATAAAGTAAATAATCTTTAAAAATATACTGTTGAAAGCAAACAGACAAGCAATCCTAAACTCAGCTGAAATGCAACTTTGAGCAAAAGCAAACAGCAGATTTAATGGTAGTGCAACAAAAATGCTCCTTTTGAATTTGACAGCTCCCAGTCATTCAGGTTCAGTCTTACGCACAGGGAGCAGTCCTCTAAAACTACTGTGGTGTCTTCTGAATCACTGCCATTACCGGAGAAAACCCCAGGAAGTGGTTTGATTGAGTAGCCGGACCAGTGCATAGGTATTACCTGATGTCTCTCACATATACACACAAGTCGGTAACAATGGGGACATTGTGAAACCAGGAATAACCTTCTCTTATCTTCAGTAGTTTGGGAAATTATTTCTAACCCAGTGAGTATATAACTTGGGAACAAGTCAAATGGTTAATTATTCACTGAGAGTTTAGTAATTAATCTGCTTTAGACCAAATACTGTAGAACCTGAAAAACATAAGGATGTCCGATGTCTGGAACAATGAGTCTTTGGAACCATTCCAGAAAAGAAGCAATCTTCCCTCAACAGTTATGACCCAACCAAGAACAAAGCCCGAGTGCGGGCAGTTGCTGGCAAAAATTAATCAAAATGGACGGTGATTTCATAAAACCTTTCAAACTCTATTTTAAAGCATAAATTGATGCCTTCTCTTTTTGTTCAAGCGAATGTGTGGTGAAAGTCACACTACTACTTGGTGAAACACCAGCTGCTGATGAGTCTGGGGGATGACAAGCCGGTGAGCTCACCGGGAAAGGAAACCCACAGAATATCACAGAGTATCATTTAAAGAGCATTCGCGTCTCTACCTAAAAACAAAAGGAAAAAGTCCAAGTCATCCTACCAAAACAAACTAAAGAGATATTGTGATTTACCTAAACACATAGGTCTGAATTAAGTATTTACCCTTTCCCTGAAACTGAAGTCAGCCCTTTTATGGCCAATTTTGAGGGTTACAGTAAAATTCCATGCATTATTGGGTTTCTTCCTGGTTCATTTCCCATCCGACACTTTTCGGTGTGTGACCCCGATGGTTCCCACCCTCTTCGATTGAGACACCCTGAATCCACTGTATTCCCTATATTCTCTATATTCCCAGTCTCCTCAGCCCCGACCTCTGTAGGTATTAATTCCCTGAGGGATCTAACGGGGTCACACCAGCAGCCATAGGACACAATCCTTCCACCATCCATATCAGCAATGCTCCCCTAACAGGAAGAATTTGCAACGCCAATCCTAAAGCATTACACAGCAAACCTTTTTCCAGACACCACACAGCTTATACGCCAGCATGAGGTTGCTGTATAAGGACACAGAACAAGATTCCCCTGCCTTCAACAGCCCACAGTGCACCCAACAAGTGTTCTCCCAGCTCTCCCATGCAAAAGTACAGCAACCTTTTGGGAAATCCTTTGCATCTATTCACTAGAAAAAAAAAAAAAAAAAGGCTATTTACCCCAAACAAGATATTTATAGAAGCAGACTTTTTTTTTCTCATCTCTACTTTTCCAAAAGAAATGGATGCCTTGAAACCAAGCCGTTTATGCAAAACAGCAAATTCTGGGATAGACGAAGAATTAATCCAATCACAGGCATTATTTAGAATAATGCTCTTCACCAATAGTTGATGTACACAATGATTACCATGGGCTACTAAGTGCCATTTATGTTATTAAAAATTAATTTTAAATACTATCAGTGTATTTGACTGAATTCTTTGAAAACAGTTAATCCATGAATGGAATATATGATTACCCTTAATTTTGAGCACACAGTTTCCAGCCACTCTGGATTAAGAGGAATTTACCATTTGTGTATACACACAATCATACAGCATTAGCTTTACACATGAAATGAAGAAACAAGCCTGTGATTCTCCCCAACACCAGCTCTTCCTGTCCTAGCCTCCGGAAATTTGAAAAAACAGCCCCTAAAAAAACATAATAAATCAACATGTTTATAGCAAGAATAGATGAGGTGTTCCCTAGCGCCTGAATTTTTAAAAATTTGACCAGTAATTCTTCTACTTGCATAAGAATGGGTAACATCCTGAGTTACTGAGTTTTCAGGCATCTGGCCAACAGCAAAAAGCAAACACATTTGCACCAATCCCTGGGCAGTTAGCATGACTTCTGCTTGGGATGGGAGGACACACTGTACTTAAATTTACCCACTACAAATGGTTCCCCCTCCACTCAGCCATTTGCTATTAAAAGAACCAAGCTGTTCCGAAGATAAGCAGGAAGTGGATATTCAAAACGTGTAGGTGGGATATTTTCATAGAGCTTCTCTAAATTCCTAATATCTGAACCAACCAAACCAAATTAAAAACCCAGCTCAAGCTTTAACCTCAGTTTATAAGAAAACAATGCCCATTTATTTCTCTTTTCAAATATCTATGAATATATATTTTAAAAAAACTTTGTTAAGATTGCTTACAAATGTTTGCAAAATATCACATCATCATAAGCCTAAATTTCCATTTGCAGATTTTTTCTTTTCTCCAGTTCAGGCTTAAAAAAGATACACCTATTTGGTTGCTTTTTAAAAATGTTTTGTTCCAAGTAAATTAGTAAAACAGTCCAAACATTCTTACTGTTCTGAAATCAACATTTTGGGACATCATGCCCTCATTACTAAGTTATAAGGCATGTACTGAGTATGTGGTATAGGCTAGCACCATAATAGATGTCATGGGGGTTCAAAGTTATAACTATAACTTATAGCCCCATGCTTAGGAGCTAACCATCTAGTAGCACAGGCAAGACACATAGACATAAAACAATTATATTCCTCTCTGAGTGGTACAGACAAAAGGAGAAGAAGGGAAATCCTTAAGGAATTTGTCAGGCACAGAAGAGGGGAAGGACATTCAGGAGAGAAGCGAGTGAGCAAAGGCCTAAAGACCTGAATAAACACAGCCCATTTACAGGACATTAAGAAGGTAAGTGGGGCTTCCCTGGTGGCGCAGTGGTTGAGAGTCTGCCTGCCGATGCAGGGGACACGGGTTCGTGCCCCGGTCCAGGAAGATCCCACATGCCGCGGAGTGGCTGGGCCCGTGAGCCTTGGCCTCTGAGCCTGCGCGTCCGGAGCCTGTGCTCCGCAGCGGGAGAGGCCACAGCAGTGAGAGGCCCGCGTACCAGGAAAAAAAAATAAGAAGGTAAGTGGACTCCATCAGAAGGCTGAGACATGAAGAGAATTAAAACTGTCTGGGTAGGACAGGTTCGGAAGTCACCTGTCCAAACACCTTTATTTAATAAATAAGGAACTGGGCTCAAGGTGGTGAACGAGTCCACAAAAACTTTGACATGCCCACTATGCACTGTTTACTCTGCTGGGCACTGAGATGCAGAGGAGCGTGACAAAATGTCACTGACCTCACAGAGTCCAGAGTGGGGAAAGTCACACAAAAAAACACATAAACAATTAAATTGATCATTTCAGGTTCTGATAAGTTCTATCCCAATAGTGTGATATCGGGTGCATTGCAGATGGAGAGAAGAACTCCTCAGACTTGGGTCCCGGATGGCCTGTCCAAAGAAGGAATGTTGCAGGTGAGATTTAAACTAGGAAAAGGAGCCATACCTCAGAAGATGTGGCTTGACCACATTCCAAGCAGGAAAAACAGTAAGTGTAAGACCAAGCAAGGAGGCGGGGGTTAGCAAGTTTAAGGAATAGAATGAAGGCTGAACGTTTGGTTGAGTCTCATAGGGGATGGGGAGAGTAGAGGGAGATGTGCTCAGAATGGCAGAGCCCTGCGGGGCATGGCGAGAAGCTTGCATTTTATTCTAAGGTAATGAAAATATACTGGAGAATTTGTAGCAAGGGAATGCGTTATACGATTCATACTTAATAGGCTACTCTGGGGAGTGCGGGGTCGGGGAAGTGAGCTAAGAGTTTTTGCATCAGACTAGGCCAGATGCTGGTGGCTTGAACTGAGGCTATGGCAGAGAAGACAGTAAGAAGACCTCTCATTCAGCAGTTATTTTGGAGAGAGAGCCAAAGGACTCGCTGCACTGAATGGGAAGTCAGAGGGAAGGAGATGAATTCTGGAATTTGGGCCTGAGCAATGGGGGAGGGGGGGCATGGTGGTTCTACTTACTGAAATGGGCCAAGTTCAGTGTGGGAGCAGAGCTGTTGCAGGGGGACATTGATAGCTCCTTTTTGACTTTCCTAACTTTGAAATGTCCATCGGACTGCCCAGGGCACATATTAAGGAAGTATTTAAGTCGGGAACTTAGGAGAAGACCCATTCATAGATATAAAACTTTGAAAATTACCAGCATATAGATGATATTTGAAACCATGCAATTATTGATATCTGCTAGAGAGTTTAGATAAAGAAGATAACTGGATTTAGGGCACAGCCACGGGGGACTACAACACTTAGGTGAAGGCCAGCTAAGAAGACTGAGAAGCCAAGGCAGACGAAGAGCTGTGAACGTGTAGGATCAGGGAAGCTGGGAGAATCAAGCATTTCATTAAGGAAGGTGATGGTCAACTGCTCCAAACACTGTTAAGAGTTGACTATAGGAAGACAAAGAATGACACCACTGGCTTTGACAAGATGTTCAGGAGGTGAACTTGAGACTGTTAGGAGAAACATATAAATCTGAGGAGTGTTGATGAACAGTCATGTTTCCAGGCCCAGCAATTTAAAAGCAGGTGTCTGGACTCCACGCCCTATGCTATTTTTTGTCTCTAAGCTGCCTCTCATCTTGTAAATAATAAAGACCCCCTGAGGAATTCTGAACCAGAAAGAGGGGTGCTCTGAGAGAGTTATGGTCAAGTTAACTGAACCATGTACAAGATCAATTTGAGGTGGAAGATGCCACGGTCTCCAGCTGCAGGGTGATGACAGCCTGCATTGGCGGGGCAAGAATGGAGGTGAATGGGCCACAGGGGCAGCTCTAAAGAAGTGAGAATGACTTTAAACTGAGTGCCACTAATAGTAAAAGTCATTTAACAAGGTAGGAGAAAAACAATGTGGTAACATACAAAAAGGCTAAGTAAGCCCTTTTGAAAAATCCTATTATAGATATGTCATGTGACCTCAAGACTGGAATAAAGATATCTACAAAATATCAATTTTCCATATTTTTGTTCTTCTCCTTATCAAATCTTATAATCAGGCTTCTTTTAGTTTTGCTAATACTTTAAATAAAATATAAGTTAGTCTACCTAACCATCTTTTACCTTATTGTACAGTCCAACAGGTATACTAACAATCTTTAACAGTACATATATATCTAATTATTTTTAACCAAGAGTGTCCTCTTTAATTATTCAATTTTTATTACCTGGCCAGCTAATTGTAACTAAGGTCCAATGAAGAATATAAGGTCACAATATAAGTCAGTATTTCCAACGAGTACCTTAATAAAGAAAACTTCAAAAAATTACCTAGAAGGTAAATAATACAACATTAAGAGTTCAGAATTGAAATTCCATTTCAGAAATATTTCCATTCAACACTATTTAGAATTTACATGTCTTGTCGCCTCCCTAAAATACTTTACTACCCAAGTTCAAACTGTATGTCATTCCAGTATTTTGTATATCATAATACCTTTGGTAAAATTAAAGAAAGTAAAGGGGAAAAAATTCAGAGTTTAGCAGTTGAATTCTTCATATTCCTACCCCCATACCTTTACTGGCCTTTTAATTCCAACATATGGAAAGCATTAGAAAAAAATTAAGAGATACATATCTCAGCCTCCTGAGAAGTACGCTATCGTTCCCAGGAGGAATGTACTATTACGAGGGGGTGGAAAACAATGAGGACTCTAAAATACTTCATTTTACAAAAAAGTATTGCAACTATTCTTCCTAAGCTTTTGTCATTGGAAAGATGATGCACCCTTCATCACGGAAACACAGCTTAAAGGATTCAGGGTCACAATTTCCAAACAGACTCCAGGATGTGTGTGTGTGTGTGTGTGTGTGTGTGTGTGTGTGTGTGTGTGTCTTAAAGTGGAGCCCTCAAGGCAGTGCAACACTCTTGCAATACATTATTTAGCTAATCCTTATGCATGTATTTCCTACATCAGTTTTTATAGGAGTGGAGGCAATTCTTGATATTCTAGACAACTGTCAGGCATATTTTTTTATATCATTTAAATTTCGAATACAGTAAATTGCCTCCCCAAACTGTCAAAATCCAAATCACATTGGCTTCAGTCCAATGAGAAAATGATGGAAACAGAGTGTACTCTAAAATCATGTTAACAGACTCACTAATCATTGCATTCTAACAAATGTTCCTGATTTTAACAAGTAGTTCAAAGCACAGCTCTACCTCCTTCTGTATACAGTATTTCCCAGAACTACTCATGTCTAAATGGTAACAAATCTATACATTCATTAATATAACAAATAAGAATACATTTTTAAACAAGTTTTCAGACCATTACTTCCTCTGGGTGAAAAGGCAAACTGTGCTTCAGTGACGCCTTATTGGAGAGAGAGCAGTCAAAGGAGGAAGAGATGGTCCTGCCAGCAAAGGACCTCCATAAACCACTGCAAAGTCAGTGACAACCCTCTCTACAAGTCCCATGAGACAAGCAGGCACTAAGGATGACATCAGGGAAGTACAGAGTGTTTTCTGTGCCTCCCCAGATGTCCTGGCAGGAGACAGTCTTTTCCCGGTCTAAGGGAAAACCAGCCAGGAAATGTGTCTCCATTGACAACTCTAGATCACAATTTCCCAGCGGTTCTCAGCAGATAGAACAGGGACTGCAAGGATGCCGAGAGGCCTCAGCGTACTCCGGCTGGAAGGGAAGGCACACCGACCACCTTGTCACCCTAATTACAGAAATCACAGGGTTAGAAGGGAGATGGGGCTCCACAGGCAAGGTGAGGCCATGGTGTGGTACAAAGCACCTTGAACTTGAACTCAGAAGCCCCTGATTTCTATTCCTGGCTCTGCCATTCATGAACTCTGTGACTCCGGGCATGTCATTTAACCTGTCTGATCCTCTGTTATGTCATTTGTGAATTTAGAAAGACAGCAATATCTGTCCTGTACACCATATGGGTTTTGTAAGAACTCAGTAAGGTTGTGTATATGAAGCCCTGGGTGAATTATGAAGTCTTGTGAAAATGGACATTTCTCGTTTTATGGAGGAGCACATCCTTTAAACTGTAGGCAATGGGTAGCCAGTGAAGGTTCTAGATCTTCACAGTAACCTATTAAAAATGGTATTTTAAGAAAGTGAGCCTTGCAGCCGCCTGAGAAATGAATCCCAGGTAGAGTAACTTGAGTCAGGAGTAGCATCTAGAAGGCTGTAGTAGATTAGGTGTGACAAGGCAAAGCCTTTTGAGGGTAGTGGTAGCTGAAATATACAGTAGGGGATTTTTTTCTTTTTGGAAGAACACAAAGGTTGAGTATCAGGGATAATAACGCATTAGGGATGGATAGTACATGAGCTACCATTAGGGTCAGCTCAGTCACTCAACCTTTTCAGCCCTCCACTAACATTCCAAATTTAACCCTCTTGGACCTTCTTTCTCCTCTATCTCAAACTCAGATTTCTATTGGCTCAGGCCAGACTCCTTTCATGAAATGTTTTTCACTTCCTCACAGCTGGAGAGGAGGCTCTTTGCCCTCCTGTTGGCTTCTGGCCCCTTCCCAGGCCTTTGGACTTCAGCTGTTTGGGCAACCATGGACCACAGAGTCAGACATTTCAGTAACACCCTCACCAGCCTCCTACAGTGTCTTCTCCTCACATCCCTCCATCTTCCCACCCCAACGCCCCTCCTAACCTGGCTCACCCCACAGGCTGCTTCTCTGTTTCTCTGGGTTACTTGGAAACACCAGCAGAAGTCACTCCATCGTGCTACGTGGGCAGAGATCTCTGGCTTCCAAAGACTTCTTTGAGGACAAGGACAAGGTCTGGTTCACTACTGTATCCACAGAAGCTAGCACAGGGCCTGGCATACAGAACACCCTCTATATATATTGAACGAGTAAATTTGATAGTATTTGGAAACTCTATAGTGCATCTCTCTTATTTACTTTTTTTTCTTGTCTTCCATCTACCCCCTCACTGTTCCTCTCTACTAGATTCTGTTTTTCTTCCTGTCCCCCAAATAAGACTATTTCCCAGGGTTCTAAAGTCAGCTCTCTTACATTCCCTTTTTGTTCTCTCTCCAACAGAGATCCATCCCCACCAACACAGGAGAACGTCGAGATATTTCAGACAATTATTCTCACTAGGACACAAATTCAACACTCCTGCCAAGATTCCCATAACTTGAGGGCTGCTCCAGGAGGTCAAGCCTTGCCAAAAAAAACTGATTCCAGTGAAAAGGAACAAAGGTCAGAGAGGAATCGGACCCTCCCAGTGGGGACAGCTGAGCCTCAAGTGGGACTGACAGGCAGGCCTTTGCCACCAGACAGTCACCAAAGTGTCCTACATTAATGACAAAGAAGCCTCTTTTCTCAGGGATCATTACTGCCTTTCAAAGTCCAGGCTCTCGGAGGCCCGAGGGCTTTACACCTTTAAAGGCACTTGGTGCCCTTCCTTGAAGACAGTCTTCCACATAAAACAGAAAGGTCTGCTTCAGTACTTCATTACAAATGAATGTAATGGGGAAAACGGACCCACTCTGCTTCCGCAGTTGGCCAAACCTGCCCTTTAGCCGACATGGCTTTGACTCTGACTACATCTTCAGGCAAAGTTCAGCCTACAGCTGGGTTCCATCTTGATTTCTCTTTCCCGTCAATGCCCAGGCATAACTCAAAGTCACGATCATAATGGCAGGTTCCTCACACATCTATTGGACAGAGCAGTTCTATAAAATCAAATATGTCTTCACCCCAGTGATTCTGCCTTCTCTTGTTAGGACCCCCTGCCTTCCTTGACCCACTGGGGCTCAAACCTCAGTCACCCTTGATGCGTCCAGCACTGTTTGGATAAAGCATGGGACACACACCATTTTCTCCCCATACTAGATTCAAGTTTCTTGAGGACAGAGGATTTTTACCTTATGCTTGACAGTTAAAAAGCATAGGCCTTTTTCATGGTTGGTACCATTTATTCTTGGTCTTTCTTAAACTTATTCCCTCAGAGGGAAGATAAATTATTTATTGGATTATGCTATTGGCCTTGTGAATACCGCTCCACTCACATAAAACTAACCTAAATAACAGAAAGAAACCATTTTCAATATGACCTTACCTAGTTCACACAGGAGTCAGACTGCAATTTTATAGAAAATGAGGCACTTGTGCACAATTAGTTATTTAAATACCTGTAAGTCTCCATGTCAAGAATTTTTAAACATCCAATAAAAAATCTAAAGATTTGGAAAGGGAGATATTTTTAGATGAAATTCTGCAGCAAGTGAATGCTGAGAAGGTGAGTGTAGATAATGACAGCAACCTGTTTAAGACACAGCAAGAATTCCCCTACACAGGTTCTTAGAGGATATTCCTGTCCATCCCTTAGCTTTGAGGAAATTAGATAGTGTCATCTAACTTTAGTAAGTTAGAAGGATGCCTTTGATGAAAATTCTTAGACCTGAGTTCCATCATTTGTATCCAAAAATATAGCATCTGGGTTCTTCCTTTTATAGAAACTAGATCTTTCACACTAAGTGAAAAGAGTAGAATGAAATATTTCAACAAGAAATACACTTATCTCCATCCACTGTTGTCCAGAGTGATTTGCATCTACCACTGAGCTCCTTGTTCCTGCTCTATGAGCCACCATTCAACAGGAGCCTCTACCCTGCTGACTCAGGTAATGATGTCTTGCAATAGACATCTGAGGACCTCACAGTGGATCCACACAGCAGTCACTAAAGGACACTGGCAACTTCTGTCCCAGGAGAATCAAGACAAAACCTTCAAAGCTGCAAACATTGCCCTACCTAATTAGCACAGTTCTGTTACCATTATCAGGGCTGCAGGAGGACTGGGCCCAGTGTCACCAAGCTCTCTCCTGACACCACACCTATGAGATCTGAGCCTTCCAGCTCCTAAGCCACAGCAGAAAAGTTCCAATGGAGAGGGCCTGCCCCTTAGCTGCTGTCAGTACAATGTGTAATTTTGGGTATAAAGCCCATCAGTTTATCAGACCTCTCAGTCCTCATCTGTAAAATGACAACAGTAAAATACACAGCCTCTTGAAACTTGAAAAATCACTAAGAAGAATTCATAAAACTAAGGAATTCCTTCCATGCTGTTAACATACTAATTACATAGGTAAAAAGCGGAAGAATCATTTGCCAAATGAAATCTTTTTACACCCTCCCAGAATGAGCTCTATATGTAGGTCATTCAATTGTTCTGACACTTCCCTATAGGTATTATCCTAATTTTACATAATTTTGAGGGTTTCTTCTTTTCCTTGTGTAACACTGGAGTAATGTATCTATAAGAAGGTAAAATTAATGATCATAGCTCCTCAATGTTTTAGGTGGGTTTTGGGTATTTGCATCATCCCCTTGCAACATAACAAGAAACTTAGTGAAAGATCCCATATTAACCAGGAAACCCCACCAGCCACATTGACCAAAGCCGATACGCCAGTCACTCCTACTACATTCAAATGTTCTGATCATCCATAAGTAATAAAAGTGTCGCCATGGAAACCAAGTATACAGCGGAATCCACTCACAGTGAACCGTCTGCTTTAACAAAAAGACTCCACTTCAAGGCAAGGTATTGCTCTAACTTAGATTTATACATCGTCATACACTGATATCATTAGATATAACACCTTTGGAATTTCACGGTCTTGAAGACTGCAAAAAGCTCTGCACATAGAGAGAGGGGGAAAGAAAAGGTCTGGAAGAAAAGATTTGCACATGTAGTTACAAAAATACCAAAGCAGATTCCATGCTAAGTTCTGCCAAAAAGAGAGTAATTACTGTTGCCCATCAGCATGCAGCCTTGAAATTACATTCTCTTCTTCAAGCAGAAGCAGTCATCAAATTATCAAAATGAGGTTATCCTTTCTAAACTCAAATAGTTCTTACATGGAATAAGCACAATGCAATCAGCAGACAAGCAGCTATTTCCCTCCCACACAAACTATAATCTTTTGTGAAAGATTTTAATGAAGAATACATAACCCTCCTACATGTTTGGTTCTGCTCTTACACTCCTCCACATAAAAGCATACATACATTTTAAAGAGAAGGAGAATTTTACAGCTTCTAATAACATCCCCTACAATGTAGGGCAAAAAAGAATCTTAACATCTGAGCAAACACCCAAATGTACCTTTTTCATATAATGTTACTTTTATGAAAGTAAAGCTAGTCACCAACGGCTCCTGGAGAAAGTATCATGATATAAACATAAACAACAGATCTAACACTTTAATGATTTCTTTCGAATTAGATACATTATGAAGCCTTACCTCATTCAGCTACTAATGACTCAAAACTCACAGAGTTCTGAATTTTAATCTTTCACAAATTTCAAATTATAAATTGCTGGTCATGAGTCACACTGCTTACCCAAGAAGCGATTTTTTGAGAGGAAAGAAAAGTGGGCTTTTTTGGTAGATGAGGCTTACAAAGGCATTCATTTATCTTTCTCCTTTAACCATCTGAATTTTAAAAGTCTGAAATTGAAACAATATGACTTGACAGTTGGACAGATCTTTACCATTAGGATAGCTAATTGGAAATGAGGCTATCGAAATAATAATGAACGTCCATGCCCACTCAGTGGCATTGGATGAGGTACAAAAGATCGGAATAAACATCTCTTTTTTCCATTAGGAATTTTTTTGCCCCACCTAGCACCTGTTTGGGGATACTAGCCTCTTGGATATATCTCAGAATGTGGTTCCCGGGAGGCAAGCCAGTAAGAAATTAGTTACACGAATGGTAACCTTAGTAATCTGTTACATTAAGGGGATATGGCTTCAGTACTGGGGAAGAAAGGGGGGAATAAAACTTGGATAGTCAAATCAATAAATGTTATATTTCCATAATGAGAATAGTCTTAAAAGATCAGAAAAACAATTTTGCCTAAATGCTTAAATGATATAATTGCATTACACTAAAAAGAGTGTTGTAATTTTGTCTAATTGTCGCTTAAAAGAACAAAATAATCACTGGAAGGATAGCCTGCAAACACGGGCAGACCAGCATCGGTTTGATTCACATGTGTACCTCACTCCATCTGTGCAGAATCTGGTCATCTTTAACTCAGCAAAAGGCCAAGAACTGCTTTTGCAAACAAAATAACACCAGGGAAAAATAGAGAGGAAGAGGAAAAAAGAGGATGAGGAAGAAAAGGAGGAGACGGGAATACAGAGATGAGGAAAAATGTTTAGGAGATGGACACGCTTATCCCAAAGCAAATGTAGCTCTGAAAATGCTGGTAACTCTCATTCTACAGTTCAGGAAACTTATTCACCATGTGTAGGAAAGAGGTGGGGAAAAGGAAGAAAATGAGAAAACACTTTTGTGAATTCACTTATAATTCATTTCCACACACAGACACCAATGCACGGCTCTACTCCCCAAAAATGTGTTGATGTGAGGTGCAGGTTAACTTTTTCGAATCACCTCCAAACATTTCTAGACGAAAGACAGCACTGGATTCCTACGCATCGCCACGAATGCTGGTACATCTTCAATTCAAAGCCCTTACTTCTCTCCAGGATCAGAACAATCCAGTGGCTCATGGATCAACCCAACTGATTAGAAAAACAAAATCTTAACTCATGAAAGAGAACTCAATGCCCTCCCTGGCCAACCCCACAGAGTCACTCGGTGCGTCCATCAAGGCTCTGACTGCCGCTTTCTCGGGTTCAGGAAACGCACCTTTCCCCACACAACACAGCCTCCAAGGGCGAAGCAACCAGCTGAGCCAGAATTGCTGCCGTTCGCCAAAGGAATTCCCCTTCCCTTCCCCTCCTTCTCCCTCCCCTTGCTTCTCCTATCCCTCCTCCCATCCTCCGCTGCTGAATAATATCACTCTGCTACCTGCCTGGATCAACACCGTGAGCCCCTGTCTTCAAGCATTCAGAGAATGTGACAGCCTGGAAATTCCTGTTGTCCGTTCGCTGAGGTCACAGATAAGCTAAACAACAGCCGTGGTTCCCATCAATCATAAGTCACTCACTGATAGAATGTATGGTAGGAGACCTGATGTAAGCAAGTCACCAGAGAAAATACCCACTGATGACGCATATCCAGGCATAAAAATAGTTACAGGGCCCTCAAAGGGATTATTCAACAGCCTACATTTAGACTTTCTTACAAGAGACCTGAAGTCACTATGCTGCAGTTATATGGCTGGAGAGAGTCGAAGCTGAAGCTTCCTCACCAGACATAACCACAAAGAGCTGGTTTAAATAAGCTCCTGCAACACCAAGCTATTTAGTAAATTTTAACACAACTCTATAAGCATTAAACAGTACCACCAACTATCTTATAAAATGCCACATAATCTTTTCTCTCAGTCACATTCTCCTTCATATAACAGTCCCTCGTTTTTCAAAGCATGCTCCCCAAACATTAGCACTTAATCAATCCACAGAAGAAGAACATTAGTTGCTTTCCAAATAAATGTTAGGAAAGTGACACAGATTGCAGTTCTGCAGCTATATTCTTTTAAAACATGCTTTTAAGTAGAGTTAAGCTTAATTATAAGCTTCACCCAAGAAGTGGACATTTTGCACACCATATTTGCAATTATATCTCTTCTGAATTGGTTTGCTCATGTATAGAAATAAATCTCACATGTATTAGAAATACCTACTGTGGTATTTTACACATAGTAGGCATATTACTGTGTGCCAAAATGCTGAATGAATGAATCAACCAATGAAATGCAATATGCGAATATTTTCATTAGGTGACAAGATGTTAACTCAGACTAAATCCTGGTTTTTTATTTTATGAGGAGGAAAATAACTTTTTACATGTGTAACAATTTCAACAGTGTTCAAATCATCTGTTCTTTATTCTCCCACTCAAACATATGGACAGTTACCCTGCAAAGGAAAGTCTTTTCACACAGCTTTCATATTAGAAAATGCTGGATTTATGCACATTTTAATACCTGAATATCTAAAAATGTTCCCTCTCCAGTTTCCTTTAAGCAAATGTGCCGACGCAATGAACCAGAAAGGCAACTGGCTTTGACGGAACCCCAAATACTGCCTCGGGACCTGAACACTTCCTACTTGCATGCCCTATTTGGAAGTCTTAATTACCAATCCTTTCCTAATAGTGGACAGATTTTCATTGTTACCCAGTTAATTATTAGGCACAGAACACTTCTCTGTGATAGAATGTATCTCAGCACTTAATGATATTAACTATCCTGCCCATGCAATTGGAGAAGACCTATGAGCAGCATTGCTCTAACTCTGGACAAACTGAAGGGCTTTATTCTAGAGGGCAGCTCTCCAGGAAGGGTAACAAGATGACATTTTTCTTCCTATACTGGTAGGTTCTGCATCACTCTCCTCAAGTATGATAACACTGCTATAAATACAGGTGGAAATTATTTTTAGTACTAAGATTTCGCAAAGCATTCACGTTTCTCTCCTGTGCATACGTGTTAACAGTATGTGGCCTAGTTTAAAGAACCCGAATAGAAATGTTCGCTGGTGCCCTCTAGTTCATCACTGCTAAGCAACTTTGAAGAAATACACATGTACCTGCAACACTCTCCCCATAGAAGTATTGCAAACTTCCTAATTAATAACAGCTCAGCAAGTAATTCCTAACATAAAATGTGAGATAATAAAACATTAAATCTAGAGTCTATTTTATTTCATAAGATTTTATTATTCATTTTGAAAATGAATGGAGGAAAAACAATTTTAAGAAACTGGGAAAAAAATTCTAAAACACAAGATAATGAGATATGTCTGTATTTGCCCAAGAAGAAGTACTTAAAGTTAACTGACTCAGAAACCAAAAATGTTTCACAAAGTTTACAGAAGCTTGTGTTTTTAAATAACTCAAAACTAGACAAGGCACCCGGAAATAATCAGGTTTCACCCCGCATCATGCATTTGACAGCCTTCTGTCATGGTGGTCTATGCTGGTCAAATCTGAATTGAGGATCCTCATATAATTTTAAAACAATGACAATCTCCAAAGCAGACACTGTTTCAAACTGCACAGACATAACTATCAATCCAAAGACCACAGATTGAGTTCCAGAAGAAATTATTTCCATCAGCACTCCTGGTTTTAGTAATTCCATGTCTGTTAAATGTACTATCAGCAGAACAATTGATTTTTTTTTCCTAAAGAAAATGGAACCTCCTTACTCTAGATTGGAACCTATGCTATCATTATAAGTATTTAACCCTATGAGGTTATTTTCTGCTGCAACACAAACCAACCACTGCTTAAAACTTAGAACTGCCGGGCTTCCCTGGTGGCGCAGTGGTTGAGAGTCCGCCTGCCGATGCAGGGGACACGGGTTCGTGCCCCGATCCGCGAAGGTCCCACATGCCGCGGAGCGGCTAGGCCCGTGAGCCATGGCCGCTGAGACTGCGCGTCCAGAGCCTGTGCTCCGCAACGGGAGAGGCCACAACAGTAAGAGACCCGTGTACCGCAAAAAAAAAAAAAAAAATTAAGAACTGCCAGAAACCATGTTAGAGAACACCTGCTAACTTTTATCTTTTAGAAATATCAAACAACATAATTATCTGGTCACTAAGTTAAAAACAGATTATTTAATTATATAAAAAGAAGGGGGGGGCACATATACCAAAGAAAATGTAGAAAAATCTGCCTTTTCAACATTAGGCTCCCTAGAAGCCATATTTAAATCCATCCTCTGTGTTACTATTGGAATCTCATGATAATAAACATTTTTACATGTTGTGACTATATGGAGTTCACTATCCTATGGCTAGCCTAGGACAGATGCATCATATTTAGACTATAAGGTTTGTTCTCCCTTTTAGTCTCCCTTTTAGTCTCCCTTTTAGTCCTTTTAGGACAGATGCATCATATTTAGACTATAAGGTTAGTTCTTCCTTTTAGTCAGTATCATGGCAGGATTCTGTTTTATTTTTCATTTTTTTAATTGCATTCTTAAAAGATGTCATTGTTTTATAGCGGCCTTTTCCACTTGCCAAATAAGATTGCTTTCTGGATATTTTATGGGCTTGTGGTCAATTAAGTCATTATCTTCACCCCTTCCCACCCTGCAATTCACCTACTTGAGGGTGACTGCTCACACACACAAAACACACACCACATACACAATACACACAACACACAACAACACACCACACACACTCATGCACAACATTTTCCTCATAGCTAACGTCCTTTGAGGAGGCCAAACATTCACCAAGCACCCAAGGTAGATACGAGAGAGTCACCTTTAACTGCTCTTACCCTCAGCTCTAACCACCGAAGCCTGACAATTTTATCAAGTTGCCTCTCTCTCTCATCAATCTTCTAACCCCACCACTATGACCTTAGTTTTAGCCTTCAACGTTCCTTCACTTAGGTAAATACAATAACTATCATAGGTTCTCCCTTCCCTCTCAAACAAGACTGTCCGTGACTAAAAAGGGAGTTTTACCAAATATAAATCTGACTATGGCACTCATTGGATTGAACCTTTCAGTGGCTCCTGGTTGCATCACACAGTCTTGGGTCAGAGACCATGCTCCACTATCACAATTATTCTTTACATGTCTGAACTCTCTATTTGGTTTGGAGCTCCCTATGGTCAGAGGCTGTGCTGTGCTGATTTTGCTGCACCTCCTGCTTCCAACAGAGTGACCGCCTGGCACATTTGCTGAACTGAAATGGACTGAATGTTAAGACAATGCATTGAGAATGTTAACTCCTGATGTAATCCAATTAGGCTACATAGAAAGACAGCATGCTAGAGTAAAAGAGCATTCTCTTTGAAATCAAAGAAAACTGGCATCAGTCCATAGCCCTATCATATCTTAGGCAGTTACATAACCTCTCAAACCTTAGATTCCCAGTGTGAAAAACGTTGTTAGGATAAAATAAAACAATATACATTATGTGCCCAGTGCTTATTGAGAAGGTGCTCAATAAATGGTAGCTCTCATTATGTCTTAGGTAGAAATGTACAACAGAACAATTTCATTTCCGGTGTGCAATTATACATACACGTATCAGACGTCAAAATTATCTATTTCAGTGACCAGACACATGTCTACATATCTGTACTATCCAATACAGTAGCCACCAACCTTAGGTGACTATTGACACTTGTAATGTGGTTAGTGTGACCAAGGAACTGATTTTTAAGTTTTAATTAATGTAAATGTAAATACCCTATGGGACTGGGGGACTACCTTATTGCACAGCAAAGATTTATTTTGACTCTGACAACAGTGGTTCCCCCTTTCATGGCCTGTCTCCTCTTCTCCCCCAACCCCAAATCAGTATTTTTGCAAGGTTCAAGTGTCAGTGTCACTACTTCTTCCATTAAAGGAATCAGACATAAAACAACCCATTCTATCCAAAGAGATTTAGTCCTGGAGTATGAGATAATATGACAGAGTTCCATATAGAGTATTCATGTTGAATGAATGACTGTATCAATGAAAGAAACCAATGAAGAATACAGTCCACAGAATGGAACCCCCAACACAGCACAAAGAGACAGGTTACAGCAGCAAGGGCACAGGATGTGGGACCAGAAGACCTTGTTTCAATTCCCAGCTCTGCCATTCACATTCCATAAGGTCTTAGGAAAATCTTTTGACCTCTCATTCATCAGATAATGATGATATTAATTAAAACTCACAAATATTCTGTAATAATCAAATGAGATAAATCAGACATATAAATATTAGAGCAAATGGTGTAACTGAGAAAGTCGTGAAAATAACATTTAAATCTCTACCTTCTATATGATTATACTTCCATTTGGAAACTATAATAAAAGGACTTATTAATTCATTGCAATCACTATCTGTAGAGTACAGTCTTTATCTGACACCAAGGTCAGATAATGTTGAAATCTGCTTTTGAATATATGACCGATCTCCTTAATCATACCTCACGTGCTCTCTGGATAGGGTTTGTGGCCCTCAGGAATATTTGGTAATAATAATTCATTTCTGTGCATTATGGTTCATGAAGTACTTTCACATATATACATATGTGAAACTTAAGATAGGCTGAGAAATTTATTATTCCCATTTTTCAGAAAGGTAGAGTAATGATAGCATTAGTAGGTAAAACTGTCAGGTTAATGACTCTAAGTCTAGAGTTTTTACCATACATCCGGGAATTTCATGGTGCTTCACATTTCCAAAGAAGAACCCAGATTTTTGTTAATAGGCTCCCACAAGAAGAATTTTAACAAAATATTAGGTATCACAGCGTACATATATCTCATCATATGTGTATATATATAATTTACTATTAATTAATATTAATATATAATTTAATAGTTTTTTTAAAGTGTTTCCACCCACACTCATTTAGCAGATCCTTAAAAGATCCTACAAAGAAGGTATGCCAGGTAGCAGAATCCCCATTTCTAGATAAGGAAACAGGGACTTGGAGAGATCTTGACTCTTTACAATGTCATTGCAGCAGGATGACGAGCAATGATGTGTGTACTTGGGCTGTAGGTCCAGATCTACTACCAACCTAAAGTTGAGTAACTTTAGGTAAGTCACCCAACCTCTCTGAGCCACATCTTCCTTCTAGGAAAATTAAAGAACGTGAGTCACCCACAGATACCACTTAGCTGACAAAACTCAACAATTCTGCCTCTCAGCTAATTCAGTAGCATGGCTGGGACAAGGCCCCGGATGGTCTAAGCCCTCGCCGGTTCTTTGCCCCCTCCCATACTGTACCGCCTCTTAAGATATCTCACTGTTTTCACAATTGAAGACTTCATTCCATTTGTTTGTTTGTTTATCTTTACAGAGCATTAGGCCCTGTTTATTCTTTGTTCCTTGGGCTTATGTACAGCCAGTAAAAACATTCCTTACAAGAAAGGCTGGTGAGACAGACACGTGCAGGCACAGGGGGTCCAGGGGAAAAGGCCGTGTCCTCCCGTGACCTCCCCTCACTGCACTGCCATGCTTTCAATTTTGGGATGGGAGGTGCATGTTTGTTTTGATGGCTTTTGATATCGTTTTCATTTTTGTTTTTCAAAGAAACAATCCAAAACCCAAGGTTCATAGGAAAGACTGGCTCCGACATCCAGGTCCAGGGACAGGGTCACAATGAATCGAATGCCACTTAAGTGGCCCAACCAAAAACCTTCCTACCATGAAATAGGGGGCACGTCCAGAAAAAGTCAGAGGTGAGGGCTCCTGGCTAGAGGTGGGGACTCCAGTGCACAGATCCACCCAGACCCCCTCTGCTGGCATAAATAAAACTTCTTCCTACATTCCTGCTGAGGTAGGTGCCAGAGAAATAAGCAACCTGACCCCCTGAAGAGTCTTTGGAGCCTGGCAGTAACCTGAGCTGCTCTAGGTTATTTTTGCTGAGGGCTAGTGGTTCTTAAAGGGACTGTGCTCTGAGTGCACATATCCAGACACAGGATGCAAATCAATGAAAAGACCGACGTGATGTGCCCATCTTCACCTAAGGCAGTTGATTGGAAGTATGTAACAGATCAATGAGAAGGTATGTGAGCAAATATTTTAATGCCCTTTCAAGGGGATCAGTTGGAGAATCCTGTGATATAACACCATTGGTTTAAAACATGGGAGTGCTGAATAACAGAGAACCCCATTGGTTTAAAGTGGAAAAAGAAAGCAGGCATTCCCCAAGGCTCTGTCCTCAGTGCCAGCCTGCTACTTAAGAAGGGAGTGGGGAGCAGAGATTAGAACTGGAGATGGCTGCCAGGACTGTGCCCTCCAGTTATCATCCACCGTTTAAATGCTCACTACAATCCTGACAAGTATAAAACTGTACAAAGAAGGCAGGTGGAGCTCTACAAGGCTTCATAACATACTCAAAAGTTACATGATGGGTAAGCGCTGGCCCCTTCCAATACCGTCTACCCGAATGAAGATTCCGAAAGCAAATACTCACCCTACTCAAAAAACAGTTCTCGTGAAACAACTAGTCCTTTCATTCTCTGTCCCACATCCCTAAACTGGCCAGGGAGGAACAGGAATAATCCAGTAACTAGGAAAGTGGGATCCGGAGTCACAAGCGGCCAGGTTTGGAAACCTGCTCCACCATAAAGTTGCTGGGTGACCTTGGACACGTTAGTTACACTCCTGGAGCCTCAGTGGCCATAACAGTAATACCTCCATCGTCAGGCTGTTTTGGAGATTAAATAAATACTCATAGGTGTAGTGTACTTGGACTTGTGCCTGGCACATGGAACCCTTCAGTTAAACAGTTGCTATTATTAGTTGCCTTAGTATTCCTATTCAACAAGTGTGTAATTCAAGTTGCCTTGAAATTTGGCAGTGTATAATCATGAGAAAAATAACATATCAGCTAGCTGTTGGGCAGGTACCTTGCAGACGTGATCTCTAGTGCCCACAACTCTGCCAGGCAAGTGATTCTACCCTTCTGCAGATGAGGGACGTGAGACTCACAGAGGTTTCATAACGTGCCTGAGTCACAGCTAGTAAGTGACAGAGCAGGGATTTTAACTCAGGTCTGACTTCAAAGCCTGTACTCCTTCCACTCAGTTGAGAAATAGTCAAGGAATGGTGTGGACAGCGGAGGGGAGAATCTTCCGGTTCAGTTCCTATTCCACAGCTTGTGAACTGTTTCCTTAGGTCAGCCGCATACCTCTCTGTCCTGTTTCACCTTCCAGCTGCGACTTTTTGGGGGCTCTGATTTCTGCCACAAGTTACCCATCTATTATTGATCTACAGTAATTCTACAGAGAATAATAAAGTTCTCTGTAATCCTATTAAAACTACATTATTCTAAGTACTCATTTCTGAGTCATGGATCTTCAGAAATCCGCAAGCCTTATAGAATATAAATCATGAAAAAAACATACAAATGCCTAACATCTCGTAGCTCATAAAACATCTTCACAAACATTGGCTCATTTAAACAAGCTACTCAGCAAAGTGGCTATGGGCCTGTTTCTCAGGTGAAGAAACGGAGACATAGGTCAAATCAATTGCCTACAGTCACATAATCAGGAAATAGCAGACTTAGCACTTGAATATCCAGTTTTTCTGATATTATCTCTGTTGCATCCATTTTACTATATCTAGCTCTGGAAGAATACCAACATCTTTTCTTGGGTGATCTGCTATGCTTAGAAATACATCAAGCTATGATCTATTATTAGCATCCCCTTCTGTCCTTCATGCACTATCTTTTACTTGTGCTTCAAAACATAGTTTCAATTAACATCTATGCTATTCCCCAACATAACATAATATCTACCCCAGAAAACCAAGTTAACAGGATAACTTACCAAGGCTCGAGTGTCCGGGGGGATGGGGCCATGTTTTACTTGTCACAGCAGAGCTTGGAGTGTCTTAGGAGTAGGTATTCAATAATTTAATTGACTAAGGCTCAAGATAAGTATAACTTTATAAAATCATATGTATGTCCCTATTTTGAATAATCATTTAAAAAAATGTACGTGCTTTTACAGAGAATGACAATAGATGTTATGTTTCAGAGTAACATTTGTTGAATGTCTGCCATGTGGCCTGCACTTTTCCAAATGCTTTACATTTACTAACTTATTTATTTTTGGCAACATTGCTACAGGTAGGCACTATTATTATCCTATTTCACCAATGAAGAAACTAAGCTGCATTAACTTGCCCAAAGGTATAAAGCTAGTTAGTGGCAGGGCAATAATTTGAACCCAGGGATTCTGACATCCAGAGTTCAAATCTCATTTAATCTTTACAACAACCCTAGGCAGCAGTGCTAATCATCTTGGACATTGAAGGTTGCCTCGATAACTCACTGGCATGATCTGATATTCAGGAGAAAAATAAAATAATCCAATTTGTTTATAATAACAATCCTGTTCTATGACCAAAACTTATCCCAAGTAATATACCCATCACATTACAATTTTAAAAGTTGTTGGAAAAATAAAACTTACCGTTACATTTTAATTTTGATACTTGAAGTTTGAATTTATAACCAGTTTGGCTCTTCATGGACAGTATCTTTTGATATTTTTTTCCCATGTAACCTTGCATACTTCACATTGTTTTTCACTTGTAATCTTAAAATCGTTGTGATTCTATCATCCTTTGAAATCTGCCTTTTGAAACAGAAATTTGTAGAGGGATTTCTTCAGGACTTAAATTCTTGTCTCTTTTCTTGCCCTCATCAATCTTATTTTCTCCTTAGCTTTTTCTTTTCTACTTTACTTTTTCTACTTTCTACTTTTTCCTTTCTTGTTGTTTATTTTGTTTCTTTGTCACAAGGACTTAGGGTGGTGCCCAGTACTGTAGCAATCTTCCAAAACTAGACACTTGTCTATAAGTCTCTCAAAGTTGAGTCTGCAGACAACCCACATCATTACCTCCATGGACAGGCCCCAAATCTACATTTTCAGCAAGCTACCTGGTAAATCGTACACATACTGGGATACATCATAGGATGTGCAATCTGCCAGTTCCTTGATACAGTTCTTCTACTGAAGCCTTTTTCATTTAGCAATGCAATATTTGCTAGTTTTAGGAAAATGTAAACTTCACTCTCAAGACTTCAGCTGAGAACATCACACAATATGCATCTTATGTACTAAATTTAAACCAAAGATTTTAGCACAGTCTATTAATTTCCATGTGTAGCAATGAGGAAACACAACAAATGAGTGTTGGATTAAATGAGGACTCCGAATGGATCAAATGAAGACTCCCAATGTAAGTGCTTAAAGTGACAGGCCCACCCTGTTTCAGTGGAAGTTGCTGATGCAACAGATCTTCATTTTCAGCATTTTACTTAAGGGTAAAACCTGACATTTGGGTCCCTATATTTGCCTTCATTATCTAAAACCAACTTTATTGAACCAACTAAGGACCAATGACTGATATGGGGGGGGACAATACTCCAATGAAACTTCTTCAGACGTCTTCATTTAATGAAAAATGTTTATTAACTAACAATGAAGATAAACTAAAACTCAAAATGTGACCCCCTTTGAGAGGTTCTTTGCTTAATTAAGTGTTTGATCATTTTCCACAACACCTTACAGGGGTAGGACAGGTATTCTAGTCAATCTCATCACGTCACCTAACCTGTCCCATTCCCGGGCTATTGTTTTCCAGCCTCACAGAGACACTCAGTTCCTCAGCCCCTCTCCTCCAATACTTCAGGACCTCTTCCTCCCCAGCCTATCTCTCTCTTCCCCAGCTCCTTCCTCTTCCCCCGCTCCTCTTCCAGGCTCCTTTCCCGATCCTGTCTAGATCCTGCTGGGAACCAACTTCTCCCTTATCCTTGCCAGCACCCTCTGCCACCTTGGCCTTCAGCGTACTCATCCACAAAACCACTTTTAGATCACTGGCCCTCCAGGTCCTGCATCACCTCCTCGGAGTGGCTGAGGACCATCAACTGTGGAGGCTACTTCTGCTGTGGAGGACCATCAACTGTGGAGGCTACTTCTGCTGAGCCCTCTGCAGGTCAGGTGAGCATTATCACCATGCTTCTAGAGGCTGCTCCAAATGTTCCCCGTTTTCTTCAATATTATCCAACTTTTACAGACAAGTGGCTTTGCCTTCTCCTTCACAAAAACCGTAAGTAAAATGTAAGGTACAGGGCTTCCCTGGTGGCACAGTGGTTGAGAGTCCGCCTGCTGATGCAGGGGACACAGGTTCGTGCCCCTGTCAGGGACGATCCCACATGCCGCGGAGCGGCTGGGCCCGTGAGCCATGGCCGCTGAGCCTGCGCGTCCAGAGCCTGTGCTCCATAATGGGAGAGGCCACAACAGTGAGAAGCCCGTGTACCACAAGAAAAAAAAAAAAATGTAAGGTACAAACTACTGGGTGTAAGATAGGCTACAAGAATGTACTGTACAACACAATATTTTGTAACAACTGTAAATGGAGTATAACCTTTAGAAATTGTATATAAAATAAAAATAGTAATAAATAATAAATTTTAAGTAAAATAAAATAATGAGTTTGTCAAGGAAAAATTTCATCCACGTACAGTTTCTGCCCATAAACTTAGTAGCACACCTCCCTATCCTCCCCTCCTTCTGTCCCAATCAGCCCTTCCTGGAGTTAAGAGCACTCTGGCTGCTCCAGCATTCTGCTCAATCAATGATCACCTTTCCTTTACATCAACCACCTTACCCTCTCCAGTGGCTCTATATTGGTAGCACACATACACAGGTTCACATCTATGCAAAAATGCTCTCTGGGTCCCACCTCTATCTGTCAATCATCTCACTCCTCCTGTGCCCAGCCAACCTTTTGTAAAGACTGGTCAAGATTATGAGGGCAAAAGTATGACTCTACTGTCCTCTCCTCTGATCCCCCTGCTAGAATAGCTCTTGGTAGGTCCTTTGTAAATAATTCTCATTGTTTAAAATTGATGCTTCAACAAGGCAGAAAGTTCAATAGAAAAGTGAACGAAATATTTCAACAGGCACTTTATAAAAGAGAGCATAAAACAGCCAAAAACTTATGAAAAGGGGCTCAACTTCATTAATCATCAGAGAAATGAAAACTAATACTACAAGGCTATACCACTACATAACCATGAAAATGGTCAAAATGAGAAAGATGAAAATACCACAGCAGGGTGGTGGCAATTAGGACCCTCAGGTATTGTTGAAAGGAGTATAAATTGGCACATCCACTTTGAAAAAGTGTGTGGTTGTTAACTACTAACACTAAATATGTACAAGCCCTGAGATCCAGCAATTCCACCCCTAGGAATACACCCAACAGATATGTACTAAGATATTCACACAAGCATTATCTGTAATAGCCAAAATCAAAACCCAAATTCATTAATAGCAGAATGAATAAATTGTAGTAAATTCATACAGTGGGATTCCATACAACAATGAGACAATGACTGTTACATCCCGAAACATGAATGAATCTTGCTAACGTATTGGTAAGTGAAAGAAGCCAGAAACAAAAGAGAACACAGCGTATGGTATGATTCCATACATGTAAGGTACAAAAGTTGGCAAAATCTATATGATAGTAGTTACCCTTGTGCTGGAAAAAGACAAGAGAAGTGCTCTTGGAATGCTAATAACGTCCTGTTTTTTGATCTGCTCTTTAGTTCATGAAAATTCATCCAACTGTGTATGTCTTTTTACGAATATATGTTATGTTACACAACTTTTTTTTTTTTTTGGCTGTGTTGGGTCTTCGTTTCTGTGCGAGGGCTTTCTCTAGCTGCGGCGAGGAGGGGGGGGCACTCTTCATCACGGTGCACGGGCCTCTCAGTATCGCGGCCCCTCTTGTTGCGGAGCACAGGCTCCAGACGCGCAGGCTCAGTAGCTGTGGCTCACAGGCCTAGTTGCTCCGCAGCATGTGGGATCCTCCCAGACCAGGGCTCGAACCCGTGTCCCCTGCATTAGCAGGCAGGTTCTCAACCACCGCGCCACCAGAGAAGCCCTACACAACTTTTAAAATCTGGATATATTGATTTGCCCTGATCCTCTTCTTATTCAAAACACTCTTGATTCCCTTCCCTGTGTCACCCTTATAGGCTCTAAGATCCTTGAGGCCAGAGACAGTCTTTTTCGTCTTAACTTCCCTAGTTCTTGCACAGAACTTGACACACACCAGCTCTGAACAACTGATTCTGGACGAATGAATGGGCAGGCTGCCTTGGCCCCTGATAAATTCTGTTCTTCCCTATGCTTTTGAATCTGAAGACTGCATTTTCAGCCTCCCCTCTAGGCTCCAGGTTTCAAGATCTGCCTACAGACCACAGCAGAGATAATAATCTGCCCTTTATTTAAAAACTGGCTTTGAGTCAGGAGCTTTACATAGATTATCTCTCTTCTCCCTCACCAATGGGCTTCAAGCTAGTAACTACTAGCGCCCACTTAACAGACCAGGAAACTTAAGGACCCCAGAGGTTACGTAACTTACCTAAAACTACACAGGTGATAAATTGGAGAAGTAAAATTGAAACTCAGGTTCTTTCTGATCCCCAAACCAGCGATCCTTCCATAGACCACACATGACGATAGATAGAACAAGTTTAAAATGCAGGTCACTGCTTTTCTCAAAGGCCTGCTCATCTTCCTGTATTTCTCATCCCGGGCAATGTCATCCCTCTTCACCTTGTGGTCCAGCTAGAGTCCTGAGAACTGCCTTCTCTTTCCCTCATCCTTCACACTGACTTAGTCACTAGTACTGTTTCCCAGACTTGCAAATCCATCCTGTGCTCACTATTCTGAATATCCCAGCATGAGTTCAGGCCTCCAGTTGTTTCTTTTGAAGATTACTGTAACTGTCTGCAAACTATGTCTTCCAGTGCAGGCTTGGGTCCCGCTAATTCATTCTCGTGATGCGGCCTGAGAGCTCCTGGTAAAACGCAAATCTGAACGTGTCTCTTCTCCTTGCCTAATAGGATAGAGCTCCAACATAAAGCATGGCATACCTTCCCTGACCTGGTTCCTGCCGAGCATTCCAGATCCTTCCCTCGTGACATCCATCCTCTCCCTATACCCTGTAATCCAGCCATATGAAGATTTACTTGTTGGTTTTATGTCTTTGGTTCTTTGCATGCCAGGGCTCTGTCTTCCTGGAATGCCTTTCCTTGTGCTGCCTTCTAGACAGACTGCAATGCAGCTTGCGAGATGCAGCTCTAGAATTTACTCCTCTGTCAAGTCCCCCGGCAGAACTTGATTCCCTGTTATGTCACAGCTAGGCTTTGTGTATTTTCTCTTATAGCCCATTTCAACGCACTGCAATATTTTGCGGTCTGCACTTTACTTCTAGAACATTAGCTCAGACACTTACCAGTTGTGTTTCGGCTGCTCAGGCCAGCACACAAAAGTAAGTCAAAAATAGTAAAGTCACAAATTAATTAATAAATGAAACTGATGGTATGTGGGTATATGTCATCTTAGTTGCAGATCATTTATTTTTAAGAGTAAAGCCAGAAAGAATGTTTCAAGCAGAAACAATGGGGGAAATAGATCATTTCTTTGGGTGAAGAAATGATGAGTGTGGCCCAAAGTGTAAGCTGAAAACATTTAGCTGTTATGCCCGCAGGCACATAAAATCCTCAGGCCTTTCATCAATAATTTCCTTCTACCACCACAGAGCCATCCATGAGGTTGGGCAGGCATAACCTTTAGGAGTGAAAGGAAAAGAGTAAAGATTTGTATCTCTGAACCTGGTGCAGAGAGCCATCCAAACTCAACCTCAAATTTTAAGTGGTACAAAAATGGTCTAAGACTTATTAGAGATTATTCTCAGAGCTAACCAAGATAGAGCAGGACATCTGATTTATCCCATGGATCAGCTAAACTGAAGTACAGCAAAAATAAACATTTTCCAGACTTTCCTGTCATTCCCAAAATACAGGACAGGGACATGGACAAATAATAAATAGTCGGGTTGTGAAGTTATCTCTTCAAGTGAAGAAACTAACCAAAGGATTGGTGGGATTGACGGAGATGAGCGTGGCTGTGAGGCACAAGTTCGATAAGGGACTTGAAGTTTCAGAGTTGAGACAGAGGCCAAGTAATGGTGGGCAGGGATACTTAATTCACCAATCACTCCACGCCATCCCCGGGGCCTTAAGTAGAAGGTAGGACACCAGATGACCACCAGAAAGCACTCCTCCCCACAAAGGAGGAAGCTGATTACAGCTTTCAGGAGCCCCCCACTACGTGAAGACTGCAATTCAAAGGCTCTCCCTAGAAAAAGACGGTGGACAGAAGCAGCCAACTACCCCTAGAGACACACAGAAAAGCCATAACTCTGTTGACATTCCAAAAAGAAAAACGGGGAGGAGCATTTCCCTCCCCGCAGTATTCTTCAATTGCCTTTTCTTGCCTCCTTTCTGAAGAGACAAGGGAGGTGGGTGATGGCAGCTAGATCATGTAAAAGTCCAGAGGGCTGCAGACATGAAGTTCTATCTAGCCTCCTTGCACAAAGGCCTTATTATAATACAGACATAAAAATCCGTGGGCAAGACTTGGAGGGTTGGTCTCTGTGCCCCGGCCACCGTGCCCGCCCCAAACTCATTCCCACCCCCGTGCTTTGAAAGCATTTGTGTACACACACCCTCTGACAGATAGGTTCTTCATGTTCCCATGGAGTTGAAATCTCTGTAATTTAGCTGGAGGGATCACGCTGCTTTTATACTTCCAACAGCAAAGGTAAGAATCACTGCATGATGTTAACTCTAGTTGTATTCCAGATTTTCAGTTGCTTGTCTTCGTGTTCACATGAGCTCGATTTTTTTTTTAACTTACTCTTTGTAAGACTGCCACAGTGGCAAACTGATGCTTGTTTTGGTAACATTAGTATGCAGAAACTCGAGCACATATGCAATCTGGGAGCTTCCTCTCCCTGAGCCCCTCCTTTCTAACAGAGTTTATGACCTTATCACATCTTAAGGGAGTTGATGAGAAATGCCAAATAGAAATCAATCCGTATTTAGTAAATATTCTGTGAAATACATAAAACATCCTGTAACCACAGCTGTACTCTGACATGAAAAATCTGAATATTATTTCTACTCTGATGGGTACTTCTCAATAGGCCTCAACGTTCAAAATCATATCTATAATAATTTGCAAATACAGATAGACTTCTGCAAGCTCCCCTTGGGTTTCATTTCAAAGCTCAGCTATTACCTTACTGTTTAAAAATCAAATAAAAGAATCTTAAAAAGAATCTAAAAGAGGAACACAACGTGATTTGCTAATGCAACCCCAATATTTATGCCACCCCTCCTTTTGGAATTTTGTATCTCACAAGAAATGGTGATTTGAGTTCTACAAAGTCAAGTGCAAAGGAGTTAAAGAAAATCATTTTGATTTCCTACCTGGAAATCTGCTTTCGGTCCTAGTCACACATTCTCACAATCTTGAGTCTCAATTTCTCAGGTAAGTTCGCCAATCTGCTGACAAGAAGTTTTGTGTTATGACTTCTCCTCCCACAGCGCATACATTAAGACTTGACTATGAAAATGACCTTAAGTGCTAACCAAAGCTGCAAAACCAAATCTCTTGGTTTGAAGAAAGAACATAAACACGTGGAGGTGGGACAGGCCAAAAAGACGGGTGATGCATGAGGCACCAAGCTACACAGAATACCAGATGGCTAAGCAAAATACAATTTAAAAAGTTTAAAATAAGCTTATGAGCAACAAAATAAAGAGTGATTAGCACTGGATGATAACCGAAAGAATAAAAGAATAAATATTTATGAGTCCATACCAAAATAAATAAATCATGTAGATACTCCCTCCCTCCGAGGGGTAAAGCTTAATTATTCTCCCTTTAAGTGTGGGCTGACTTCCAATGAACAGAACATGGAAAGAGAAAAGTAGTAACTTTACAGTGGAAACCCTAGCAGACTCTACCTTAACCAAGTGATCAAGGTTAATATCACGGTGATCAGTTATGTTGACAGGACACATCCCATAATATAATGCAATGAGAAGGGCACCTTCTCTGGTCTTCTTCCCCAAAACCCATAACTCCAGTCTACAAAGTTCCCGGCCAATACTCTTCAAAAACATCCATCCCTTCTGAAACAAGCGGGGTATGCCGCGGTATGCTATGTATGTTATTATCTATCGTATTGTATTTTGTGTTAGTTTACATTTAATATTTTAAAAGTGAGTAGCCAGTTAATACTAAATGGACTTTTCAGGAAAACCAGACAAGTCTTTTAAACTGTTAACCAAGCAGTCAAACAGACTAGTGTTTTTAGGCAGTAATTTTGTTTAAATAGTCATTTTTCTTTTTCTTTAATTTTAATGCTTCCATAACACATCAGAATGACATCTCCAAATGCTGTAGACTTCAGTTTTTTTCTCACCACAAATAGTATGTATATTTTCACTATGACTAGCAGCAACATGCCTGCTATTGGTGATTCTGGTAATTATTTAAATAGGCTGACTCTACATGGATTTCAATGGCACAACTGTGACGACAATTCAGTGTTAGCCAGTTACAGGACCTGGTGAGCATCCTAGCCAGACACCCCATGCTGTTTGTGGATAGGCATTCCCCAGCCTCTTGGCCGGGTGACAGCAAGCACAACAGCCCACAAGGCGGGTGGAGAACCAATGAATATAATGATAAATATTTGTGATGCAACAGGATGTTGGAGAGGGGGGAGGGGATGGAATAGCTCAACTACTGAACTACTGAAGCTACTTTGGAACTTTAACAGTATTCCCTTGTTGTAAAACTGGGAGCAGTACACAGATAGATCTTTTCTCCAGTGTTTTCCCCTTTATTGTAAATAATTTACAGAATTACTACTGTACAACACAGCATCTACCCAGGCACAAGATTTAAGACTTTGGGCTGTTGACCCATAAAAACTATACCCTGAACAAATGCTGTAATCATCCTTTGAAGGGAATGCAAACAATGATGTGAAAATATAATATTCTTTCAGGTCAGAAAACACTTTTTTTTTTTTTTAAAGCATGGATCATTCTTTTTTTTTTTTCAATTTTATTTATTTATTTTATTTATGGCCGTGTTGGGTCTTTGTTTCTGTGTGAGGGCTTTCTCTAGTTGCGGCAAGTGGGGGCCACTCTTCATCGCGATGCGCGGGCCTTGCACTATCGCGGCCTCTCTTGTTGCGGAGCACAGGCTCCAGACGCGCAGGCTCAGTAACTGTGGCTCACGGGCCTAGTTGCTCCGCGGCATGTGGGATCTTCCCAGACCAGGGCTCGAACCCATGTCCCTTGCATTGGCAGGCAGATTCTCAACACTGTGCCACCAGGGAAGCCCCAGAAAACACTTTTAATAGATCTGCCCTTGCTGTTGATTGAATATATAATTTAAATGATTATTTACTAAGTTCAGTCTCTCATCTATGCCACTTAGTAACAACAATGATAATAATTTACAGGCTCGGGGGCATTCTTGTCAAGAGTAAATTCAAGAAATTCTGAAATAAAACATAGTGTTTCCTTTGCATAGAGTATCTAGACTCAGAGACTTCACTTATATGGAGTCTCCCTACTCGGGCAGATGACTCAAGTGATTCCCTTTTATTCCCATACTGATTCTGACTATCCGATATCAATTAAGAGAACAAAACAAAAGAAATCGCCACTATGGGGGTACACTTTGGGGCTCGTTTTTCAAGAAAGTGTTATCAACCAACAATGCCTTCTTAAAGTCCACAATATTCCTCTCTTGCATCTATTTCACTCCTCTCTTGTTTTCTTGCTGATTATTCCACCAAAATAAAGTAAACAATAGCCAAAACTAAACCACATCTCTGTGACAATTTGCTGCTTAAATGAGTCTCTGAGCATCTCTTTCACTCAAAGTGTCCTAACACTGATTGGTCATTTTGTTATATTATAAAGAGACAGAATGGCGGCCTGGCATTGGGGAATGAGGACAGAGACAAAAACTGAGCAAGATGTACAAGCTCACTCACTGAAGACTAAATATAAATACAAGAGCTTGTATCAATACAAAACATGAGCTTCTTGTACTTTTAAGACTTACAATATCAATTCGCCCTGCCTGGATTTCAACTAGTGTATTTGACAAGAACCTCCAAATGAGGAAGTAGGAAATAGATGAGTAGGAAGTAGATGAGTTTGAAGACACATGTTCTTTTGTTTTCCATTTGTTTTGTTTTCCATTTGTTATAATGGAAATCATTATAACATCATTCCCAAATATGATTTATCAATCCTTTTTATGCCAGAGAATCCCTTTGATTCTCCTTAAAAATCATTTCATGGAAAACTTAGTAAATAACATTTGAAAACAATACGAGAGTCAAAAGGTCGCAGTGTCACATATACTTTCCTTCAATAATATATTAGATATGATTCTGTAAGTCTGTTGTTCAGCATGAGCAATGGGACAGCAAACTTGAAATGAAAAAATAAAACCTGTGAGAAAATACAGTAGGTGCAGAATCAGAGATGAATGTCATACTCCATTCCAAACACTATCAGAACTGACAAATTTCCCTTTAGTGTACTTAGGTCTAAACAGTAACACATTAGGGATATTAGTTCCTATCCTCTTTCTGAGTGAAAATAAAGCAGCTCAATGAAATTGATCATGTGATCAAAGAAGATAAATTTCCCTTTTTTACCCCTCAAAAGAAAGAGTCCCACATGCAAGAACATCTTTACCAATACTGAAGATATTAAAAATGTAAAACCGAACCTATAATAGTCTGTAAGAATAGTTTATTATTCATTTGTTCTCATCTGTCAATCCTAACTTGCCTCAAACTTCATTCTGAGCCTTCCTAATTGAATTGGTTCAATTTCACATCCCACACAATAATTTATCAGTTCAGTAACCATGAGCAAACTGTGGTTATCATATCTATTGACCCAGGGTAAGAGTATGCTGATATGTCATAAGCACACAACTGGAATGACTCCTCCTTCTCTGTGATGTATTAAAACCAACCTAACTACTGTTTTGATGATTTTGTTTACCCTTTTTTTGTTGTTTGTTTTTTTGCGGTACGCGGTCTTCTCACTGCTGTGGCCTCTCCCGTTGCGGAGCACAGGCTCCGGACGCGCAGGCTCAGCGGCCATGGCTCACGGGCCCAGCCGCTCCGCGGCATGTGGGATCTTCCCTGACTGGGGCACGAACCCGTGTCCCCTGCATCGGCAGGTGGACTCTCCACCACTGCGCCACCAGGGAAGCCCCATTTATATTTTTGATATAGCAATTTCTCTTCTAAAATTACTTAAAGGAAACAACCTTTCATTAGCTTTTTAAATTCTTCCTCCCTGTAATGAAATACTGGAAGATATATTGGACACCTATTTCTAAATCAGTTGAGAAATAAAACTGCTCAACTATTACCAATAAACTAAATATTTATCAGGTAACTGAGGTTATTTTTAAATGATTATAAGATCAATTAAACCAATAAAAAAAATGTTGAAGTGCTTTATAAATTCCAAAAGTATACCCCAGTTACATAATAGAATCTGAGCCTCAGAAGAAGAAAACCAACAACAAGACACAGTTTAGATAATCAATAAGAGGCCACTAAAGTTATTTTTGCAAATGACCAATGATTTGAAGCCACATTTCTGAAATTATATTTAAATTTTAAAATTAGGACACTGGAAAGCAGTGTCATAAATGCTCAAAAACACATGGAAAAATTGATTTTCAAACAGTGTTTTTAAAGTGTTTTATAAACATGATACAATTTTTTGTTATTAAACCCTGAAGTTAAATATATTTCTTAATTTACCAACCAGCTTCACTGTATTCAGGTCTTAAATGTAATTTTCATCTACTTTCTAAACTCTCATCTGGAAATCTACATTTATCTGTAGATATGGGAAATATTATTTGTTAGATCCTCCAAATATTAAAAATATAAGCTGATAATTTCCCTCTGGCTTGATCATTCCATGATTCTAGAATATACATGCCTTTAAGAATCCAATACACTTGACAGTAGACCAAGAAGCAACATGAATAATAAGCAGAGAACTGCACTACCTTTATGACTATAATTTTTAAAAAACTTTGAAAGCATTCATCAAATACTAATCAGAAATAGATACACCAGATAAAACTAAGCTCAAATTGTTAAACTTACAAAATAACAAAACAAAATTAAATCCCATTGAGAAATATTAGAACCAAGTAAAAGTAATAAGAATTAATATTTATATACACGGCCCCCACCGGACCCGTGAAGCGGCTTTGCCCCTTGCTTTGGACCTCGGGCCTCACTTCTCCTCCAGATGGACCCCAAGTGCTCCTGCCCCACTGGCGGCTCCTGCAGCTGTGCTGGCTCCTGCACCTGCAAAGCCTGTAGATGCACCTCCTGCAAGAAGAGCTGCTGCTCCTGCTGCCCCGTGCCAAGTGTGCCCAGGGCTGCGTCTGCAAAGGGGCCTCGGACAAGTGCAGCTGCTGTGCCTGACGTCGCGGAGAGCCTGCCCCGGGTGTCAATGGAGGAACACGGGCCGACCTGCGTTTTTACACCACTCTGACTTGATTGCTACATTCCCTTTCCTATGAAATATGTAAGTGGTAATAAAAGTTGTTGACACTAAAAAAAAAAAAAAAAGAATTAATATTTATAATATGTAAAGAGCTCATAGAAATTTATTTTTCAAAAATAGCTAGGGGCTTCCCTGGTGGCGCAGTGGTTGAGAGTCCGCCTGTCGATGCCGGGAACACAGGTTCGTACCCCGGTCCGGGAGGATCCGACATGACACAGAGCGGCTGGGCCCGTGAGCCATGGCCGCTGAGCCTGCGCATCCGGAGCCTGTGCTCCTTAACGGGAGAGGCCACAACAGTGAGAGGCCCGCGTACCGAAAAAAAAAAAAAAAAAGAAAATTAGAGTACAGAAATTAGCAAAATGGAAAGTGTTTATGAAAATATGGTTTTGAAAATAAGGGCTATATCAATATCATGATTATAACTATTTCAAATGTGGGGCTATGAGCAAAGATCAGGAGTATACAAGGAAAACCTAAAAATCAGATCGATAGATTGTAAAAGGTGATTGGATAGTTATATCTTTTATTTATTTGTTTCATAATAGTGCATGAGGGATAAAATTTAAAACATGACTAGAACAAATGAATGCAGTAATCTAATGAGTTCCTAAATAAAATCTCCCAAATGCATCAACCAGTACCTACCATGAGACAATGACTACTCCCCAGGCAAGTTCACCCACGGCCGGATCTCTGCACCCAAAGCAAGACTCAAATTTTACACAAAATGAGACTGTGAAGGACCCATAGCATATCCGTGTCCTCAGAGCCATTAATCCACACCCAGGTCTTTAAACATTTACTGTATAGCTTGTGATGTTAGGAATGGCTCATTGTTATCCTTTTAACTGTACCACATCCATTATTTCTACGGGAGTTCATGACATGCTACCAAATCACGTTGTTTGAATACAGGCAGTTCTCAACTTACAAACACCTGACTGAGGAAAACCAAAAATAAAACCAGCTGCCGCTGTCCTCGGGTTGTTGCCTTCTAACACTACCAGAGGTCTTGCTGATACTCCCAGAGAGACTCAGCTGTTGTGAAAAAAATCTTAAACTTCTTAGAGCATTGGAAGGGAGGAAGGGTCAAAGAAATGAAAGCAGGACCAGCCAGGAAAGCCACACAAGGCCCGTGCTTACCCTCAAGAGGGCTCAATAAACATTTGATGAATTAATGAATTACTTTCCACGTTCACTCCTGTAGTGTGAGCCTGATGACTCTGTCCCTATCCTATTCCAACAGCCTAATAACAGGCCTCCTTCTTGGGCTCCTGATTCATGGAGCTGGAGCTAAAGAAGGGAATCGAAATCCAGAAACAAACAGCTGTGATCAAGAGGCTGCCCACTAAGGCAGTTCACAGGACAGAGTCCAAGCCTAGGACCAACTCAGAAAGGTCTATTTCCAAAAGTGCAGGCAGAAGGTACATGATATACATAAAGATAACAAGACATAAACGGTGAAAGAAATACTGAAGTTGAAAGTCTAGCAAAGCGTATTAACAAGGATGCCAAATAAGAGATCAAAACAATGAAGTCTTGGGCTTCCCTGGTGGCGCAGTGATTGAGAGTCCGCCTGCCGATGCAGGGGACACGGGTTCGTGCCCCAGTCAGGGAAGATCCCACATGCCGCGGAGCGGCTGGGCCCGTGAGCCATGGCCGCTGAGCCTGCGCGTCCGGAGCCTGTGCTCTGCAACGGGAGGGGCCACAACAGTGAGAGGCCCGCGTACCACAAAAAAAAAAAAAAATGAAGTCTTAGTGTGATATGGAAGAAGTAGAGATGTATCAAAGTAAGGGTGGGCTGGTTTGGGAATAATCTTGTGACCCCTCAGAGCCCCAGTTTGATGTATTACTCCAGCGTCACTCAGATGGCAGAATCACTTTATACACATCTGAAGTCTAGTAACTCCTCAATTCATTTCACCATATATATATATATAGTCATCTTCTGAAAATTTGAGCCACTCCATTGCTCAAAAATCTTCCTCAGCCCGTCTCACCAACTGAATTAGAGAAATCATAGAATCTTAGCGTTTGAGAAGGTTTTAAGACCTTTTAGCTCACAGTGAAAGGGGTAAAACAACTTCACTCTTTCATTACAGATCCATCACAATACGGTCCAGGCTATACTCCTTATGATTCTCTGATCCTATCCTTGCACACGTCTTGCCTCCTGGCTTTCACTCATGGCCACCATGCTGAACAACTACAGGGGGCACCATTTATATCACAGTCTATGTGAATGCTGCCTTCAAAAGTTTAGCAATATTCAACTCTTAGGCAGCCATACAGGGTGCTCCTACTTTCATCTGTAACATTCTCTCCACCTGGAATGCCATCTCTCAAACGCATCTCTGCTTTTAAGATGCTAAACATTCTTCAAAGTCCATAAAACCTTTCCAGTTCCTACAATTGGTTGTAATCTTTTTCTTTGAACTTTCATTTCATTTGGTTTATGCCTCTTTTATGCATATTCTGTCTTCCAGTATAATGAGTTAGTTATGCATGTCTTATAAGCAATCCTAGATTGTATGTATACTCCCTGAAAATGTAAATAGCATAGGATTCACCTTTCTTTCTACACAGTTCCAAGCTCATTGCCCAAATCAGGACAGGTACTTAAGTAACTGTTGACTGGGACTTTTGGTTGGGATGGAAACAGATGATTCAGGAACTAGAAATGTTGGAGTAGTTTAGACTGGAAAGGAATATAGTGATAGATAACGTAGGACTAAATTTTGATAACCTGATGCCCTCAGGCCCGCTAGGTTGGACGGGCTGCTAAGTGGCAGGATGTCACTCTCAGAGTCACACTTCTCCTTGTTTCAAAATTTTGCCTAAGGGCTTCCCTGGTGGCGCAGTGGTTGAGAGTCTGCCTGCCGATGCAGGGGACACGGGTTCGTGGTCCGGTCCGGGAAGATCCCACATGCCGCAGAGCGGCTGGGCCCGTGAGCCATGGCCGCTGAGCCTGCCCGTCTGGAGCCTGTGCTCCGCAACGGGAGAGGCCACAACAGTGAGAGGCCCGCGTACCGCAAAAAAAAAAAAAAAAAAAAAAAAAAATTTTGCCTAAGACCAAACATGTACTTATGGAAAAAGAGAATTTCCTCTTCACCTCTTCCTCCTGCCAGTAAGACACAACCTTCTGAGAAAATGAATTCCCAATTCTACATGACCAATTAAAAGCACAGTTTTGAAACAAAATACAAAGTAAGCCAGCACAATTTAACCTGCTTTATATAATATCAAGAAATAATTTTCCTTTTTCAGTTAACAAAAACCTACTAAAGAGCAAGTTTAAACACAAATGAGAAACACCTGGAGAGGAGATATACCATCTCGGAGGGACCTAAATATGGTTTTCTCTACTATATGGAGCCCATGTTTTTGCCTAGCACATAATATACATTTTCTTAATTAGTATGCATGCTAAAATATCAATTTTAATAGATGTGTCATGCTCCAGGGAAACCATTATGATATATCAAAGGATGATTAGCCATATAAAATATGATTTGGCATTAACTATATAAAAAGACATCTTCAAATTGGTATATACAGATTTCTATCTATATACATAAATCTATCTGAATATTTTTGAAGACTAAAATATGCTGTGTTCACGTGGCATTGGTATAGTGTACACTGGTTGATGATTCAAAATATTTTCGTATGTATCTACATACATGAGCATTTATAATCTGAAAAATAAACCCCATGCATTTTAAGACAATTTAAATATGAACAGGGCAGAGGAAAGGGCAACAATATTAAAGAGTACAGAGCTGGGGAATGAATTACATACTAAGGATGTAAAATAAGCCTTCACATACCAAAAATTTTTGAGATTTTTAAAAAATATATATCAAAAAGGTTAAAAGTACTTGGCTTTCAGCCAAAAAATTCTCAGGGTCATTATCATGAACACAGATCACCCAGAAAACCTACATATTTATTTATATTGATTTATTAGAAAAATACTAGAGTCATTATCATGAGCATAGATTACTATAGCAAATCTTATACACGCACACACACACAAACACTTATGGAGACTCTCCTATAAGACAAGGAATACATTAAGCCCTGGAAATGCAGTACCAGATGGGATAAGCATGGTCTCAGCCCTGGTAGAACTTAGATTCTAAGAAGAAAGATCAACCAATAGTTACTGTAAACTGGGGTAACTCAGTAATGCCTCCTCAAGCTACTGAGATGCATGCATTTGCTTACTCCTTCACTCTTCGGCTTCCCCATTGGCCTATATTTTGTTTGCCTTTTTAAGATCTTATGTCTGATCTCCACAGTTTGTCTATTTCCTTCTTCACTTTCAGGCTGTCCGCTATCACTCTTGCAATCAGTGTGCCATCCTTTACCAGCGACACTCTTCTCCTTCCCTCTAATGTACAGCTCCTGATCATCTCTAGAAGATTGGATCACTGAGCCAGTGAAAACTGAGACTCAAATAAGGACAAATAAGCTCCAAGTGATGGCTTATTAAGTGTTTTATATCACTGTGGTTTGATGAAATCGTGGCGTTCTTTCTGATGTGATATTTCTATTATCTTATTGACCCAGACAGGCATTTGAGAAGACAGTTTAAGCAAATGTTCTACCCACAAAATTTCCCACCTCTTCTCCCAACCCCTTCTAAAAACATTACAAAAACATTAAAAACCCCACACTTCTGCTTAAAAGAAATATATTTGCTGTCAGAAAAGGTTTCTTTAAGCAGAGTACTTGGAAATGGTATCATAACATATAGACTATGTTTCTCAAAGAGCAGTCCTCAAATCACCTGCATCAGAGTTGCCTGATTTGCTTCTTAAAATTCAGGTTTCCTATGCTCCTCCTCAGACCTAGTGAATCGTATTTATAGAGCCTAAGAACTTGAACTTTTTTAAAGCACCTCGGGAGCCTGTTGAGCATGATAAAGCTTGAAACCACTGATCTGAATAATCAAAGAGTGCTCATTGAAGATGTCAGGCTGAGCTTAAAGACCCAAGTCCTTATTTCACTATCAGCCTGTCACACTTACCAAGTGCCACCTTCTGCAAAGCACTGGATAAAATTAAGTTTAAAAAGTTTTTTAAAAATAACGCTGAAAAGCTGTCGCTGCCCAGGAAGCTTCTATTCTGACCAGGAAGACAAAACACAGACAAATGAAAAAGCTTTAAAATAGACACACGCAGCATTCAGGGGGAGCTGATGGGGACCCAGCAGCATTCCGCTGTATGGTGGGCAAACGAACATTGAGAGGGGCCGAGTCCAGGACTGAGCAGAGTACCACTGGAACCCATAAAGGAAGACTTCCAAGACAAGCGTGGGGCAGAACTGAAAAGGAGAGATTTTCAAGCGCGAGCCTCTGAAGAGGTGTAGGGGTTGCCAGAGGGCACTTAAGATCAAGAAGAAAATACGTATCATCATATCTCTTGCTGCCATAGAGAAATGCCCAGATGCAGGGTTAGCAAAACCTTAGACATTGTTTGGGCGAACCTTGAAAATGAGCTTTGACAAATACATATTATCTTTTGAGGCAGACAGAGGAGGTATTGTTATGCCCAGTCTATAGATGAGGAAACTAAGAATCATCTGAGGCCCTTTCCAGAACTGGTCCTTTCCTTCCATCAGAGATTCTCTGCCCGGCCTGACACTGCCCCAGGTAGAAGGGTAATTAGTTCATCACCTGTCCTTCAAAACAGCAAGCCATTCAAAAACATTATGTTTCTCCCTCCCTCCATTTCAAGAAGCCAGGGGGAAGATGTGTGTGTGTGTTTTTGTGTGTGTGTGCATGCACGCGTGCACACACCTGTGTGCGCATGGCCACATGTGAGCATACACGTATGCATACGAGTGTGTGACTAATTTAACTAACCAGTCATTATTTCTTAATAAAGAGTCACTGTACTTTAGCATCTCATGACTGCTCCAGCAGCACTAGCATTTATGACAAATTGTGTTGAAAAATAATCTCTTTGATTTGTGATCAAAATGACCACTCCAAATCGTCATACTGGCTTAGCTAGACACATCTTTCCTCTGGCTGTAGTGTCCAATATGATAACCACAGGTAGCTGTTTAAATTTAATTTAAAATTAACATTAAAGTTAAACATTTAGTCCCTCAGGTGCACCAGCCACATTTCAAGTGCTCCAAAGCCACATGGGGTTAGTAGCTACCCTGTGGCCAGTGCAGATATAGGGCAGTCCCATCGCTGCAGAGTTCCATTGGACACACTGCTCCAGAGTACCATTCCTTCCGAAAATACAACTACAGATCCCAATACAAACAACAGTTGTTATTTACATCTAGTTCTAAACATATGCCAACAACACTGACCAAACTGTGTTGTTCCCTTCCACTAAGCCTGTCCAAGTGCCTTGAGGAGAAATTCATAGCTTGCTCCTCAGACATCTATTAATCCCTTCTGCTCATCGTACTTCTCTTTTCATGGTGGTTTTCATCCTAGCTTGATAGTTATGTGCACATCATTCCCCCTACAGTGAGCTCCTCCAGACCAGCGGGGTCACTTGAGCACTCTCACAACCCAACTCAATAAGAGTTCCATAAATACAAGGTATATTCTTAATTAAAAGACTACTAAGGGGCTTCCCTGGTGGCGCCGTGGTTGAGAGTCCGCCTGTCGATGCAGGGGACACGGGTTCGTGCCCCGGTCCGGGAAGATCCCACATGCCGCGGAGCGGCTGGGTCCGTGAGCCATGGCCGCTGAGCCTGCGCGTCCGGAGCCTGTGCTCTGCAACGGGAGAGGCCACAACAGTGAGAGGCCCGCGTACCGCAAAAAAAAAAAAAAAAAAAAGACTACTAGGTAGAACATAATATTAATGGGAACATCCAGAGAATAAAAATATAGAAATGAAAGGAAGACAGAAAAAGGTCTAAAGCATGGTAAGGTTTTGTAATCATTACCAAGTGGCAACTGCTTAGATGGAAATATTGCTTGTGCTGCATATTTAGAAGGAGAAAAATCAAATTCTTTTAGGAGTAGGTCCGAAAATGTACTGAGCTGATATCATAAACCAGAGGAGCACTGGGCTACCTGTCAGCTACCCTACGTCAGTGTCATCAGCCAGCGCACAGAGACTGGCCCCAACCCCTGTGCAGGGTGACAAAGCCAGTGCTCTCAGTGACCTATGGGAATTGGACAGCATAGCTTAGGAGAAGCTTTTTCAATAAAGTTTGTATCAGTTTGATTCTTATTCATGCAATTACACTGTCCTCAAAACCTCAAGCCTTGGGATTCAAATGAGAACCCCTTCTCTCACTCTGAGAACTTCCTCTGGACCACTAAAAAAAAAAAAAAAAAAAAAAAAAAGTAAATTTCCTTCATGTTATCATTTGGATAGTTTCAAATAATCTAACATATGAACAATATCTGATATTTTTTAAAAGCCTGTTAGGGCGGGCTTCCCTGGTGGTGCAGTGGTTGAGAATCTGCCTGCCAATGCAGGGGACACGGGTTCAAGCCCTGGTCTGGGAAGATCCCACATGCTGCGGAGCAGCTGAGCCCGTGCGCCACAACCACTGAGCCTGCGCTCTAGAGCCCACAAACCACAACTACTGAGCACGCCCAGAGCCCGTGCTCTGCAACAAGAGAAGCCACCGCGATGAGAAGCCTGCACACCGCAATGAAGAGTAGCCCCCCCTCGCCGCAACTAGAGAGAGCCCGCGCGCAGCTACGAAGACCCAACGCAGCCAATAAATAAATACATTAATTAATTAATTAATTAAAGGTCTCATTAAAAAAAAGAAAAAACCTGTTGCGGGGGGCAACCCATGTATCAGGGCACACTGGATGTGTCTATGAAGATGGAAAAATTAAAAAGGAAAAGTTATCACATTTGTACTTCACCACTCAGGGTTTTATTTAGTCAACTTTAATTCAGTTTCCAGTTCTTAATTAAGCTTCAGGACACTTTCCCACAGGCCGTGGAAGCTAAAGATACCTTCAGGGCCACCTTAGGCCAGGGGAAAGGTAACTTCACAGGAAATGAAACCAGGCAAAAAAGCGAGAGCACAAGTGATGACAGTCGGAGAGATCAAGATAAGGGCTAGAGGGGGTGCTAAGGTGGCCTACAGAGGAAGCGAAACTTCAAACCCGTGTAGACGCATCATTTTCCACAAGAAAGTCACCCACTCCTGCCCCCACCTCACCTTCACCCCCATCTTCTTTGCTCATCATTATGGCCTTTCTTCATTTTTAACATTTTAGATTGATAAAAAGCAGCCAACCAAAAGCCCCACCCTGCCAAATGCTTGATTAGCCAAATCGCCAACGGCAAGTTGCACCTCCGCACACACCTTTTCTGCCACAACGTCCCCCAAACTTGGTTAACCTGGGGCCCTGAAACACTACCAGGCTCCCAGTATATGAACAAAGGCGCTGGGGAGGTGCTTGGACTTTGCAGTCGCGGTACAGGCGATGGAGCAGGATGGCTAAGCCCCCTGTGTTAGACTCCGGGCATCACTGCATATCCGTGTGTAACTCTGGGCAAGCTATTTATCTTCTCGGTGCCTCCACTTCCTCATCTGTCAACTAACGACAGTTACCATATGCCAGCAAATATAAGTTGTCCACCAATTCTAAGACATATGCATAGTTTTCCTATTTCAACATTTCTGAAGCCAGATGGTGTCTTGCTATCATCAAGAGCATCTTTCAATTAATTGTAGGGTTTACTGTTCTTTCTTAGAAATACATCAAATGCCATCTTACGAGTGATGGCACCTTAACGCCTATGAGATATGGTAGAACCTATTTCATAGGGGTTTTGGTAAAGATTAAATTTGTTAACATAATGTTAGTATTTAGAATAGTGCTTGGCCCTGAGTAAGATGTGCAATTATTATTAGTTAAATTTATGACTCTGAAAATGGATGCGGTCGTAAGATAAAATCCTCCTATTATTAACCATAAACTGTGTGTTAGAATGACGGTTAATGCAGAGGTGTGGGGAGGGATGGTGAAATACCTACTTAAACTCTGATTTATCCCCAGCCCTTGGCACTGTGCCTGGCACAGAGTAAGTTCTCAATAAGCAACTGCTGACTAAAGCAACTGAATGTACAACCCAGCCTTATTCATGCCACAAGACTCCTTGCAACAAACAAAACATCTAATATCCCTTCATATAAAGGGAAACCAGTAGGTGCATGGCTCTTTTTAAAGGCTGGGAACATTTTTCTAGATCAAGACTTGGGGCAGATTTTCTCCCCCATAACGGCCCCTCTACTTCGACTGTCTGCAAATTTAAATCCTGAACCCCATCTGTCAAGGCCCAATTCAAATTTCATTTCTTCTAAGATGTTTTTCCCATCTTATCCTCCCTCTTTCTATTGCACCTTCACATTCATCTCAGCCACCATACTCACTTTATTTGGACCTCATGGGACAGAAGAACACTACCTGTGCTAAAATATTGTATCAGAATGGGAACTCTGTCTTAATTGTCACTGCCTCCCCTGTAAGGTCTCACACAGAGTCCATCTGCTTATATTTGAATTGGGGCCCCGCCCCACCAAAAAAAAAAGATACTGAAGTTCGAACCCCAGTACCTCAGAATGTAACCTTATTTGGAAATAGAGTTGTTGCAGATATAATTAGTTAAGATGAGGTGATACTGGAGTACGGTGGGACCCTAATCCAGTATGACTAGTGTTCTTAGGAGAAGATGCCATGTGAAGACACAGAGATACAGAGAGAACAGCATGTGAAGATGGAGACCAATATTGCAGTGATGTACCTACCAGCCAAGGAACCACAGGACTGTAGGCCTGAACCAGAAGCTAGCAGAGAGGCATGGAATATATTCTTCCTCATGGCCCTCAGAAGGAACCAACCCTGCTGACATTTTGACTTCAGACTTCTAATATCCAGAGCTGTGAGGAAATAAATGTCTGCTATTTTCAGGTACCTAGTTTACGGTACTTTGTCATAGCAGCCCTGGAAAACTACCATCTCTCCTCACTTTGAGGCTGTGACACTGGACTCTATTGTTGTTCTTCTTCTCTGGCCAGCCTTTTCTAATCTTCTTGGTGGGCTCATGCCCTTGTTTCAAGATTTTAAAAGTTGGGGATTCTCCAGGGTTGGCCCCAAGACTTCTTCTCACACTAAATATCCTCCTTTACATCCTTTCATCTACCCCAATTCAATTACCAATCTATCCTCTCCTCTAGATGCACGTGTGCAACTGGCTACTTGACATCTCCACATGGATAGTTCAAAGCCACTTTACACTCAACAAATCCAAAAACTAACATCACCACTCCCTGAAACCGGGCTCCTCTCAGGCCAATGAATGGCAACTCTGCCCATTCAAGTGCACAGGCCACACACAGGATTCAGTCTTGGCTATTTCCTCTCCTTCACTCTCCACATCCAATCCACCAACAAATCCTCTATTTCTCCCCACGGAAATTTCTCAAATCTCCCCGCTTTTCCCCATTCTCCACCTCCACCGCTCCGCTGCAGTGGATTAATCCAATGTTAACAACCCACTCCCTAGATTACTGCGATAGCCTCTTGACTAGCTCCAGATCCATTCTTGGCACCCTCCAATTTGTTCCCCAGCAGACTGAGTAATATTCACAAAGCAAATCTGACCCTTTCATCTCCATGCTCAAACAACTTCTTTGGCTTTCCATTCCATTCGTCTTAGGATAAAGACCAAAATCCTAAACCAAGGCTCTGCAAGGCTCTACCGACTCTCCCCCTTCACCTCCCTTGCTCTTGAAGGTGCTCCAGCCACAGTAATGCTCCTTTGATTTTGATGGGACCCATGATCCCGCCCATCACGGGCCGGTGTGCAAGCTGCTCCCTCCACCTGCAGAACCCGCCAACTCCCTTCACTTAGTTAATGTCTTCTCATCAGTCACTCTGGGCTCAACACAACCCTCCTCAGAAGATCTTTCCTTGCCTTCGCCAAAAAGACAGAGCTGCCCCGTTCTCCTCTCTCCTCGCACCTTCCTCTTCTCCTGCGTAGCACTTAAGCATAGTTTGTAATTATACAGTCATATGATTATTGGATTAATATGGATGCGTGTCCCCCACAAGGGCTGAAACCACAACTTTCTTGTTCCCACTGTATCTCCAGCTCTTAGAACAGTGTTTGGCATATAAACAGACATTCGATAAATATTTGTTAAGTAACTTAAGGAATAGTAAGCAAACATGATATATGTGTTGAAAGAAGCTACGGTGTTTTAATTGTCTATCATACTGTAATGCAAATTCTTTCTTTATATACAGTACTTTTTAATTTTCCAAAAGCTTCTATTCTAACCCAGTGGATATACAAAAATATTATAGGCAATAAGTTTAGTTTAGCTAAACTAGATTTTAAACATATTGCTTCTAATATGGTATTGTTAATACGTATGCTGCCACAAACAATTATTAATTTATGTCACTAAAAATTTCAAATCTAATTAGGTAACTTCTTTCCTACTCTTATTCTAATCGTCCACATATGAGTAGGTGAAAGTTAAGTAACAGTTTCATCTGTGATATGCTCTCAGTTTTGCCACCAATTCTTCCTTCTCCAAGATGATCAATCTACTTGATTTGAAAAATAAAATACGCTTAATAGTAGAAAAATAAAGTACTGGTGTTACATCTCCAAAATGAGAGTCACTTACTCATCCCAGCCCTATTAAAACATTTTCCTCAAATTTTCCTGAGTGCATGTCTTGGTGTGGTGCTGAGAAGGCCACAGCAACAGCCAGCAGAAGCCACATGTATGACTTCCCTGTAAAGCTCACCCACAGAAGATGGCAACGGGTATGAGTGCATGTGAACTTCAAATTGACAAATTTCATTCTCATTAACAGTGATGATAAAAGAGAATGTAACACATCTTTTCTAAATGATGGGGAAATGTTAGTATTTCAGATTTTATTTTATTTAAGGAGAGTCTTATGTACAACTTCCAATGATATGTGTACCCAACAGCTGCCACAAACCTTGGACATGATTGTACAAAGGGCAACAACGCTAAGCAATATCCCCAAAATAATCGTATCTGTGCATCAGATAAGCAAATTCTGTCTCTCAAATAGCTTCACACACTTTCTCAAAACTATAATATTTTTTCATAATTTTAACAAGAACACTATTATTACTGAAATGAAACTATCACAATAGCCTCTCTCCTCCCTTTTTCAATACTTTCTTCCTTCAACACCCCCCCCCGACCCTTCTCTTCACCATCCTATTTATTTTTTCTATTAAGCAAACTCAGAGTTAAAACTGCAACAGTACCCAGAGTTTTCATGGATGCAAATTCTGCTTCCTACTAGCTACATCTTCCTGGGTCGTATACCCTACTTGGTCCTCTTACCTTTGAATTCAGTTTTGAATTTAGATTTTACTTTAAAAAAAAAAAACCAAAAAACCCTATTAAAGCACTAATAGACTAGATGCCTCCTAACTACAGCATTTGGGCATTCTGCATTGGCTTTCAACTCTGCAGGCCTGTGGCTGTTTCAGAATTGTCTCCCCAAGATTCATGCCCATGAGGTCATGCCCAGCTGACCTCTTTGGAACGTGATGCCATGAAGCACAGCTGTAAAAATAGAGCACTCTATAAGAACTTCTTATTCACCAATAAACACAATGTGCTTTCAATTTTAGAGAACTAACATGTTCATATCTTATAAGTACAGGGGAAATAAATGAATGAAAGAGCCTTAACTTACACAAATGTTTTTTTCTCCCATGACCAAGCAATGTAAAAACAAACTGACACATACAGGTTTCGATAATTTTGAAAATGAGGATGGCATAAAAGCCATTTAACTGAGAGAGCCTGAAGTCTCAGATTAAATCATTCTCACCATGATTTTTTTTAATATAATGTCTGTTATTAACACATTCATGTGTTTCTTCTTAGTATATAATTCCCTACATATTATTTTACTTTTAAGTCATACAATTTAGATTGTTTTATTTTTTAAAACATATTTTCCGCTTTGATTTAAATGTCTTTGTTAACTCCAAGTCACTGATCTATCCCTTTAATGCCATTTTCATTCACTCACACTGGATTTCTTAATTCCAGTGTATTTGCCATTTTTTTAAAAATTTTAGGTCTATAAAAACACAAGCAAAAAGAACTGTCAAAAATTATAAAGACCTTTAAAGTAAGTCAGCTCAACTCTCTTTTTTCATGAGATATGATCTAAATAAAGTAAATAAAAGGAAAACTAGAAAATAATAGTATGAAATGCATTTTGTATGAAATATATAAAATTCCTCTATCTTCTTCCTGATGACAGAGCTTTGATTCACCCATTTCAGAGCTTCATATTTTAAGATTTGATTATAATTGTGCTTTAAAAATCAAAAAGTGAATCTTACTAGATTCTCTTTGGCGAGGTCAGGGATGCGCTTTGCCAGTGACAGCTCAAATCAGGAACCGTCTACAAATATCTTCTAATTAAATCTAGGTCCACAGTAGTCTTCTCACATACAGGCCTTTTTTTCAAATCACATTGCTCTTAATGAAACACATGTTGTAATGCAGTTTATAGGATGGATAAGTTTATTATTATTCTATTCAAAGACCCACTTTTATAAATTTCCTCTTATTTTCCTTCTACAAATAAACTCTACGTTCAAACCTATTAACCTTTAGGAAATAAAACGCAATATCCATCATCTGTGCAAGAATAGTAACGTTACATGTTTAAATATTGATAATCATATTTAGTTTAAAAAAAATACCCTGACACAGCTCTCACTCCACTCCTTTCACATTTAGTGTGACTATTCTCAAGTAATATTAATAACTTATAAATAAATATATGCCAACTCCACATTGGTCAGTAATGTTAAAGAGCAAAGAATCTTGGTCCTCAGTGGAGGCAGAAATGTCTCAGTTACCTATTCACAGATGAAACCACAGGAGTTAAAAAACACTCTACATATTCTTTATTCTGGGTAAAAACAGAGACCTTTCAAGCACATTTTTATGTCCTTAAACATAAACTTTTTAAAAATTTTCTACAGTAGGAAATTTAGTTTCATCATATGAAGTTATTCTGTTCATTGTAAAGACACAGTAGTCAAATTTTCTATAAGCCCTGCAAACATTTCCTTTCACACTCATTTCACCTCCAAAGATAAGAATTATAGACCATTTTGCATACCTGCTACATAAGGTCACAGAGTTACAGCTAAAAAGAAAGTCACAAACATAAGAATAATGTCCCTCCTGTCATCTTCTGCTGCTTATTTGTCACTTAGTTATCTTGGTATCTCCAAGAGTCCTGGCTTCTAAAGGTCAGGGCACTCAGAGCTGGCCTTGGTCCAGTGGCTCACAGTGCTACCATTTCCCAGGGAGTTCCAGTACTGTTCCACTCTTGTACCACCCAGGTAACACGTTCCCATTCTGGATTACCACCACTAACAAACTGAGGACCCACCCCCCAAGGCCCATACCAGAAAGAGAGCTCATTTGGCTATTCCCCAACTACCAAGAAACAAATTCCCAAATACATCTTAAACTTCAAGACTTTAGGAGCTGGATTATTGTTTGAAATAATTTTTTTTTAAAAAAGTGCCCTTAGAAAAAGAAAAGAAACTTAACCACTAACAGGGAGAAAGACTTTTTAAAATCAGATTTACTAACCTGGATGAGAGTAATTATCAATCCCATCTGTTTCCAGTAATTTATTCATTCATTCACCCATGTATCCAGCAAACGTATAACAGCTACAGTAAGGAAGCAGGAGGGTCAGTCATGATAAAGAGGTGTCTTGAGGTTTGAATTCAGACTGCCTGTTAAACGCAAGCTCCAAAACACACTAGCTTTGCGACCTTGGACAAGATACTTTATCTCTCTGTCCTTCAGCTTTTTCACCCTTAAAATGAGGAGACTGAAAGTCCCACCTGACAAGAGGATAAAGATTTAAAGATATGGATTAAATTAACACACGTAAAGTGCCTAGAAAAGTTCCTGGCACTCAATAATTTTTATTGTTAGTTATCACTATTAACTAAAAGCTTGATCAGATTCTAAAGTTACAATGATAAATAAGCTCTATTGCCCGGCTCCCAACTGAAGACGACAATGGAGTGGGGCCATGAACTAACTTTGAACTTGTTTATCCTAATCTGAAAACACTAGAGAAAAAAGGATTTTAAACTTCTTTTGGTAATTCGAGGATTTAATCCTAAATCAGAAACTTCTGTGTCTAATTTAAATATCTTCCCTACACCTACCAATAGTAGGAGCTTAAACAGCCATTCACACGAAATAGCAAATGATAGACAAAAAATAAATGCCAGCCACCTCCTAGTTATTAAATCACTTTTCAGTTTTTATCTTACTTTAACTGTCCATAGCCTTTGGTATTGACACTCCCTCCCTCTTTGGGGAAACCCTGGCTCCTACGATATGACTTTCCTGGTTGCCCTCCTGTATCTCTGGTCCACATCTTCATGGCCTGGTCTCAGCTTGCATCTCTACCCTATTTTTCATGAGCTCCCAATTATCCTTTAAGCTTCACACACACTAAACTACTTAGGATTCCCCAAACTCCCCCATGCATTCTCAAACCCTCACCACACTGTTCTAGAGACCTACTGACCCTCAGAAAAGCTGCTGAGGGAACGGTTCACCCCTCCCCCAAGGATGGCTTAGGGCTCCTTCCAGGTCTTCTCACCCCCTACTGCCTTCTATTTTTGCACTTATTCCACAATATCCTAGTCCTTGGATTACAAGTCAGTTCCCTCGCTAGACCATGATGGCTTTGAGGGTAGCGATGTAAGCTTTCAATTATTATTTGATAATATATAAGTAACTTAAATAGGTAAATAAGTAGACTTTTAACAATTTCCTCCTTTCCTAGTATGTATTGAGTGCTTATGATAGACCAAGTACTTTACATATATTAACTCATTTAATCCTCAGAACAACCTTTGAGATCCGTTTTAGGAATTACCCCTGTTGTACAGGTGAGGAAAACTGAGGCTAAGAGACATGATGCAACTTTCCCAAAGTCACACAACTAGAAAGTGGCTGAGGCAACGTTCAAACCCAGGCAGCCCAGCTCTGAAACCCACACTCCTGGTCATGCTCTATACTGCCTCTTCTCTAGCCATAAACCTGATTAAGCAACAGAACTGGCTCTCAACAAGGATGATGAAATTTACATCCCTAGAGCATTAAATATAGATTTTTTTTTTTAAAGACCAACTTGTCTCTGGAGGCAAAGGAAAGACCAGATGACCACAGCATGCTCCTTCCACTACTATATACCTTCTCTCATTATTTTACATACTCATCCATACTCTCCAGAAAACGAAGAAACATGTTTTAATATAAATTCTGCCCAATATCTAACACACTGAGTATTATCAATAAATCAATAATTATGAACAACTGCATCACTGATAAGGACAAATATTTATAAGTTAATACTTAAATAAACACGAACTGAAATACAGCTGACACCATAAAGAAAAGAATAAAATAGAGAGGTGATGCTACCTATTACATTTCCCATTATGTTAGCTTCAATCTTCCACACTCTATCAGAACTTTTACTTAGCCCAACCCAACCAAGAGGTTATATTCAACACTTTGGAAAATACTTTTTTTTTTAAGGCTATTCATATTCACTTCCAAATAATATTCTAGTTGAGATACTTTATTGGATGGAACCCAGTCTGTTTTTCATTCGTTGCACCTCAGAGAGACAGGGAAACTAAGACCCACCATCAAACCAATGCTTTCAGGAATAAAATATCTAAGTTTCCAAGTCCTATACTCAAGTTACTCATTTTGTCACAAATATTTATTGAGCACCAAGATCAGCTACATAATTTACAAAGCCCAGTGCAAAGCAGGAATACAAGACCCCTCGTTCAAAAACTAAGAATTTCCAGGCAACAGAGCATTAAACCAAGCTCAGGGGCCTGTGGGACTGCACAGGTCACATACCCACCCACGAAGCTAGCCCTCTTGAGCCCCTAGATTCTATGCTGGGCACCATCCTAGGCACTGAAAGTAGAGAAGTGGCCTTTTAATCCACAATCCCCAATTCCAGAAAGGTTCAAAGGCAACATCAAAGATCCTATTAGGCAAGGAATGGTCAAAGAGAAATCATGTTTAAGAGCTCAAAGAATCTTTGGATCTCTTACTGGTATGTAGCGCCTTAGGGTTAAGTGCTAATAAAAATGATTCAAATTCAAGTGGACTGATCTTTTGCTTCACTGAAGGTCTTCCTTTGTAAATCAATAGGTCAATACGTTTGTTAAAAAACGATTCTCCTTAGATGAAAAAGGAGGACTACGCATGATCAGTACAGTAAACAAAGCACCCGGGCTGACGATATTGCTAAATATCATGCTTCTTTCAACATTTTTCAACTTACTAAATGCCTACTGTGCCTCTACTATGTGTTTACACCTCGTTGAAAAAAACCAAATACTGTCTCATATTCGCTGAATTCAAACCACTGAACAAAAAGAGGACTCTGAAATTACAGCCCAGAAAGAGGAAACAGCGTCTAAAACATGAGAGATAGTGGCAGCATCTTAGTATCTTCAATGGGCACCTGTGCCCTGGGCAACTGCTCTGGGCAGGGCCCTGTTCTAGGCCTTGAGGAATCAGTGAGGACAAGACAAACTCTGCCCTGGCTTATGAAATTCACTGGGAAAGGCAGACAGTAGAAAACAAATTTTTTTTTAAATACTTTTTTAAATATTTCAAATTATGATTCCAAGATATAATGGATTGCATTTATTCTAGGATTTTCCTCCAAGAAGCACAAACTTCTCCGCTGAGAAATAAACGATTTATTCCTCTACCCACCCTACTCAGATTTATAGTTTTGTTCACTATCCAGGCACAAAAGTCTCCTGCCACATAAAAAGTAGAATCTACCCCCCATAGTAGATATATTTGTAACTCCTATATGAATCAAGTTATATATGTTTGGACCACAATTACAGATGAGGTGTTGGGTTTGGGTTAACATTATAAAAAGGCAGATTCTATGTACAGTCCATAAGAATGCCTCACACAGTGGTTTTTACAAAACAGCACGCTAATCTCCTGGTTGTTATGCGATTTAATTAATGTGTCTAAGAATCCTACTTGGCACCCCCAATGAGATGCTGCATAAAAACTGCGGATTATTGCTAATACAGATCTGGAGTAATTGACCCTTATATTAATACTGCTAAATAAATACTTCCATAATACCAGTGCTATAAATGTCCAAGCTCGGTTTAAAAGAAGTTAAATCTTATTACAAAGCAAATAGGCATAATGCAGGGGACCCAACTCTATTGCGTCCACAAAGGATTGAAACTAATTTCCACTTTAACAGTTTTTCTTGTTATTTCAGATATTCCTCCTGTGTAATTTTATTATGGGGGAGAGATGGGAAAAAAGAATCACATTAAAAACACACACACACAGAATCTTGCATTAACATATTGCTTTCCAGCTTTACAACACATTTTCCCTCAAACCATCCCACTTGCCCCTTGAATCCGTTTAACTATTGAGAGCAAACTTTAATGGAGTCCACTCTCTTTGGCATAATATGGAGCAGTCACAACTTCCCCTCTGTTCTTAACTTCTAACTTTATTTCCTTTAGAGGGTCACTGAGAATATCTGTACAAATATTTTTGTGCAACTCACAACCAAATAAGAGTGCTATGAAAACAACTTGAATGAGGCTCACATGGTAAAAAGAGAGGATATTTATATTATATTTTGTCAAAGGAAAAAGCTACCTAAAAAAGATGTAATGTTTAAGTGTATAGCTCTTATTCCAAGGGTACTCAAATACTCTTTAATTCCCATATTGCATACATCAGCTGAAAGCATCCCTAGGGAAATGACATGGTACCACATCCACATCTAATGATCCTGCGGGAATATTTTTAAAGGAAAATATTTAGGCAACGATTGTAGAAGCATAGGTCAGTCATTAGCTTTGTGACTCAGTTTGACTTAAAACATGTTAACAGTGTATGTGCCAGTTCAGAATGATTTTCTAGGTTTACTATGAACTACTAAATCATATTTTCATCTATTAAATCCTCTCTGTCAAGTCTGTGATGTAAGAAACCTTAGCAGACCTCCCAGGGAACCCTGGCATTTTGACCGTGGGACCAAAGGCACAACCTACCATTACAAAGGCCACTCGTGAGTCGACCAGAGAAGTAATCACAATCATGACCACCCAGCCGATGTTACTATTACTCTTCTTTACCATGCTCACTAGTATAGGAAAGAGGCAAGATTCATGTGACTAAATAATAGATTATTATTGAACACTGATTCTAAAATGTAACTCAAAAGATCATTAATGCAAACTAAAACACGTGTTATTAAAAAGGCTGGATTTGCTTGGCTTCAATTTTTTAAGCCTATCTATAGCAAAAAAAAAAAAGTAGAAAAATAGTTTAAAAAAAAACAAAAACAAAAAAACCCTGCATCTATAATTTGAGCATAGTAAATCCAGGGCCACAGTACTGCTCCTAAATTCACAAGATCATAAGCATTTTTTCAAATAAGATTCACGACCTAAATAACAACGATGAAAATCATAAATACTGCGTCTTCTTGTAATGATTCTGTCTCGAAGAGTATAAGGGCACGACGCTTGTGCTTTGCACTAAACATCCTATCTTTGCTTCCACAACAAAGTAAAAAGGTGACAGAAGTAGGGTGAAACAAGAGGTTGCCTTTAGGGCTTTGTAAAAAGAAAGATGGTACATTCTGTCAAGGCAATGAACAAGTCCGCTCAGGCCCTCTGCAGCCAGCATTATTTAGCACTATCCGCCCCAAGGCTTCTGGTCCAGCGGACCGGGGTTCTCTATGATGCAAGTGCCGCGGTCTCCCCCAAGGCCTGTGATGCCCAATCTCCCGGCCTTTCCAGCACAGCGGAGTCCCCAGGCAGGCTCGGCAGAGGGAGCCTCGGCAAAGTCGGTGCCTTCTCAGGGTGCCCTGCCCCCGGGGGAGCCGGCGGCGCCGCAGCCCCGAAACTAGGTCTGGGCCGGCGCAGCGGGAGCACGAGCACGAGCCCCACTTTCTCCGGGCAGGAAGCGGGGAGGCCGAGGGCATTTCCTGTTGTGCAGCTGAAACCGGCAGAGACGTCACCGCGTTCACACTCTCTCGGGTGTCAGCGGCCCGGGGGGCCCAAGTTCAGCCCCTTACTGGGCGGGCGGCCCGGGCTCCCCGGGACTGCAAGGACCCCGGCGCCGGGGGCCGCGCGGGAGCCGCTTCTCCGCCTGCCCGGGTCAGCCCAGCCCGGCCTGGCCCGGCCGCTCGTCCTCCTGCTTCTTCCGTGGAGTGAGGGGAAAGGCGTGGGTTTCCAGGTGCTCAGAGGAAGCAGTTTCCTGGCGCAAGTTTCTTTTCTTAATTTTTCACGTAATTTCCCCCAAGATGACTTTTTCTCCAGTAGGATTATTTTTAAATAATCAAAAGTGAAAAGCATGTCAGTGTTGCTGCAATTATGTTTTCTCCTCGTTTGCCATCTCCTGTTTGTGGATTCCTCAAGTAACTGTCAGTTGTAAGAGGAAAAAGAACAGTTCTCTCCTGCACAGCTCCAGTGAGGTCAAAGAAGGCAAGAAGACACCCCTTAGACTTTTCTAAAAGCATATTCTGAACGTTTTCATTATTAAACACAACATATAAAGTCCTTTTACTTATTAGGTCCTAAGTTATCATATCTCATCTAATATTTGAAAAAATCAGTCTCAAGAATCAGTCTTGTACATATCCACTTTAACGGCACACAAAACTTTTGGCCAGAATGTTTTAAAATGGAAATTACCTATTCATATAAAAATAATGGTGATTTTTAAAGTTTCCTTTATCCAAAATTTCCAGCCTTCCATTTAGTTACAAACCACAAACCAGATGACAACCACGTGTAATTCCAGAGAAGCAGTGACTTAAGGTTAATAAGGGTTAAAAATGAGACCATAAGGTATTGTACAATCATTTTTAAATAAAAAGTGAATGAGCTTAACAAATTATAGATTCTGTTCTGGTGAATCAATGTTACAGATGTTATACTGTGCCAATATCTTTAACATTTGAACTAAGCAATGTTTCACATCAGGACATGGAATTTAAACATTTAGGGCTTTACCATGAACTTTAGGTGATAATGACATGTCATTGTAGGTTCATTGATTGTAATAAATGTACCACTCTGTGCAAGACTTTAATAGTGGAGGAGGCGTGCTGGGGGGAGGAGGGGAGGAGGGAGGGGGAAGAGGTGGATGGGAGCCAAGGGAGTATATGGACGTCTCTCTTCCACTCAATTTTTTCTTTTTTTTTTTTTTTTTTTGGTACGCGGGCCTCTCACTGTTGTGGCCTCTCCCGCTGCGGAGCACAGGCTCCGGATGCGCAGGCTCAGCGGCCATGGCTCACGGGCCCAGCCGCTCTGCGGCATGTGGGATCCTCCCGGACCGGGGCACAAACCCGTGTCACCTGCATCGGCAGGCGGACTCTCAACCACTGTGCCCCCAGGGAAGCCCTATTCCACTCAATTTTGATGTGAACCTAAAACTGCTCTAAAAAAATAAAGTCTATTTTTAAATACATTTAGGCTGCTAAAAGAATCATGATATTGAAAATGTGCACTGCATTGTAACCTATGGATTCACAAGTGAATGAATCTAAAGACTTACAAATCATCATCTTGATGCTTTCATGAAGTTCATCATCCAGGTCTACCCCTCCATGATAAAGAAGTTACTTTTTTTCATTTTTCGCCCACGCAGCTTGTGGGATCTTAGGTCCCTGGATTGAACCCAGGCCCACAGCAGTGAAAGCGCTGAGTCCTAACCACCGGACCACCAGGGAACTCCCAGAGGTTACATTTTTTTAAGTTTACTAAAATCTTCTTTTTTTTTTTTTACATTTTAAACATACATGAAAGACTTTACGATTTAGTAAATGTTAGTTGTCCTATCTGGGCATGTACTAAGGGCAATATGGAAGGTAACCTTGGCTTCTACTCAAAGTGATCCAAAGCCCCTGAGAACTTCTGCTGTCCTATTTTCCAAACATCTGAATAACACAATGGGATATTTTATCACCTAATAATATCAAAGTGGCACAGTTTATTAGAATTAACATTTATTTCACATATATTCCCTATCCCCATTTTATCAAGAAATTGGCTCAGAGAACACAGGACTAGCATAGACGTACGGACCTCAGATGGGCTCCTTCCAATCTTTTTGAAAAGGAATAGCAAACCCTTCCTATTTCCATACTCCTAACTCCAAACTAAAACCACCCCTTCTGTACTACATAAGATGTTCTTAGGCTAGCTTGGTAGCCAGCGCCTCTGTGATATGAGTGCTGGGAGAGGCCTGGGAAATAATCAAACTGTTATTTACTTAGTTTGAATACAGCAACTTTTAAACAACTTCCCTAGGCTTCCCAAGTTGTATCAAAGGATTCTCCATTGTAACAGTGTTTCCAAATGTGTTCGATCCTAGGAAATACTGCTGTGGTTGTCTGTCTGCTGGGTGATCTCACATCAACTTTTTTGTGTCTTTTTTCTCCTCATATCAATCATCCTTTTATCCATTAAATCACTGCAGTGATTCTTGTGTTTTTGATTAGAACATATTTTTACTTACTCTTTCAATCATCTGTCAATGGTATATAATTAACACTCCACAAGCTGCAAGTAACTGCCCAAATACTGTCTAAGCTCACTGAAGATTTTATTCAAAGTTCATGCTCTCTGGTTTATACTTAATTGCTGATGATGACACTTGGAAAGAATAAAAGAAGGACGACTAAAAATCACCCTATTTTATAATCCTAATTACATACTAAAGGAAATCAGTATTACCATAAATTTAGTATAGACTTATATGAAGACCAGTATGACAGCAATAAAATAAATCAACTTGTGAATAAACATATAATTGAAAATATAAACCATAATAATAAAGTATGAATTCTTTAGGTTCCTGGTGCTATTTTCAAATGCATCTCTTTTATATCATGAAAGAGAACAAGTAGACTGTGAGGATAAAAGGATGTTTTGCAGGATAGCATATTTTAGACTTTCTCTTTAGCAACTGCCAGAAAAAAATTTTTAAATGTTCCAATTTTGTGCTTTGAAGTATGTTATGAGAGTGAACAAATCCAACTTAATAAAATGTATTATCACTTCATTCAATGAAAAGGATTGAGACTTGAATTTTCCCAAGCTAATTCTTTTAAAACTCATTATTTCATTTAGGACTGGTTTCCCTTAGATGTGTAGTGACGAGATGAGAGTAATAGTGAGTTACTGCAGTAATTGTTTGGGTCTCCATGTTTCTTGAGATCCCAGTTTGCGACAAGAGGTTCCACATTTTCTTAGACTCTGACTAGTCTTTGATGTAACTTGACTGTGAAAGACTGACTTGTCTCACAAGCTGGCATCTCTAAAAATATACAGGCATCCTAAGTTTTTATCCTTCTCTCATAATATCCAATATTGAGTCTTTCTTCTTCTCAAATGGACATCTGCCAGTCATTTGTTGTTTTCCCAGAAAACTGGCTCCCAAAAAACGCAGTAACAAAATCATCAGGACGCTCTTCTTTCTCAGGTCACATCCTATTTCATTACACACTGTAGCACTGCATTGTTCCTCTAGAGCCAGAACTTTCCCAGGTCAGAGCCCGGCTCAAAATGAAATATCTGAAGCATAGTCCAATGGAGAGGACAGCTCACTGAGTGAACAGGAAAGTACAGGAATAAAGGGAGAACCTCTTTTTAAACACACACATACATACACACACACACACACACACACACACACACATGAATAAACCTTTCCTGAAAAACCTACCTGCCTACATGCTTCACAATCTGGTTCCAGTAAGACCATTTTTCTACTTCCGTATTTCCAAGCCCCATGATTTTTTCTTACAAATCACCCCACGAATTATAACCTTCTCTTTATTAAGTGGCCTTCAGCACAAATGACTAGTGCCTTGATCTCTTCAAGACTGTATAACCATACAAAGGACAGCACTAAGACAGTCCAAGAACCTACAGGTGGTTCACTCTCTCTAGACGACAGCAAGAGGAGGAATCATCACCTCATACCCTCGGGCTCTCCGTAAAAGTTAGTGTCTTCTTCAAATGGAAATATATTTATGCAGCACTCAAATGCTTAAGAACACCCTTCCTTTTCCAGCCTCCATCTACATTTAATATCTCAGAATTGGCCCTCGATAAAGTCTAAATAATAGTTTAAGTGCCCCCATGGCCTATCGTCAAGCACATTATTGGGACATCAGGGCTCCCACAGGAACTAAAGTGAGATCAAAAATTAGTGAACTGGACAAATTCTTTTATTACGACACCGTAGGTTTTTTTGTTTGTTTGTTTTCTTGCGGTACGCGGGCCTCTCACTGTCGTGGCCTCTCCCGTTGCGGAGCACAGGCTCCGGACGCGCAGGCTCAGCGGCCACGGCTCACGGGCCCAGCCGCTCCGCGGCATGTGGGATCTTCCCGGACCGGGGCACGAACCTGCGTCCCCTGCACCGGCACGTGGACTCTCAACCACTGCGCCACCAGGGAAGCCCGACACCGTAGTTTTTTATTCTCTCCTAGTTCCTCACAAAATCCTGTGTACTTCCTCAGAGACTAAAAGTGTGACTAGGGTTAAATCTAAAATAAGCTACTTTCCATAGTGGCTGCAAGGATTCCACCGTCAGAGTGCCCACTCAGAAAATGATAACCTTTGCTTCAGTAACATACAGTGATTAACTTTCAGTTATTGTCTGATACATCACTTCTACATACAGTGCCACTTGTTCTATGAAATATGCCCCCATCTAGGTACCCACCTTCTTTCCTATTCATTATGTGGATTAATAAGCAATCTGTGCAGGCAAATTAAAAGAAGAGAGTTTTCTCATGGACACTAAAGACAAGCTAGATCTAAATTAAGAATATTTCTCAAAACTGTGATTAAGATGCAACAAAACCCATGCAGGTACTGTCTAGATATTATTCTTAAAAGTAATACACCTGGGGCTTCCCTGGTGGCGCAGTGGTTGAGAGTCCGCCTGCCGATGCAGGGGACACGGGTTTGTGCCCAGGTCCAGGAAGACCCCACACGCCGCGGAGCGGCTGGGCCCGTGAGCCGTGGCTGCTGAGGCTGTGCGTCCGGAGCCTGTGCTCCACAACGGGAGAGGCCACAACAGTGAGAGGCCTGCGTACCGCCAAAAAAATAAAAATAAAAAAAAAAGTAATACACCTGCATGGACGTACCTCCCAACATTCTATATCTGCACTTTCAATTAACAGAAAACATAAATTGAAGAAAAGGTTAATTTATATCAAAGTGGTAACCATTTGAGCTAAACTTAGTATCAGTATGGCATGTCATTTCTATGGCCAAAAAGTGGGAAGTAGAAAAGGTTCGAATAACTGGCACAGGTTTGAATAACTGGTACAGGTGTGAATAACAGCGTGTCCACCAGCAATATATTTGCTTTATTTTTATGATTAAAGTCATTATACTCGAGATTTCTGGGCTCCTGGGACCAAGACTGCAATAATAATATGCTAATTCAAAGCCAATATGTCTCCTATGCAAAATACACATACTTCAAACTATTTACAAATGCAGTAGGATTTTCTGCATAGAAGTTTTCACATACACGTCTTTCATCTGTTTCATTTAACTGTGTTTGTATGGAACTGCCCAAATCGGGAACCAGACTCTCCGTGTGTTACAGTACGTATGCCCACCACTACTTACCATTTTAGGTACAAACTCTTTAGGCTGAAATACAAGCCCTCAGACAACATACCCCAACCTTTCTAACTTTTTCACCAACATTCACTTAATATGCATTTTGTGCTGCCCTCAAATCAGATGCTTTTCTGAAAACACTCTTGGCACTTTCCCAGGTTGGTGCCTGTCAACATCAAGGCCTATCTAAAGCGTCTCCTCCCAGGTAGCCTCTCTGGATATCCCCAGCCAAGGGTGATTTTGCACCTTAATACTTCATACATGCCTCCCTTGTGGTACTTAACCTGCTTCTTTTAATTATGGCTTCCTTTGCATAGTTCTTTCCCTCAATATAGTAAATTGTCAAAGTTTTGATGATGACACACAGGGGCAGAAGAAAGCTTCTGGCAGTGAGGATTATGTTCACTATCTTGAGTGTAGTGATAGTCTCACAGGTGTAAACAGTTTGAAACCGTGCCCCATAGGGTTAAGAGAAACGGGTGATTACCAGAAATTGTTGAGCTTGTCTTAAAGAACAGCAGGTAAGGGAACCGCTTGTTAAAAACCCCTCTGCTTATAACCTGCCTTCACTGACCAAGCTCGCCTTAATTATTATTTAAGTTTATTTTATTAAAAAAAGTTTTGATGATGAGAATAGTGAAACACTCTTCTTTATATTTTATACTCTATTTATACTTTATTTCATATTCCCATATATCTTACACGTGCCAGGACCTCCAAAATTATATATGTTAAAATAGGTTTGTATTATATTATTAGACATTCCTGCTCTGTTCCAGTTGTAAGTCTCAGCAAACATGTCTAGGCCTTTTCTGTAAAACGTTTCTAAGCCAGTTGGCAAGAGGATATATTCTGAAGAGCAACTGAAGATAAGTAATTCTTTTTGAGGATTCATTAAAAAAAAAAAATAGCCTGGAGTAAATTCCAGAAATGAATAGCCTGATCCCTAAAGAAATTAATAAAATAAAAATGAAAACTACATAATAAGAGGTCTAGCTGAAGGAGTTAGGGATATTTAGCCTGAAGAAAAGAATACTTACGGTGAACATGATCGCTATCTTTAAATAATGGTAAGATTGTCATGCAAGTTGATAAGCAAACTTGCTCTGGATAGCGGCAGAGGGCTCAACTGCTGATAAATTGAAGTGTCCAAGAGTGGAAAAGGCCTCCCTAAGAAAGGAAGAGGTGTGTAAGCAGAGACCAAATGCAGGCAGTCCTTGGTGATTTGTCCTGAGTGATTTCTACTTGCTCAGTTGGGGATTTAATGATGGTTTTCTCTAATCCTGAAATGCTATGAAAGACTTCACATTGCAAAGTGTCCTGTCACCACTTGGCAAATCAATACATCAGATCCTACCCTTAAGGAAATTAACCAGCATAATTCAAATTAGGCACTTTAAGGGATGCCCTAAATAAGTCATCACTGCAGTACCACACATTGTATCAGAGTGACAGGAAGAGGTAAAATTTCCCACAAAACACTAAACTGATACTGAAGATGCAGCCTGTTCAAAACCAAGATCTGACCTGTCTGGAAAAAAGCACAAGGAGAGGTTCCATTGAATAAGGACAGAGGCCACTTGCATATTCCAAAAGAGTCTCAAAAATCCCATTTCCCCATGCCTACCCGTCTCATTGCCTCATTTTTCAGAAATACTTACATGTCAGACATAAGAACAGTAGTCTGATTTACACAATTTTGTGGCATATTATAAAAATTTTTTATGAAACTTAAACCAAAACCAGTTGGCTTAAAGGAGATGACAAATGTTAAATACACTGTTAGACACTGACTGCTTTTACAGCTATAAGAAAGGTTACAATAATCACAGCAAGCTTCAAAGCCAGGAAAACTTTGTTATTAATTTCAAAATGTCTTCTATTTACTTCTCATTGTTCCCATTCTATGTAACCCAAAAGAATATAGGAAAAGAAAGACAAATTATCAGGACAATGTCTTCACAATATAAGTTCCTGAGATTATTAGCTAGAATGTAAAATTTTTTCCAGATCAGCTATTAATATCCATCATACCTATTTTCAGACACTATTAGGTTTAACATTAGTAAATTCTCACCAAACATGGACAAAAGTCAACTGATGACCGAACGAATTTGGAGTTTATCCATTTAAAAATCTAATCTCCACACAGCATCCCATTATTTGCTATATTCTACACTGTCAGGTGATTTATTTTTAAAGGTCATTTTGAATATTCTCAGCCACTTGGCCCATTTTAAAAGCTACACTTGATTAAATTTGGGCAACAAGTTCATCGTAAATATTACTGAGGTCATCTGAAGAAGTAAACAGATTACAAATTCAAAAACAAATGTCTTTGGACTCCTTTTCTTTTGCTTCACATGGGTATAACTATCTCGACATTTTTACACATGTGCATTAGTGACCTACGCAAAATTTAGATGCATCGGGGATATTACAGCAAGCTATGGAGCTACTGACCGTGATCTTTCTGAAAACAGTTACATATGCCTGTAATAAACTGCATCAATAGCAGTCAATTATCTCAAGAACACTCTACTAACCCTTGTCACAAATGTATTGCTGTGCATCAGATTTTTTTTCAACAATTGAATTATTCTCAAAACTTAGTGTTGCTTCACATCCTAAAAATAGTTCCAGTTCTCTCCTGTTACCCTGCTCTGTTCCCAGGAGGCAGGGCAGTGCTATAAACAATGCTTCATTTTTTACAGATGAAGAAACAGTGAAATATAACAGAGGTACAGTCACTTGGCCTGAATCATTCTGAAAATCAATAATGAGGCAAGCAATAGACTAGTGGGGATCAGGGTTTCCCATCAGCCATTCTGGTGTCCTCTGCGCCCCTGGCGTGGGCTCTGATGAGCACACCCTCTCGATGCGGGCACAAGAGATATTTGAAATCCCCATTTTACCCCCCAAAATCTCTATTTCTCCCAAAGAGAATTAATTCAATGTTTCTAACTCTGGATTTTTCCCTTGCTTAGAGAAATGGGGATTATTCAAAATGTAAGCATCAGGAGAAAAAAGAAGAATAAAGTTTGATAATTGTTCCTTGCATAATGAGAAGCTGAACTTCCCATGACCTGTCCATAAAGTCTCAGGGCCAGCCATCAGGATTGTCCCATGGGCCACTACTGAGTTGCAACGCCAGATTTCATCACTAGCTTCAAATGAGAGGAAAAGATTCACCCCCAGCCTTTGCTTCTTCATTTTTTTCTGCCTCCATAGGGCAAGCGTCTTCAAAGGAGGAAAGGAATATATACAGTACTCTCTCTTTTCTGCTAATTCATCCAAGCAGGCCCACCAAGAAACAACTCTTCCTCACACCCCACCCTCCTGAGCAATGACCATCCTCACACTGCTTTCCTTTTCAGAGCACCCTGAACAAAAGACATCCAAAGAAAACTGTCCTGTACAGAAGAATCCCAGTTCAACTCTAAACTTCTCTGTCCAACTGTAGGAAAAAAATACCTCAAGATGACTCCATCTGTGCCCTGGCTATAAAAACAAAACGGGAAGTGCAGAGCCCAAGGAGGCGCTGACTATGGCTTCAAGAAGTGTCTGTGATCGCAGCGTGGATCGGTGAGGCAGCTGTTTCCTGGAGAACTTCTTTACAAAACCAAAGAAGCAGTTAAGGGTGAGCAGACTGATGGACTGGGTGTGTGGGAGAGCAGGACTTCATGCCCTGTGTGGTTCTGATGACCCCTTCTCTTACACTGGGTCAAATGTCTTTTCTCACCATGTAGACAGTAAGCTTCTTGAGAATTATGACTTTAAGCATTCACCAAACATCTATTGTGTGCCTACTGCATACCACGCACTGTGTTTACCACACTTTTGTAAAAGTGTAAACCATCCTAACCCACTAGAAATTTTATAACAAAAATTATCAGTTAAAAACTGAAAAATTCATTTAAATAAGATTAAAAATATACATTCCAAATATAATTTGTGGTCATCGCTTCACTTTAGCAAGCTTAGCAATGCATTTTACAATATGTGTCATTTGTAAACCATCTTTTTTTCCTCCCCATAAAAAAATAGCCAGGACCTGATTCTACAGGTATGAAGAGGGGAAATGCTGAACCATAAAGAGGAACTTTTTTAAAAAAATTAATGCTATGGGGAATTCCCTGGCAGTCCAGTGGTTAGGACTCCGTGCTCTCACTGCTGAGGGCCCAGGTTCAATTCCTGATAGGGGAACTAAGATCCCACAAGCCGTGCGGCACAGCCAAAATACAAAAAACCAGAAAAACTAATGTTATAATATTTAGTCATATAAAAACAGTACCTCTTCAAAAACTACCTTACTAAGAAAAAAATATATATATATATAATAAATGGGATATTTTCATTATTGATTTAGTAAGATTTTGCAATGCTTCTATAACTGTTATTTGGGTTGAGAGACCCAATTAAAAAGTAGAAATTCCTAAAAACACTAGAAAGTAGTACAGTGGCTGAATATGCCATAAAAAGTTTCTAAATTAGTCCACTAGAATGTAAACGCCATGAGGACAGGGAATTTTTTTTTTCACTATTTTGTTCACTGATGAATCCCCAGTATCTAGAATAGCACTTTTTCCAGAGTAGGTGCTTAATAAGTTTTTGTTGAATTAATAAGTGTTTGTTTAAAAGTCAGCAGTCCCACATATACACTACCAAATGTAAAATCGATAGCTAGTGGGAAGCAGCCGCATAGCACAGGGAGATCAGCTGGTGCTTTGTGACCACCTAGAGGGGTGGGATAGGGAGGGAGGGAGATGCAAGAGGGAACAGATATGGGGACATATGTGTATGTATAGCTGATCCACTTTGTTATAAAGTAGAAGCTAACACACCATTGTAAAGCAATTATACTCCAATAAAGATGTTTAAAAAAACAAACAATAAAAGTCAGCAGTCCCATGAACAGTTTAGCTGGTCTCCTAAGAAAGCCCAAGGCCCCAGGGATAAATACTGATTCTCTGGCTCTTGCAATTTACGTAGAAGTTCAAGTTGGGTAATTCCAGCCTCAAAGCCTATTTTTAGACCAAAAACTCCAGAAGGATGATCCACAGAGAACCAGAGAATTTAGTTCACTTCACTAGTGTAGCACTGGCTGAGCTAAAGGAAAAACACCCCGAACTTTAATTGCTATTTGCATTTGTTAACTATTGAAAAACAAGTGCCTTCTGACTTCATTTCTTAAACCATTTCAATCAAATGTAAGTCTTTTATTGTCATTTCTTTTGATCTCACCTTTTCTTAATAGTAATCATAGCTACCAGGTATCAAATGTTTACTGTGTGCTCATTGAGATTGGTATACACATTCTCATAAAAATTTCACAGTGGCCCTTAAACAGATATTATCATCCTCATTTTGTAACCTCGGAAAGGTAACCGACCTTCATAAATTCTCCCAGCTGGTCATGGAGCTGGAATTCACCCAGTTCTGTGTGACTTCAAACCAGGCTCTTAACCCCTAGGGCTACCTGCGTTTCCCACTGGCAGATGTGCATAAACTGTTGTGGAGAACATTGTGCTAAGGGATAAAATCGTTGACGATTTTTTTAATTTTTGAAATAATTTTGATGTGTAAACAATTGCTTATGCTGCATGGAATGGTGAAAAGACCAAACGTTTCTGGAACCAAATGGCCCTGAGTTCAAATCCTGCTTCACCACCAACTATCAGAGTGTTCTTGCAAAAACCACTTAACCTTTCTGAGTCTCCCTTTCCTTAAGTGTAACCATGAATATGGCAACAAATCTTCTCGGGTTTGTTACTGGAGAGTGCCTGGTCTGAAGCCTGCACAGACTAAGTGCCCTTCAAGCCTAAATTCCTTTCCTTCTAAAGGATTTGCTAAATTGGCACTGTGGTGATTTTTTTAAGTGTTTAGTTCATCCTTGTAATACCATAATCACTGAATATAATGACACTGCATTCTCTATAACTACAAAGTAGAATTTATAAACTGATAAAATATGAGTTGGAAGAGGCTCTAGAGGCCATCTGTTCCCATCCTTTCCATTTCCAAGTCAAGTCCAGAGAGTTTAAAAAGACCTGTTTCCAAGTTTTGACGGAAAGTTAATTGCAAAGACACAACTAGACCTTACGTCCTCCGCCCCCCACTCCCACTATACCCCCCCATTTTTGCCTCACATTACACAGGCATGGCAACGCATGTCACTGTCAGACAATTAAGCAGTATAAAATAACCTCAGTTTAATTGCATCCAATTAACAAGCCCAATTAGTGTTTCACATGTACACTATTAAACTACTTGTCTGGCTTCCAAAAGAAATAAAACATGTTTCAAATGAATGTAGCATTTTAGTGAACAAAGCTGCTTCCAATTTAAATTACCTTTCCTATCATCTTCTTTTTATAGAATTAGACCTAATCTCCATTTTAAAAGAAATACTTCCTGCGACTATGAGGATGAGAATTACTATGCTGTATTTTACGTATCAAAATTTTCTTTCTCACGGAATACATATGATTTTCTAAGATTAGTATATGTGTGTGTTCACGTGCACACATGTGCCCATACACACATGCATGCCTACAGACCCCCAAGCAAATACAAATGAGGGTGTGTCTACATTTACCTACTGCCTAGTTTCAAAAGTCCCATCTATTTGTTAAGCTTCTGAAATTAAGTGAATCTGCCACAATGCAAATAATAAGAGCTTCAGTGAGCTCCTGCTTTCTTTTTCAGAGAAAACGAAACCACCAAATAAATCTTTGTCAAAAAAACACTGCTTTTCAAATCCACTGCAGTAGGCTATCTGTCCAGTATTGTCGTGCGTTAGGTACAATTGGGTATCAGATAAAAGCAGCATTCTAATGAACCATGAAATGAATCATCTCTTCATTTCTTAAATATTTATACCTAAAAACACAAATACCTTGTAATTCTAAGTATAACCATTTTTATAAGTTGGTGTTTGATGGTCAACTTTCACTATTATATTTATGAGTGTTTTCTGGAGTAAAAAGTTTTATAGTAGCACTGTACTTGTAATGCAGCACTGTACTTAAAATTTCGTTCAGAGTGACAATCTGCCATATCTATTTGGCCATGTTTATCAAAATATTTTAATCACTCTTGTTACTATTTTATAAGGTGCTTTAAATATGTCCATTAACAGGATGAAAGAATTCCTATTGCTAGGCAGTAGTATCAATCTACTACCAAGTAGAAGTAAGAGAGTAGTTACTTCTCTTTTGGGCGTTACAGGAATTTTACTGCCTCTTAGCTACCAAGATATCCAACTCACATACCCTTTTTTAAAATTATTTATTTATTTATTTGGCTGCGCCGGGTCTTAGTTGCAGTATCCCCTATACCCTTATAATCTTTCTAAAACATACATATTATAGCAACACTCTTCTGCTCAAAAACCTTAAGTGAAATCCAGCTTTCTTAGGAGGGCTATACAGCCTCACAGGATCTGGAACCAATATGCCCTCCCAGGCTCACCTTGTTCTTTCCCTCCTGTAACTTTAACTATTCCCCACGACTCCAGATCAAATTATGCTGGGGCCCTCCCTTCCCTTTTTTTTTTTTTTTTTTTTTTTGCGGTACGTGGGCCTCTCACTGTTGTGGCCTCTCCCATTGCGGAGCACAGGCTCCGGACGCGCAGGCTCAGCGGCCATGGCTCACGGGCCCAGCCGCTCCGCGGCATGTGGGATCCTCCCGGACCAGGGCACGAACCCGTGTCCCCTGCATCGGCAGGCGGACTCTCAACCACTGCACCACCAGGGAAGCCCCTCTCCCTTCCCTTTTTGCTCACTGAAATTCTACTCAACTTTCAAAGGCCCCCAATCAAAAAAATCACGTCTTCCCATAAAGACTTTCTAATCCTTCTCGTTGGAAAAAAATATGCCTTCATTTATACACTGCTTTCACTTGTTTTTTGGGGGGTTTTTTTGGTTTGTTTTTTTGTTTTTTTGCTGTAGCTATATGATTCCATTTATTTAACATTATTAATGTGAAGAAATTACACAGATGGAGAACAAATTAATTATTGTCTAGATTTAGGGATGGTGGGTAGAAAGGAGATAGGTATGATCTATATCCACACCTCCTCAAGGCAGCACAAGGAACATCTTTTAGTTCTGTTTCTTGACAGCAGGGTAGCTACATGAATCTATACCTGTGGTAACAAGACATAGGAGTATACACATGCCATATAACAATATCAATTTCTTTGCTTTGGTATAATACTCTCATTCTAGAAGGCAGCCACTGGGAAAAAAACCATGTGAAGAGTACATAGGACCTGTCTGCAGTACTTTTATAACTTTCTGTGACTCTGTAATTAGTTCAAATAAAATCACTAGTAAGTTTTAATAAAGTTTACTTAGAAGCCATATGCCTTCTCTAGACTGTAAAATTCTTGCGGTCAGGGATCTTTGTCCTTTTATTCTGTCAGTTACTCATTCTGACGCCCAGTATGACTCCACAGCTCAGGCTTGGGATTACTACATACCCTTTCTGCCACCTAAATAGAATTTTCTACATTATATAAATTTTAAAACAGGGAGAAAATAGTTAAATGATACAGCTGACAAAATGGAATATTAGTCCAAGGCTGCATAAAGGAATGCTGTATTTCAAGAACCTCTTTTTTTCTATTCTTTGCCTTCATACTCTTTTGTATGTATTACACTGATTCCTCATCATATGGAAAGCAAAAAAAATCACATCCAAATTTCTGTAAACTTTCTGATATTTGCAAAAATGTAGACAAATTATCTGGGGAATTGACTGTTTTAGTAGCTATTTAGAATCATACGGACCCAGCTCATGCAGGGCTCTAGAGATTAATCGGTTACTTCACACAGTGACCTTGGAGAGACTTTTGAATTTGCAGTTATTCATTAACTGAATCAATGATGCTGGACAATTTGGTTAACTGGAGCCCCAAATAATTACTTTTTAAAACAAATTATTTATTCCTTAAAAAAATTATCTGCAAATAATTATACAACTAAACCCCTCAAACTAATGTCAGCACATAAAATCATAACAAATTTCCAGGGAGGTCATTTATGTGGAAGCATTGTGAAAAGACACATGCTATACATAAGCCTCCTCCAGCTTCTAGGCCCTGCCCCCCAAATTCCCTCTCCAATGATCAGTCTCAAACATGGCTAAGAGTAGGGTCATCACCTGCCCTGATGTGCCAAGGACAGTCTCCATTTATGCCAAGTTAGATAATGATTCATGTGGTCAACATGCCCACATGCTCTGGCCTCACCTTGCATTACCTCTCTTGTTATGTGCCCTCCAGCCCCACTGGCTTGCTTTCAACTCCTCAGAACACTGTATATCCCCCAACCTCGGCGCATTTGCATTGTTTCTTCTTTGTACAATATGCTCCCTCTCCCCACCTACCTTTTTCTTCTCTTATTTATCCTGCAGTCTCAGCCCAAACATCACCTCCTCAGAGAGACCTCTTCCTCACTCCCAGACAGGGGTGGTAGACCCCTTGTTATACACTCCTTTACATTTCTTCCATAGTACTTACAACAAACCTCATGATTACTATCTGTCAGCCCCACTAGATTACAAGCTCTTTTTCTGGTCTGGGTCATCATTATACCTTTGGTGTCTAGCACAAGGCCTGACCCATAGTAAATACTGGTTGAATGAATGGACGAATAAATTGCATTGATCAAGACAACGAGGGCACCTGTCATAATACTCTGAAGAAAGGGCTAAGATTAGAAGTGACAAGTCAAAAATGCTGGACATCCCTGAGTACTTCCTGACCTTACATCCAGCCATCTTGTGACCAAAGGGGTAGGTCAAACCCCACCTGCTTTCTGCCCAGAATTGTCTTAAGGCACACAAACATCATTTCCATCGTTTCTCTCCAAAGCACTTTCTTCAAATATGTCAAATGGTCAGACTCCAAATTTGTAACTGTTAGGAAATCTAACATTATGGACACTTGTGGGATAGATCACACATCACAGTTAATACCCCACATGATGGGTAATGGGAGTATATGTCAAGATTAGCAGCACATTATTTGGCCCAGGACAATAGTGACACAAAATATCAAGCAGTTCTGATTCTATTCGAAATGCAGTGTTTAAGACGGTATAGTCCTATATCTAACTTCATGCTAGTAGCCATGATCCACCTCAGAGAAACCAAAGATTGCACAGACCAAGTAAGCTGTGTCCTCTCCTTGTAAACAAAGACCTGGGTGTTGCTTCACAGGAATAGACAAAATGCTGAAATATTTTTTCCAAATTATTTAGAGCCATCTCATAGCTACAAATACTGATTTATAACCTCCTTTTTGTTAGAGTTGCCATAAATAGCATATAGAAAGCAATGCTTTTGATTGTGATCAAATATCAGGAAAAAACAGAAAATTACATCACTTACAAAATTTGCTTCAAACAAGCACAATCTTGTTTTCATAAAGTTTTCCCATTTTCCCCCCATCTTCTGTGTTCACCCACAACTTCAAACTTTGAGAAGACTCACTGGAACATTCACTATAGTTTTACTCAAGATTAATGAAGGCTCTGCCCCTGTGGTTACAGCAAAGCCACACACATGGTCTGAAGTTCCTTATGAAATCTGAAGTCCACTGAGTTGAGTTAGAAAACTGCCTCTGCTCCTTTTTATAATATCACTTAAAAAGGTGCAATACTTACCTACCAAGTTTTAGCCAAAATATGGATTCACAATGAATTCATATATAAATACATTAACCAGAAGCATATCACTGTAATTGTCAGGTGGAGATTTAAATTGTAATTGTCAGGTGGAGATTTAAATTGCAAACCATTTCTCCACCTACAGGTCTACTGCATAGACCTACAGAGAGTTCCATTGATGTTGACTATGAACCAAACATGAAAACAGTGTTTATTTGTGATAGACATAGGTGATTAGTTTGATCCACCACCATCTACCCAGTTGATCTTAGCCACATTCCCCTTATTATAATAATTACCACATCAGGTATTAAATTATCCCCTGTCTTAACGGATTACACTTTCCACGCCAAATAACATTTTCTATAAGTCTTTAAAGCTACTTTCTGTATGTTGAAGCTTTCTGATTAATTTCAGCTAATTACTGATAACTCAAAAATCTAAAACCAACACAGAGTACATGTTATTTGTTGTTGCTACTTGTTGAAATAAGTCCTGCTTCAAAAAACAAAACTGGTAAATTCTTAAAGATTCTTCATTTTAGACTGAATCAGCATAAAAGATTCAGGCTAATTTTTTGAACAGTGACAAAGGGCCGAAAGCTCAAGCAGACACATGTACCATTATTCCACAAGGAACACCTGCATACACGTAGTCTCTGTTTTGGTTTCATAGTAACAAGAACATTTGTAAACACATCTCATGTAAACGGAGCCTGATCAATCAAAAGATTCTTCCGGCTAATCTTTCAATGTAGTCAAATAGCATGATTTCATTATGTGATAATATACACATAGTAAATTCACTTTTACATTCCATGTTTAAGAGAAATATAGACATGTTTTATCTATTCTAATGGTATTTTTCCAAAGACCTCCACAAGGATCTAACCAGTTAAAAATCACTTATATCTTAATTTGTAATATCATTAATATATTACCATTCTCAACATTGTCCCCAAATCAATCTCACATCAGTTTAATCATAAATACCCTTACATAAATAAAAGCAGTCTCTAATAAAGCCAACCACATAAAATACAATCACCATCACAGAAATATAGTCGCCAACAAGCAGATTTTGTTTTATACCTGACCTATGTTCAAAGCAAGAAACTCAGACAATTTTCAAAAGATTCACCATTGTAATATAACATTTTTCTGTATATAAGAAATATACTGCATTTCAAACCTAGTGGTCAAAAGGATTATGACACTTGAAGCACACTATCATTAAGGTGATGTTGGTAAATCCCATTCACCTCAAAATGAAAATGCACAGTTTTCATCTGGTACCATGACTTCTTGGTGTTCCACAGGAATTTTGTCTGAATAATGAAAAGGATATGCATTTTATTCACGTGGAGGGCATTTCTGTCTTGATAAACTATTTGGCCTATATCCTAAAAATCAAAACCAATCTACTCATTACACAATTTCTTGGTTAAAATTTTGCTTTGGCACTCTTATAAGGTGAAAAAGCACAGGACATTTGCAAATTCTGATATATATATGTGATATGAATATAATATATATAATATATACTACACATAATATATATGCACATATTTTTTTAAACTTGATTTCCTCAAGGACAAATATCACCAAATATTACTATATCACTAGAGGAAATGTTTCTAATAAAGTTAAACTGCCTTTTTCTAGGAGGACAGATCATTGCAAATTTAATTAAAATGTATCTTATTAATATTTCAAGTAATTTCTGGGCTTGATTATGCACTACAGAAGAAACAACTGTACTGAAGAGAAAAATCAATAGCCCTTGACTAGGGCTCTGAGCATGCTAGAAAAACACAGTTCTCTTGTGACTTACCCAGGTCTAGCCTTTGGGGATGGGGGAGGGTACCAATATTAATTTGGAAGTAGACTGAATTATTTTTAAAATGGCAAAAAAAAAGAAAGGAGAAAAATCAGTTCAAATTTTCCACTATAATGAAAGTACCGGAAACGAGCCTTTTTATGTTCATTTTAGGCCTAAGTAACTGTGCAGAGAGTAAGGTTTTTGCAATGTCAGTTGCACACTCCGCTTCCTGTGCGAATTCTAAACCATTACAGGTGTCCTAAACCCTCCAGCGAAACCTATCTGTTATCAGGGGAATCCTCCGGTCCCCTCAAAGCCATCCCCACTGCCCCCTACCCCGCACGTATTATTGCCCATCTCCTCCGAGTGCCTTTATTAAGGACCCTCTCTCTTCTCTGCACTCCCGAGGTTAAAGTACCCACTTTTCTTCGGCGTAGCATGTAAAAGCTTTCCCATTAGAGAGGACTAGTTCCTGCGGTCCTTTTTACTTAGATGCTTTCAAGTCAGACAAGAGAAGAGCCACTTGAAGAAAACCCTCCTTCCCCCCTCCTTTTCCCCCACTGGAGCCACGTCCCTGAAGGACAACACCGAGGGACACTTCCTGACCTTCTATCCCCTCACCCAGTTTGGGCTTGGAGGGCTGGGGTCGCATTTTCTCGTGTCCTCTGCTGCACTGGATGTGTTATGTAAGAGGGACAGGACACGGGAGGCACATGCGTAAAAAGCGCACCGATCTGTGATAACAGCTGGGCTGGCAGAGCAGATCTGGAGTCTCCCGCACCAAATACGACAGACACCACACACACATCCCCACCCCCATCCCCACCCCCACCCCCCGCCCAACAGTGTTTTCCTGTCTCACCCCTACCAGTACCAGACGCTCAGAATGGAAAGGCGGGGGGAGGGGTGAAGGGAGGTGAGAGAGGAGGAGGAGCAGCGGCAGCACATCTGCTTTGATAGCAGCCGGCAGAGCCGCCGCGGCAGAGAGCCCCTCGTTAACCCCCTTCCTGTGGCTGCACCACGTCATGGAACATTCCCGGAACGGGCCAACGTTCCACCCACTTCAGGGAACAGACATAAAGGCGCAGACCCAGCTCCCCACAGTGCACAGCCCAAACACACATGTCCCTTCCCGGTCCCCGGGCAGACGCACAGAGGAACACGCATGCAAACCGCCCCCACCCGTCTCCGCGCGCCCCCGGGCAGCCCGCCGCGCGGGGAGCCGTTCTGTGGCCGGTGCACCCGCAAGCCGAGGGCGCCTCCGCCTGAACCTTCCATCGAGTCAGTCCCCTCCTTCCTCGCTTCCTTCCTTCTCTCGTTCCTTCCTTCCTTCCTCGCTCGCGAGGAGAAAGGAGTCGCCGAAATGCCAACAGCCGGCTCCTGCGCTGCGCACGCTGGGCCGCAGGCCGGCGGCCCGGCCCTCGCGCCGCCCGGCCGCCCGCCCCCGGCCAGCGCCGCGCGGCCCCCTCCCCCCGCTACCTGAAGACTGGCGGCCGGCGGCCGCGGCAGCCGCAGCGGTGGCCCGGCGGTGCACGCCGGTGCACGTCCCTCATTAGTAACCAGGCACATTCCTGCCTCCAGCGCTCCCGCGCCGCCCCCCTCCTCCCCCCACCCAGGACCTTACGCAAAGCAGCGTCCCCTCATCTGCATAGCTCCTCGGCCAGGGTATTCCCCGCATTTCCCAACGCGCCGGACCCCCCTCCCGAGGTCTCCCCCATCCCCGCCCCCTCCGACCCTCACCCTCTGGACGCCCGCCCGAAGCCGGGGGCGCGCGGCGGGAGGGGCCGTGGGGTCCGGCGGAGGCGATTTCGTGTAAAGTGAAACGAGCTCCTAATGCTAAAGGAGACAGGAAAAACACCGCGCCGAGGCCACTTACCGAGCCGAGGAACCTAGATTCCCGCCGCTCTGCTCGCCCGAATGGTCTGTCCACGCACCCCAAAGCTGCACCCAGCACCCCAAAGTCGAGACGTGCAGGAATATGGTTAACTGGCCGGGAGACCCTCCAAGTTGCTCCGGGCTCCCGGGAGCTTCAACGTCCAGGACACAACTTGGCCAAGACTTGTGCCACAGTCACCGAAGATGTTCCTGTGGAGACCCTCCTCCGGCGGGGAGAGACAGCGCTCGGCGGCGCCCCGCTCGCCTCCTCTCCACCCCCTCACCTCCAGCCCACCTCCCGCCGGCCGCCAGCCTCCGGGCCGCGAGCCCCTCGGACGGCTGTCAGCTCCCGGCCGCCGCCGGGTGACAGGGGCGGGAGGAGGGCGCGACGCGGCGGCCCGAGCCCAAGCGGGCGAGGGGGATCCTCGCAGCAGCAGCGGCGGCCGCTCACCTGGAAAGTCACCGCTGAGAAGAAGGAGGAGGAGGACGGTGAGGAGGAGGAGGAAGAGGAGGGAGAGGAGGAGGGGGAGGAAACCCCCCTGGTGCCCTTGTTCTTGCTGCCGCGGCGGCCGCTCCTCGCCAAGGCTGAGCGTGTCTGGTGGGGGGTGTCTGGTAGCATTTCCTTAAGGACAGAGGGAGGGCGGGCGCGGAGGGAGGGAAGCGATCCCGACCGCCTGCCCAGGCTCCTCTTCCCTTTATTTATTTTTCTGACACGGTACGGAGATGGGCCCGGGGCAGGGGCCACCGGGCTCAGGAGGGAGCCGCGAGGCCCGGGCCGCAGTAGTCTGCGTGCGGGAGCCGCAGCGGCCGCCTCCCCTCCCGGTCTGTGGACGCACCGGGTTATTCCTGGCAGCGCCTCCCCGAACAGAAGTTACTAGGAGGAGTGCGCGGCGAGGGCGGGCGGGGGGAGAGGCGGAGGGAGGGAGGGAGGGAGGGAGGGAGGAAGAGGGAGAGACTCAGCCAGCGACGTCATCGGATCCCCCAGCGCGTCCCAGGGAGGGAGGCTGAACCAGAAAAACCAGTCTGGAGCCGGCGAACTGAGAGGGTTGAGCGGCGTGCGGGGAGACTGGGGAGGGAGGCGACCGGGAGGGCAGGGCCGGGCCCTGCCAAGGCCGCTCCGGGCGGGAAGATCGCGGCCGCGCTCCCGCTCGCTCCGGTCGGGGATCTCCCCGGAGAGCCGGTCTCTACTTGTCTTGCAAAAAAAAAAAACCTTGGGCGTCTTTAGGAGCCTGAGAATTTCCTTTAGGGATGTGGAAACCTCCTCCCCCCACCCCCATCTTCCCTATTCCCGAGATGATAGTTCCCTGTCTTGAAGACACACGGAATTATAGAATAATTAGTATTGTCTTTATGATTTTGTCCGGGTACCTCTGATCCCTTTCCTCTCCCTCACCCCCGCCTCTACTCACATTTATGCTATCGGTCAAGAAAAACAAAATCAGACTGTAGCCCCTGGCTGCATTTCTGGAGCTTTGCAAAGTGTTTTAGTAGCCCTTCCCTTGCCCCTGCGGAAGCACGAACTTTTCACGCGTTCGAAATGCCCCCATTGCCTTCCCCGGGGTCACTCTTCAGGGCTCCCTGGGCGCACCCAGTTCGGGGAACGCGGCCCGCCCTCGCCGGGGTATTCAAATCGGCTTGGGCAGCGGCGCGGGGAGCAGCTGCCGGTTTCCTGGTGGGCCGCGCTGGGACCTGGGGCGAGCAGCCGCCTCCAGCCTGCGCGCTTCCCTTCCTCCGAAGGGACGCGAGTGAAATCACACCCAGAGCGGGGAGAGCGGGGCCAGGGGGCGGGGGAATCCCAGGCGAGTGGGGCCGGGGCGCTGGGCTTCCTCCCCGGCCCGGCGACACCCGGGGGACACCGGGGCTCCCTCGAGCCGCTAGCCTGCCTGTGTGGACTCGTGTGCACCCTTGGGGGAGGTTCCCGGGAGGCCGCGGCGGCCGGACCGCGGTGAGGGGCCGCGGGGCCGAGCGGACGCCCTGCCCCGGGCGGAGTAAACAAGAGACGCGCAAGATTTGACCTGGCGCGACCCGGATTTCTGGCCGGGGTTCCCCCTGAGCAGGTGACTCCGTGGGAGGGGTGGAAATTAGTCTCTGGAATTCCGGGCCAGAGACATTCACTGTGGTTCTGCTTTTAAGGCAGGTATTTCACCGACAACTGCGGAATGTTTTGCGTCTCAAGTTTCAGATTTCGCGGAAAGGGACCAAATGTCAAGGCATATCAAATATTCCTTTCCCTTTTCATTAAAAGCGAGTGCATTAAAAGGAAAGCCCCTTTAATGACTGCGAGAATAGTACTGCCGGTTTCGTTTTTGTTTTGTTTTCATTTCGACCTATAATCAGTGTATTTCTGAGGTGCCCGAGCAATGGCGACATAGCCGTGAAGGGCGACTCTGCAAAATAAACCGGTGATACATTTTTTTTTATCGATACTTTTTTTTCAAAGGAGAAAAATCTGAACTATTTGAAATAAGCTGCACTGTGTCCTTTGAGATTGATCTCATTTAACTTCAGGGCCTACTTCCACTTAAGCGGCTTCTCCTTTCATTGTATAAGTTCTTTAATATTCAGCCTTTCTTGACTTGAAGCAATTAATAAAAACTCCCCCCTCATCATTTTCTCTTAAATGTACGCCATTGCATTTTTAAAACGTCCACTTAAAACGCAAAACGTGATTTTCGAACATTTTTTTCACTTCCAAACCCACCTGCTACATACTCCCAGAGCCCATTTTATTTAATTTCTTAATAGAGAAGATTAAGCACTTTCTTTAAGAATCCAATTTCCCTTCAGCACACACAGCAGCAGCTGCCCAAGCTCCCAGAAACTGAGCAAGGAAGGTAGCAAGCAGCGTTTTGCTTCACAAGAATAAATATTAGTTGAAATCTTAAATGCCTATTTTAAAGGACTAGATTAAGTGGTATAATGTGAATATTAGGATATTTAGGTAATTCGTTTAAATATTTTTTTTAAAAAAAGCAAATAGACATCAGTTTTGATGACCTAAGACCCCTAAAGACAGTCATGAGTCAAACTTTGATTCTTACTGCCTTGTTCCAAAATCATCAAGCACTAAAGAAAGATAGCCTGAATTGAGTTGAAGCACAAGTAAAAATATTTATGAATATGTGTAAACTAGGTGACATCCCCTCTGCTAGGAAGAATCACTGTCTTTAAGTAAAGGCATCCCTGTCTCCAGCCCCTAATGCTGACACATGTCTGTCTAGTTGCTTATATTTAAGGGCAATATGGTAACAGAAAAACTCCTCTCCCCAGAAAACTTCTGTAGTCAAAACCAAAACTGGCATTGGTAAACTGTGCACTCAGCCCTAAGGAGATCTATGGAAAGTGAGGTTGGCTGGAGCATAGCTGACCCCATCTAGGCACCCATATGGAGTATCACAACAAGGTAGGAACTTTCTTTTCATTACTTGTCTTTCTTATTACTTCTCAGTTTCAAAGGAAAGGGAAATCTGGTAATCTGGATTATGAGATATTAAGAAATTAAAATAATTAATGTCCACATGGCAGTATGGAATTTTTACAGAGTCAGAAATCGCTTCGAACTGACAGCACTTTCATTCAAAAAAGTATGCATTGAGTGCCTACTATGTGCTGAAGATACTTAAGATACATCAGTGAACACATGAAAGATCTCTGCTTGTATCCTAGTGGGGGGAAAGGAGATGGAGGAGGAACAGGATAGAAAATAGCCATAAGAAATAAATGGTAGAGAACTTCGGAAGATAAAAAGAATTACAGGGAAAAACAAAAATAGGGTAAAGGATATGTGTGGGGTGGGGGGGGTGTTTCTGTATTAAATAGGAATGTCAGAATAGGACTCATTGAGAAGTGACATTCCTGCCAAGACTTGAAGGAAATGATTTAGCAGTGGACAGACCTGGAGTAAAGAACTTTTCAGGTAGAGAGACCAGCTAAGATAAAGCTCTAAGACCAGAGCAAGCCTGGCATGTTTGTGGACCTTAAAGAAACAGTGTGATGGGAACAGATGTGACAGCCAGTGAATAGAACAGCCTCCCAGGCCACTGTAAGGACTTTTCTCATTCAGGAAAAAGCTTGACAAAGGACAGATTTATGGCCATTGCCACCCAATCCCACTGAACCTGAACCTTTGTGGGCCCAGGAATCTGCATTTTAACAGATAATGCAGTTGACACTTATCCATTCTAAAGCTTGAGACCTGCTGCCACAGAGCACGGAAGCTGATACACCCAGGCAGGAGAACTGGGTACCAGGAGCCATTGTACCTAAAGCTTCCAGAACCAGGCAAGGCCATGTTACTAATCAGGACTCTTTCAGTTGGCAAGTTTCAATCCTCAACTCAAATTAGCTTAATGAAAGGGACTTCACTGACTCACACAACTAGAATTTCACGGACTAAATTCCAACTCAGTGGGATCCTGAGGCTCAAATGCTGTTACCCTGGTTCAGTCATTTCTCCTCTCACAGCTCTTTGTGTCTCTCTGCTTCATTTCTCTCTTCAGACAAACATTCTGCAGGGTGGTGGCAGCAGTCCCAGATTATTGTTTTCCTAGGTTAACAACCCCAGTAGGAAAGGACCTTCCCAAATAGCTCAGGCAGCCTTAGTAGTCAAGTCCTTGCACCTAAACCAATCACTGAGCTCTGGGTGATGGGATGATCTGATTGGTCATATCTTTCCCTGGAGTGGGGATGTGGTCCTCATGGAAAGACAAGTTCCCAAAGGAAAGAAGAGGAGTTAGGTATCGGGGGTTGGAGGTGTCCACTAGTTTCCTTAAGTCTTTGGCCTTGGTTTCTCTATTTTTTTAAGTAAGGAAGTGGGTCAAGATGATGTGGCTGACTCCTTATGACTATACATTCTATATAAATCTCTGTAATAAATACCTCCAGAAAACTGTGCAAAATGAATTAACTGGCATGCCATTCCCTCAGATAAATTTATAAAAAAGGTTTGCGATACTGGCAGCTATTAACGTTGCAAAACTGGACTATACTTCCCTTATTTAAACGAAATGTGTTCCTGGAACAAGTGGTGGCTGAACACCACAACCACGTTCCAACTCTGTTTCTACTCGCCTCCAGATTATGTGAGTTTAAGTACGCTTCTTCCTCTCAGCATCCAATAATCGTGGCCTCTTGATTTCTTTGTGGCCACCTGGGGTACAGAGCAAGGAATCTTGCTCTACACAAATGTATCTGTAAAATGCCAGACCCTGTTTGGCATGAGCATACAATTTTTTTTCTAATAATATGGCCCTATTTGGGGAAACTACTCCAAATCAGAAAGGATGTGGAAACTATGATGTAGTTCAAACTCTGGGCAGCCTCTGAATGAAATGCTATTTTCTTTAGAATTATAGTAGCTGCCTTCAACATTATGAGGTATATAACTAGTATTTAATATGTCCTATAAATGTCTTCAGTGTTCTTCAGGGTAATTGGGATCTCAAAAGATTTGGTTAGGATCCAAACACATACACATTCTGTATTTTAGCTCAGTGTTATTTTTTTTAAATGAAAATGCCACACATCAAAAAGTGTTTACTTTGTTGGACAAACCAAATCGGTTCTCAAAAGATGACCGTCGCTTATGAAAAGTAATTATTCAGTAGCTCTAAAACAAACCACCTGAATGCTTATGACCAAGAAGGAAGTCAGACTGTATCTACTATTTACATTAGACACCAGTTTCATAATCACTGACTTGTGTGAAAACTGGTGCAGAAATTCTGTAAACTCTTTGCTGTTTTTGATACCTGCTTTTTGTTCTGTTTTGTAAAAATGATAAACTTCAGAAAATAAAATGTAAGCGTTGAATAAAATATATATATATATCCATAAAATACTAAAGGGGTACCTGCTATGGGATTCTGATGAATAAATGGATTATAGCCTTGGGTCTTAATAAAGAGGCATGATTTAGAACTGCCTTCTAATGGATCTCCCACTTCCTACTCATCTGCTTTAATTGGTATATGGAGAAAAATTAAGCAGAATCATGATTTGTGTGGTGTGAAGAAGACTTAGGCCTCCAAAAATTAGTTGAAGAAAAGAATCTTGAGGGAGAATCAGCCTGTCTGTTGAATTGTTACTAGGATACAAGCCACTGTAATGCAGACCAGTCTCTTTATCCCACTATAACCTCCTTTGGTTGGGGAGTGGAAGGAGGGGGTGGTAATTAAGGGCAAATCAGCTAAAGCCAGACTTATTGAGTGAGACACAAGGTGGCATCTGTTAGGATGAAGGATAAAGCTCTGATCCTCCTGCCTTTTGCAGGGTGGGTGGAGCCCAGAGATATCCAACCAACCACATGTCACCCCACACTCCAGAGTTTCTCTAGGTATATTCCAAAGACCACCTGTAGCAATGTTTCTTGAAATGCCTATTTAAAAGTCTGGGCTGTCCCCTAAAGTTACAAATCAGAATCCTCAATGTTAGGCCTGGGAAACTCCTAAGTGAATAAGATTCCCCTGACTCCTATTCTCATTTAAGCTTGAGAACCACTGCTTTACACTTTACCCCTAAGACTGATCTGGGGCTGGCTGGCTGCCTGAGAACCCCCTTCTCCCCTCTTTATCACATTCCTCAGGTTTCATGTGATCCCTTTTGACAAGTTGGCCCTTTTTATTCTTCAAAGACATTCTCTTGGATCTTATTTTAACCAGATTTCATCTTTGTAAAAATATGTTAGAAAAGAAAAGGCCCCAGTGAATAAACCAGCCCTGGGGATGGGAAGGATGGAGAGCGGATGAAGGCCTGCTGGAGAACAGAATTAGGAATGTACAGGGGAGAAAAGGGTGAGGGAGAGTTTAGTTGATGGGGATGAACAAGATGCAAACAAACTTTGATGATTTTCTGGTTTAGCTTGGGACTAGCCATGTCCACAGTTTCTGAAAGGGTACTGCACATTTCAGCAGTCCAAGCTGCTAGGGAAACTAGCTTCTTCATTCTTGAGAGCACTCAAGGGCTGCACACATCTGGTCTTTATCCTAAGTTATCCTAAACCAAGTTCAGTGGTTTCTCATGGAAAACCTTCTTGAAGAGTAAAGAACAAAAAAATCAGATTAGGAAACAGTCAGTAGCAGGAGTAGGACTCTGTCCAGGATTACTGAAGCCCAAATGCCCCCTTAGATATAGGGAAACGTAGGCTTACAATGCCTCATTAATAATTTAACAACATCAAATTAGACCTTCCCCACTCTACTCTCTTCCATCACCTCCCCACTCCAAAATAAGTCGTAGCTGAAATTCCTTCACTCAACAGTCATCACTTGGGGTTAAGGCTTTGCACCTATAGAAATCTTCCATTTCGAGCCAAATACAAATAGTGAGGTCTTAATATCTTAAGCTCTTAATAAGTCATTAACTTCTTATGAGAGATTAATTTATTAAATTGCCTTTCCAGAGTGACAGCTACCTTAGGACGCACAATGATTTATCTTGATAAAGCAAAAATGGGAATGATATTGGGGGCCTGGGTAAGACAGAGAGGCCAAAGCTTGGACAGAACTGCTATGGGCTAAACTAGAGGTCTAGGAATAGGACATAGACTAAAGGGGAAAAGTTGTGGAAATATGAAGTGAGAGAGAGGCAAAGCAGAACAAGGTCTTTGGCACCCACTGAGGATGCCTCTGCTCAGGACCCATGGAGAGGGCACCATGATGATCTGCGCTTCTCAGGGAGCAGTGAGGTGGGTGGCTCTGTCAGCCCAAAGTATATGTCCCACTCTCACCTTGAGCTAGAGGGAGACTTGTCTTCCCTCTCTAGGCCTCCACTTCCTCATCCAAACAACAAAGGGATCCCCTTCTAACCACAGATTCTGAAATTTGAACTCCTGGCAATCCAGCAGGGTCAGAAGGGAGGGAACAGGAAGAGAGGGGAGCAGAAAGGAGAAAAATAGGGGAAAGAGCTTATCAAGGACCTTTGCATTCCTCCCAAGCTATTGAGTGGTTTCTTAGGGCAAAACCTCAATTTCTAGTTCTAAAGAAATTGATATATTTGGGAGGATGGATAAATAATGGGTAAGATGGGATGCAGCAAAAGCAGTTCTAAGAGGGAAGTTTATAGCAATACATTCCTACCTTAAGAAACAAGAAACATCTCAAATAAACAACCTAACCTTACACCTAAAGCAATTAGAGAAAGAACAACAACAACAAAAAAAAACCCCAAAGTTAGCAGAAGGAAAGAAATCATAAAGATCATATCAGAAATAAATGAAAAAGAAATGAAGGAAACAATAGCAAAGATCAATAAAACTAAAAGCTGGTTCTTTGAGAACGTAAACAAAATTGATAAACCATTAGCCAGACTCATCAAGAAAAAAAGGGAGAAGACTCAGATCAATAGAATTAGAAATGAAAAAGGAGAAGTAAAAACTCACACTGGAGAAATACAAAGGATGATGAGAGATTACTACAAGGAACTCTATGCCAATAAAATGGACAACCTGGAAGAAATGGACAAATTCTTAGAAATGCACAACCTTCCAAGACTGAACCAGGAAAAAATAGAAAATATGAACAGACAAATCACAAGCACTGAAGTTGAAACTGTGATTCAAAATCTTCCAACAAACAAAAGCCCAGGACCAGATGGCTTCACAGGCAAATTCTATCAAACATTTAGAGAAGAGCTAACACCTATCCTTCTCAAACTCTTCCAAAATATAGCAGAGGGAGGAACACTCCCAAACTCATTCTACGAGGCCACCATCACCCTGATACCAAAACCAGACAAAGATGTCACAAAGAAAGAAAACTACAGGCCAATATCACTGATGAACATACATGCAAATATCCTCAACAAAATACTAGCAAACAGAATCCAACAGCACATTAAAAGGATCATACACCATGATCAAGTGGGGTTTATCCTAGGAATGCAAGGATTCTTCAATATACGCAAATCAATCAGTGTGATACACCATATTAACAAACTGAAGGAGAAAAACCATATGATCATCTCAATCGATGCAGAGAAAGCTATTGACAAAATTCAACATCCATTTATGATAAAAATTGCAGAAAGTAGGCATAGAGGGAACTTTCCTCAACATAATAAAGGACATATATGACAAACCCACAGCCAACATCGTCCTCAATGGTGAAAAACTGAAACCATTTCCACTAAGATCAGGAACAAGACAAGGTTGCCCACTCTCACCACTATTATTCAACATAGTTTTGGAAGTTTTAGCCACAGCAATCAGAGAAGAAAAAGAAATAAAAGGAATCCAAATCAGAAAAGAAGAAGTAAAGCTGTCAGTGTTAGCAGATGACATGATACTATACATAGAGAATCCTAAAGATGCTACCAGAAAACTACTAGAGCTAATCAATGAATTTGGTAAGTAGCAGGATACAAAATTAATGCACAGAAATCTCTAGCATTCCTATGCTAGAGATGAAAAATCTGAAAGTGAAATTAAGAAAACACTCCCATTTACCATTGCAACAAAAAGAATAAAATACCTAGGAATAAACCTACCTAAGGAGAAAAAAGACCTGTATGCAGAAAATTATAAGACACTGATGAAAGAATTTAAATATGATACAAATAGATGGAGAAATATACCATGTTCTTGGATTGGAAGAATCAACATTGTGAAAATGGCTGTACTACCCAAAGCAATCTACAGATTCAATGCAATCCCTATCAAACTACCCCTGGCATTTTTCACAGAACTAGAACAAAAAATTTCACAGTTTGTATGGAAACACAGAAGACCCCGAATAGCCAAGGCAATCTTGAGAAAGAAAAACAGAGCTGGAGGAATCAGGCTCCCTGACTTCAGACTATACTACAAAGCTACAGTAAACAAGACAGTATGGTACTGGCACAGAAACAGATATATAGATCAATGGAACAGGATAGAAAGCCCAGAGATAAACCCACTCACATGTGGCACTTTATCTTTGATAAAGGAGGCAAGAATATACAGTGGAGAAAAGACAGCCTCTTTAATAAGTGGTGCTGGGAAAACTGGACAGCTACATGTAAAATAGTGAAATTAGAACACTCCCTAACACCATACACAAAAATAAACTCAAAATGGATTAAAGGCCTAAATGTAAGGTCAGGCACTTTCAAACTCTTAGATGAAAACATAAGCAGAACACTCTATGACATAAATCACAGCAAGATCCTTTTTGACCCACCTCCTAGAGAAATGGAAATAAAAACAAAAATACACAAATGGAACCTAATGAAACATAAAAGCTCTCGCACAGCAAGGGAAACCATAAACAAGATGAAAAGACAACCCTCGGAATGGGAGATAATATTTGCAAATGAAGCAACGGACAAAGGATTAATCTCCAAAATGTACAGGCAGCTCAAAATCAAAAAAGCAAGCAACCCAATCCAAAAATTGGCAGAAGACCTAAATAGACAATTCTCCAAAGAAGATATACAGATTGGCAACAAACACATGAAAGAATGCTCAACATCATTAATCATTAGAGAAATGCAAATCAAAACTATAATGAGATATCATCCCACACCATTCAGAATGGCCATCATGAAAAAATCTATAAACAATAAATGCTGGAGAGGGTGTGGAGAAAAGGAAACCCTCTTGCACTGTTGGTGAGAATGTAAATTGATACAGCCCCTATGGAGAACAGTATGGAGGTTCCTTAAAAAACTAAAAATAGAACCACCATACGACCCAGCAATCCCACTACTGGGCATATACCCTGAGAAAATCATAATTCAAAAAGAGTCATGTACCAAAATGTTCATTGCAGCTCTATTTATAATAGCCAGGACATGGAAGCAACCTAAGTGTCCATCAACAGATGAATAGATAAAAAAGATGTGGTACATATATACAATGGAATATTACTCAGCCATAAAAAGAAACGAAATTGAGTTATTTGTAGTGAGGTGGACGGACCTAGCATCTGCCATACAGAGTGAAGTAAGTCAGAAAGAGAAAAACAAATACCGTACACTAACACATGTATATGGAATCTAAGGGGAAAAAAAAAAAAGGTCATGCAAAACCTAGGGGTAAGACGGGAATAAAGACACAGACCTACTAGAGAATGGACTTGAGGATATGGGGAGGGGGAAGGGTAAGCTGTGACAAAGTGAGAGAGTGGCATGGACATATATACACCACCAAACATAAGATAGATAGCTAGTGGGAAGCAGCCGCATAGCACAGGGAGATCAGCTCGGTGCTTTGTGACCACCTAGAGGGGTGGGATAGGGAGGGGAGGAGGGAGGGAGATGCAAGAGGGAGGAGATATGGGGATATATGTATATGTATAACTGATTCAGTTTGTTATAAAGCAGAAACTAACACACAATTATACTTCAATAAAGATATTAAAAAAATAATAATAATGGTTATGGATAAGGGGATAGAGATTTTGGTTTAAACCTATGCTATATAAATTCAATGTGCTGTATGCCCAGAAATGAGAAGAATTTTTTTCCCATTATCAGCCTTAAAACGTTTTAGGGAAAAAAGTGTTTTTCTTGAATTTATCCAATGAAGCCTTTTATTGGTACCTAAATCCTTACACTTAGGTTATTTCTGAGAATAGTGACTTGACCCACTCCCAATCTATCCACTGATCAGATCTGACCCTCTTTTATATAGCTTGGAATCTGAGTTAAGAGGAGAAAAAGAAGTCAAATAGTTGTCACAAAGCTTGAGTAGTGACTCAGGCCCTTAGCTAGACACTTTATGTAAAATAAGGTAGCATGTTAAAAGCCTTACGTCAGAGGAGATCTACTAGTAGAGGATATTAGCTGAGACCCAGAGGAGAACACTCTCAGCAAAGCAGGAGATAGCAAAATTACATAGATGTTCAGCAGGGGCGTTCATCAAGCTGTTACTTCAGTAGCAACACAGTGCAGGGCATAACCACTGAGATGGTCCCATGCAACCATCAGTGTGCATCATGAGCTCAAACCATGGAGAGGAGTGTGTCATAGCAATACATTTTGCATAAGGAAAGGAAGAAATCCATGATCGTTTAGAAAGATTTCCACAAGAGAAAATTAAAGTTATTTTTAAAATATTTTGTAGCTAAGAGGGTTAAGATTCAGTTATCTGAAAAGTCCACCTACATAGATGAGACCATTCTCATTGATTTTCATAGAGTATAGCAGTACCGGAAAGCTAATTATTTGGTTTATTCTTTTTAAAAAATTTTTATGGAGGAGGCACTTATTCAGTATGTCATTTCCCATTGACATTCTTGCCTATATAGATGAATATGTCAAAAGGCTCTGTCCCAGCAAACTGACATACTTCATGTCCCCCTAGTGCCCTCTAATTTTATCTATCATTGTCTTCTAATTATTTCTCCTGATCTAGACTGTGGAATCCTCAATTAGCAGAGACTGTGTCAACTATGCATTGGGGTGAATAAATACAATAAATTTTAAAGTTAGTGTTTTACACCTGCCTTCTTACCTTTCCCTGGCCGCTATGTACAAGCCCTGGCATGGCCTTAGCCAAATAAAGTCTCCTATAATGACACAGATAGGGTCAGAGTTAAAACAGATCTACATTAAAAAGAATAATATGTGGCTTTGGGAAAGCAGCCTGTTCTGCTGTTGATCTTAGGTCTGTCCTTTAAGGCAATAATTACTTTCGCACAATCAAAGATTTTGTCCTGAGCATTAGGGTTGCCCGGCAAAGCACCAAGCTTACGAAATGCCATGCACACAGACTGGGCCTCGTTGGACTGATACATCAGTTAGTATTATGTTTAAATTTAGGTACACAAAATGAACACATTGGGGCTTCCCTGGTGGCGCAGTGGTTGAGAGTCGGCCTGCCGATGCAGTTCGTGCCCCGGTCTGGGAAGATCCCACATGCCGCGGAGCGGCTGGGTCCGTGAGCCATGGCCGCTGAGCCTGCGCGTCCAGAGCCTGTGCTCCGCAACGGGAGAGGCCACAACAGTGAGAGGCCCGCGTACCGCAAAAAAAAAAAAAAAAAAGACCTTCCTCAAAAATTCTAGATATACCAATTACTGGCTGGGAATTCAGCAAATTATTTTTAAAACTTTGAGTATCAGTTTCTTTATCTGTAAAATAGAGGTAGAAATATTTACTATGCAGCGTTATTGTAATTTGTGTACAGTGTCTAGCAAATTGCCTGGCTCCTAGTAGGTGTTCTCTAAATGCTAGTTCCTCCTTTTATTTATCTTTTGTCTTCAGCACTCATTTCAGTGCAGACAAGTAATAGGAATAGGCCACGACAGTGAGAGGCCCACGTACCGAAAAAAAAAAAAGAACACATTGTAAGTATATAACTAGATCGCTTTTTGCATATACCTATGTGTGCGTTTGTATAACCATTACCCTGATCAAGATGGAGGATGTTTTTAACACTGCAAGATGATTTCTTGTGGCTTTTCCCAGTTATTATACCCCTGAGGTAATCAGCATTCTAACTTCTATCTCCATAGATTAGTTTTTGAGTGGAAGACATCTATCATCTATCCATGTATCTATTTTTTTGTTCCCAAAATTAATGTATCAAGTGCCCATGTGGTGGGTACTATTTGGTAGCTAGAGATATAGGGATAAACAAGGCAGACGAGGCCTCTGGGCTCTGCGGGGCTCACAATCTGGTTGGGGAACTGATAGTAAACAAGTTAACAAGATAGTTCTAAATCATGAAAAAAGTCATGAAGAATGAAACAAGGTAATCGATAGACAGTAGATAGATAAGGTAGAGAAATACTGGATGGGGGTGGGGAGTATCCACAGAGGTGACATTTGCGCTGAGAACTGACCTAAGAGCAGGGAAAGAGAGCCCCAGGACGAGGGAACTGAAGGTGTAAAGTCCCTAAGACAAGAAGAAGCTCTGAGAATCATGACAGATGATGTAAGAGAAGCCACCAGGAGCCAGAGGAACATGCCTTTTTGGGGTAAGTGACTTAAAAAAAGGGGACAGACATTGGAGATTTAAAAAATATATGTATGATATATGCTTTTAACTAACTTTTAAAACTTTTCCCGTAAAGAACCTTCAGTAAATAAGTAGTGGCTGCTGGATATGACTTGCAACTGGGTGGCAGGTCAGCAAGGAAAGAATTCCAAAGCAGAGGACTTTCTGAAAGCGTAATTATACACTTTGAACATAACAAAAGGAAAATAGTTTTTAAGGTAGCAAATCCTAAAGAGAATTTGGATAATGTGGGTGCTATTCTTCACATTTTTCTACGGCTAATTAGAAAGAACTGGGAAACACATAATGTTGCCCACAGCCCTGCCAACCCATTATGGGCACTTCTGATTTCAGATAAATGAAGCCCTTGGTTACCACCCCCAGCTTGTCTCAGACATTCATTGTGTTATCAAAGTAGATGAGTAAAAATAATAGCCTTCTGAATATCTATTAAGGGTAACTTTCTCTTATTAGCGAATACTTAAGTTCAAATTATGTCTCCATGTCAATGAAGCAACTCCCAAATTCACTTTGCTCTTGAAAATCTAATTTTTCAGTTTTTCCCCTTTATACAGAAAATGTGATATTTGGCTGGGCAGCTTAGAAAACCAACATTTTCATGTGTGTGTAACTACAAAAAATGTGATTATATAAAATTTCAGTTGGGATTGACATATATACACTAATATGTATAAAATGGATAACTAATAAGAACCTGCTGTATAAAAAAATAAATAAAATTCAAACATTCAAAACAAATTTCAGGTATATATATATATGCACACATATATATCTTCTCTTTAGTCAACAATATATATTTTTCATTTTAAAAAGCATTTCTAATATTTACTGCGTAGAAACAAATATATGCTAAAAACAAATAGCCAGTTATCACCTTTAAAACATCCCTTATTAATTAGAACCATGATGTTATTTGAAAACAAACACTGTGAGATATACATGCTGGGAAATATTAAATTTCATTGTCAGGGTGAAATTTGAGGAAGGAAAAAAACAAGACAACTTACATTTGAGTTTAAGTTCTCAATAAGTGATTTCATCACTAGGTTCATTCACATAAATATAATAGCAGTGTTTGCAAAAAGCACCCCCCCCAAAAAAAAAAAAAAAACTAAATGAAAGCAGAAATGAAGAAAATTTGCATGATTTTAAATATCAAAATGTCTGAAAGCATAACGCTATATGGTTGAATTTTCTATTATTATGGAGGTTTGGTTTTATATGGAAAAAATGGAAAGGTTCTTACTGGTTTAGGTTGTTCAGAAGTTAGAAGAGAAGCTGCCACTCATTTTGGTTTATTTCTTCAATCATTCCAGGATCCCATGAACTGCTTCCTCCCTCATCAGACCTCACAAGATCAGAGATTAACATGCAGCTGCTTATAGCCTAAGGAGGAGGCCAGCTGGTACAGGGGAAAGCACACACAGGAGAGGTGGTCCTATTTGGAAGGCAGTCTACTGATATTATTAAGACCTCTAGTGAGAGACCCAAGTCCAAATCCGAAAACCCTCATTTACCTGAGGTCAATTTGCACGAATACCTTAACATCTCTGAGAGCCTATTCTCCTGCAAAATTGGGACAATAGTATTTATTTCAGTGTTACTGCAACAGATAAGTGGCATGCAGTAAGCACTTAATATGTGCTGGTTGTTTATATAAATATCTGTGGCTTGGCCACTAACTTCTCATGTGACTCTGAGTAAGCCATTAATCTCTGGGCCTAAGAATCCTTGTTTATAAACTGAGAGTTGAACAATGTGAGCCCGAAGTGTCCTTTTAACTCTAATATTCTGTAATTCTTACTATCTATGTGTCCTCAGTTTCCTCATCTTTATAATGGGCATACTAAGAGCACCTACCTCACAGAATTTTTGAGAGAATAAAATGAATTAAGACAGGTAGAAATTCTTAGAACATTGCCTGGCACATACATGTTAGCCATGATGGTGATGATGATAATGATAACTCCATCGGTAAATAGTGTGATAGTTATAAAACATTTAGTATCTGATTGATCATATGATCTCTTCTTTCTGGAGTCAATGCCAGCATTACCAAGATTTTATCCTCTAAAGTTCTTCAAGACTAAACTTATTCACTTCTCAGTAAGAAATAGAGATTTCCCAGTGTAGATACCCTGACCTGCTAACATCTTCATTTTTTCTTTTGGTAACAATGTTTTAAAAGATTAATTGACTCACTTATCACCACCCTCTCTTTTTGTGAGTCTGAATATGAGTACTTTTTGTGTGCACTTTCGTTCTGAAAAACTATGGCACCAAAATCCTACACATATTGTCAAAGCTCACTAAATTTGCTTGGAGAGTTTCCTGCTTCAAATTATTTTAAATAAAACATAATTTCATCAAGTAACTCAAGCATGCTAATGTTTAACTGACCCTTGAAGAAAAGTTTTGATTTATCCAGAACTGCGATTTGCATAGGTCATTTCCTCACTCTCCCCAACCTTTTTGCGAAATGCTACACACAATTAAATAAGCCAGTTCAGCCGAATGAACCGGTGAGTGTGTTATAAATAGCAACCAAAATTATACTTCAGATGTTAACTGGTTTGTCCTGATTCAATAATGAATTACATCATTTGACAAATGAGATAAGGCCTTCACCTTTATCTTTCTGATCCAAACTTCTAATAGTTGAAATGTACTATTACCATCTGTTGTCTGGCCTCTGAAATGCTCTGGTGATGTCTGCCTCATTTCAAGTAGTCAGAGCTTGTCTGCCAAAAAAACACTCTCCTAAGTGTCTTGATTGGCAGGCCCAGTGAGAAGGCTAAGAACCCAATGAACCATGGAGACGCAGCTCAAACTCTGTAGAAGTTTCCTCTAGTTCAAGGCAGACTCATTTTCTCAGTTTGCGTTGCAAAGAAATTGTCGCTATCAAAGTTGTTTTTATTTTGAATCTCAATCTTGAAAGATGCAATGCCTACACTTTTTAAGAATGTTTGGGCCTCTCTTAAGCTATTAGACACCCTTTACCAGATGGCCATCGTTTCGGTGCCTTTCATCCTCGGCGAAAATAATTTGAGAATGAAGCTGAGAGTGCTATATAGCCTAGGGTTTTAACTCAGTGAAGCCGCACGAATCTGTTCTTTATTGTTCTTCATATTGCTCTAGGTTCTGGGAAAAGGCAAGATGAATCTTTCTGCTTTCAAGAAACTTACAATAAGGTAGGAAGGGCAGAGTAAACACACACAGAACCATAGCCAATAACATAGATGAAGGCGAAAGTAAGCGCCAAACAGAATGGCACAGATTATAAGTGTGACCAGTCCCTTGGTATGTATAAAAGAACATTTAAAAAGGTAAAATTTAGGAAAACAAAAAGAAATGAAATGCAAATAACAAGATAGAGAGTGACTCTAGAGTTGAAAAGGATCTGTCTTGGTAGGTTTGAGCAGTGTAGAAATGCCAAGCCCGGGCAAAACAGGAGTTTCCAATATTAATGTCGGCAGCATCATTACTAGACACATCCAAAAGACAGTTGATGTTAGGTCCCTGTTGGTCTGTGGGGAGGCTGAGAGCAAGAGAAGTTAAATAACCTACCCATAATGAGCCAGCCAGCAAGTGAGAGCTGAGATTGAAGTCCAGGAGTAAGGGCTCGAAAGCTATGGCCCAGACTTCACAAATGCGTTTAGTAACCACATTTCCCTTTGATTGACTTTACTGAAGTGACCATATATTTGAGAGTGAAAGGAGAAGCTATGAATAAACAAGATTGAGCAACTGGCGTGAACCAAGACAGTCCAGGGCCAACTAGCATGTATGGTCACCCCGTCCTTCATCTCTCCACTCCCAGCCATCTATCAGACACTCTTCTGGCCAGGTGCTGATTTCTTGGACTAAGTTGATTAAAGTCTTATAATTCTAGGAAGTACTCGATTTTCAAAGGTCCCACAAAGAAACAGTTCCAATTAAATAAATCACTGACAGTGAAATTTCAAGTAGTCAGGTGTCTGATAATGAGAACTGTTTCAAAACAACAGTATTTTCCTGGCATCTGTCAAATCGCACCTCTCCTATGAGACTTAGCCAGCTGGGTGTTTAAGAATTATTGGTCAGCTATGTACTACATGTATTGATGGATTCACAGGTAAAAACTGTAAATTAACGAGGTAAAGATGAAAGGCGTTCTGCCGAAGATGTGTAGCACTACCCAGACCTCTGTTAGAGTTTCATTTCCAGTTCAGAGCTCATCAACAGAATGAAAAATATGGAAATTTGGAGAGATTCAGAAGAGACTAAAGACTAAAATGAAATTATACATATGTTGAAATGTTTAAAGCTACCAAAATGTAATGTGTTTCAATAAAATGGTATATGTCCTCAACACAGCCAAGTTCATAAATGTGTAGTAGATGCAGAGTGACAGATTACCAAATGCCTGTGTATCATTTGCATAAAATTTAAGTTAAAACTCATTTCCATCCCAAGTATATGTGACACCTAAATTAATATTCTACCTGTTTTGCTTTTATTTTAGATTTTAGGCAATTTAAAATTTTCTTTTTATTTGCAAAAAAAAATTAAAAGGTGTCTACCAGCAAAATTAATGGAAAAAAGGGCAAAGAAGGGAGGGGATAAAAGAAATATGAAAGGAGGAAATGGGAACAAGGAAAAACACCAACACACAGAAACGTAAAAATACTCCAGCCAGGCTCAGAGAACCAGCATCCTTGGCAGCAAGTGCTGTTAAACATCAGAACGGGTTGCTGAGGGAGGTGAGGGAATCTCCCTTTCCCAGAAGTCTTTAAAAATAGCATCACATCTGTTGGGATAGAATAATGGTGGTACTGCCTGACTAAACAGCTTCTCAAGCAAACCCATAGGTTGGTAATTCTACCACTTCTATTTCTAATTGTGAAAAAGTAACAAATAACTTCAGTTCACCTAGCAAACTGGGACTTACAACGACTATCAATTTAATTGCGTTACAAAACAGTTTTCATTAGGTTTTGCAATGCAAAGATAGATAACTAAATTATTCAGGATATAGTTTAATGTACAGCAAAGGCTCAAAACTTACTTACCCTTTTGTAATATTTTCCCAAAACATTATGAAACCAGAAAGGTACTCAGTTTATGTCCTCACATGGAAGTTAGAGATAAGGCAATGTACAGAATCCTATATTTAATTTTTAATTTTAACTGAGTAGCACTTGCAGGGGTGAAGTTACAGGAGGGCTGGATTGGATAAACTGTCTTAAAAATTAGAGTCTTCCAGGCCGGTATCCCAAGAAGTAAAAGGATATTTGTTCCCTGGAGAGAATTTAGGTTGTGATCTGATGTATCTGCAGTGCCCCCTCCATCAATGATGTTTTGCTTTATACTAAGCTATCAGATTATTTCCCCCACTCCATTTAATTGCACATATATTTGTTAAGCTCCTACTTTTTGTCAGGCAGTGTGCCAGGAATACAAAGAGAAAAGGATCACAACCCACGACCTTGAAGAACACAAAATCTAAAAACAGCAGTTGGGTCCAGGCGTGGTAGGGCCTTCCACTAGTGTAATTTTGGATCTGCATTTTAAGAAAAGAATACAAAATTACAAATACAAAATTAAGAGTGAAAGTGAATATTTATCTCAAAGAGAAATCACAACAAATTACAAGTTTTAAAATTCTGACAAATTCCAGAAATATCACAAACTCTAGGGGAAAAAACTATATTTTTTATTAGTTAACTACCTGGTTCACATCTATAATTCTATTTGTCCTACATTTTGGTTGCATATTGTTGACCACATGACAAGAATTTTGTTATATCATTTCCCATAGAATGATAATTCAGTTATTCCTCTGGTATGCTTGATCAAAATTTGTTTTCTTTCTGGTTCACAACTTATTCATAATTAAAAGTAAATTTTCAGAATTGTCAAGTAGAGAAAAAACTCAATCAAGTTTCTTTCATACGTAAGCTGTAAGAGCTGTAAGATTCCAGGGCACTGCAAAATTTCTGATGTATGAATAATTTTAAATACTCTTTCAATTGATGATGGTTGTGAATCAGCTAGTCATTCGTGTCCTTTTTATAATGGTATATTGTGAATTTGATTTTGTCTCCATCAAAGCCAGTGTTGTGTATCTAATTTGAAAGACATTTAAATATTTTTCCAAGAAGTTCATGTAATTCACTCTTCTTCATTAATTAGATTATCAAAGAATAAATACCCTGTTTAGTACTTTTAATTCAAAACTTATCTCTTCCTCTTAATGAATTATTGCTCTTTGTATTATCTGAAAGATGTTTTTTTTATAATTTACTTCTTGATATTAAAAGAATTTCTGTTGATTTTATCACTCAATTTTCTTTTATAGTCTTTTTTCATCTGGATTTTTTCTCAGTGCTTTAATAAATTAATTCATGGAAGTCATTGATTTCTCAGGTTTTTTTAAATTGAAAAGTTCCAAAACATCTACAAATTGCAGTTAAAATGACAGGGAAGTCTGGGACTTTCCTGGCGGTCCCATGGTTAAGACTCCACACTTCAAATGCATGGGGAGCAGGTTCAATCGCTGCTCAGGGAACTAAGATTCCCATATGCCGCACGGTGAGGCCACAAAACAAAAAAAGTATTTATGCTTTATCATCTTCTTGAGTAAATTTTTTACACCTAGATTTGTGTTTATAGTTCTCTTCCATGACTTTAAGAACATATTTTAGGGTCATTATATTGTAATGGACCACACTGCAAGACTTGAGCAGCTTTTCTGTGGGCAAACAGTATTATTATCCTTAGACTCTTGAAAGAAATATTCTTGTTGGCATTTTAAAAAACGGAGGTATAATTATCATTCAATAAAATGCATAGATCATAGAGTTTAACACAATGAGTTTTGACTAAACCCATGTAACCACCACCTAAAACAGGAGAAAGAATATTTCCACCATCCCAGGAAATTCCCTTTGTCTCTTTCCTATCGATTTCCCCTTCCCCATCCACCCTGACACCCAGAGCAATCATTTTCTGATTTCTGTCACTGTAATATATTTTGCCTATTCTTGAACTTTATATAAATTGGATCGTATAGTATGTGATCTGTATCTGTCTCACTTTGCTCAGCATAGTGATTTTGAGGGGCAACTATGTTGTTGCATGTCTTGGTACCTTGCTCTGTTTTATGACTATGACTCCATTATTTAAATATACCACAATTATTCATTCTCCCATTGACAGACATTTGGGTTCTTACCAGTTTAGGGCTATTATGAATAAAGTTGCTTTGGAAAGTCTTGTACAAGTCTTTGTGTGGACATAATGTGTTTTCCTTTCTCTTGAGTAAATACCTGAGAATAGAATTCTGGGTCACAGGGTAGAAGTTTGTTTAACTGTATTAGAAACATGGAATATGTATTTAAAATATTCCATCTACAAGGAAAAAAGCAAAAGAAAACATGTAACTGCTGTACAGTATCAACGTGGTCAATGAACCTGTGTTCTGTAACAGCAGCTCTTCCTCCACCTGTGCTTCCTCTCCTGTTACTCTTCATCCACCGTCATTCACTGGTCCAGCCGTGCAGAATGATTTGCTGTTCTGTGAGTACATGACTTAGTCTCTTCCCTGTAAGTCTGCCAGAAGGGTACCTCCTCTGGCTGGCTGCTGTTCTCTTCTCCTTTATCTGCCGTAGCTATCCTTAAAGACTTGACTTAATTATTTTTATCTCTGGAATGCCTTTATACCACCTTTCTCCAACCTCCCCACCATCACTATCAAGGCTGAATGAAGGGTCCCTCCTAGGTGCTCACATAGAAACTTGTGTTTTCCCCTGTAAGTGGAAGACTTGGTTATTTATCTCTGGTTATTTATGTATCTCCACCACTGGACTATAAGCTCCCCAAGGATAGAGTCCTGATCACAGCCAGAATCTAATATCCAGCAAAGTTCTTCACCCAGAGTAGTGCTCAACAAAAATTAGTTGAATCAATGAATAAACACTTGAACAGGTTTGATGTTGTTGTTGGGGATGGAGAAGTTTCTCTATACCTGTGTGATATTCCGGTAGAAATAGGCAGTTGACAGTATAGGTCTGGAGTGTGAGTATTGGGCTTATGGTAGGGGCAGGAGGTGGACTGGAGTATAGATAATAGGGACACTCGTTACTCTCAGTCATGTTGTACATAGGTAAGAGTTGAAAGTTTGGGATTGGATGAGCTCACCTGGGAGCAGGTGCCATTTTTGAAAGTAATTGAGAATGAGAGGAAGGGGCCAAACTGTAGTAGACTGTGGAGTAAATGGCAAGAGAGGAGAGAAATGCAAACTGTATGGACAACTAACTCAAGAAATTTGGTGCTGAGATGTTGAGTAAAGCAATTAAGATAATATCCTAACAAGTAAATGAGATTGGATAGTGTTATGCTGTTTTCATTTTTGTTTTCACTAGTTTAAAAAAGAAAAGCCCATTGAGCCTATTTTCAAATTGAGAGTCACCAGAGTCATTATTTTGAAATATGATACCAAATGAGAAAAGCTTAGTTTGTATAAAGTTTTTGCTGAGGTCTCACACCTTAGATCATGATTTGGGTTTTATTTTCCATCCTCAATGACCATATTTTCATTTCAAGGCATTAATTTGGATTGGAGGTCAAAAGTATCTGGGTGGCTTAAAGCAGAAGCCTTTATCCATAATGAGTGCAACTGAGTGAAGGCTGTATGAGAGGTTTGGATATCCACCAGGAACTCCATGTGCTTGCTCTACTGCTTGTATTAGAGAGAGAGACCATTTCATAATGGATTCTAGATAATGACATTTTGGAGCTGGAAATAAACTAAGACCATCTTGTCCAGCATCTTCCAGACTTTATTTCTTGTTCGGGACACAGCGTAGATATCATATCTTCTGGGAATTCTTCCTCAGGATGTGAATAAGTGCACCTTAAGAAAAGTCACAGGCAAATTTTACATCCTCCTCTTGGAGTTTCATAATGTTTATTATTAAATGTACACATTAATTCTGCAGTAAATATTAAACCTGTTTAATATTGACTCACAATGTAGTTTTCATCTTACTTGAGCATGAAACCCTTATGTTCTTATTTTGTGGACACTTATAGGCATCTCATAGAACGTACTCTGAGAATCACTAACGTACTCTAATTCTTTCATTCAGACGGAGGTCTCATTCAATGTTTTTATCTCCTTGTTTCAGCTAATTAAACTTAGTAGCTTTTTATTTTATTATCTTTGTTGACTGGGATAATCTGGGCAGTTCTGTTCCACATGTTGGCTGAGTCTGCAGTTATCTGTGGCTTGACTTGGCTAGAACACCCAAGATGGCCCACTCTAATGCCTCGTTAAGGATGGATGTGAGGCCAAACTTAGCTTTGGATGCTGGAATGGTCGGGCCTCTCTCTCTCCATCTAGTTTCAGGATCTCTAGCTCTTCACGTGTGTTTACCATGTGATCTCTGCTTATGGTATCTTCATAGGGTAAGAAGATGACTTACATAGTGGCTCAGGGCTCCCAAATTATAAAATCAGAATATTCTAAGGCCTTCTTAAGGTTTAGGCACAGAACTGGTGCAGTATCACTTTCATCACATTCTATTGGCTAAAGTGATCACAGGGCCAGCTCAGATTCAAGGGGAGCAGAAATAAACCACCTCTCCATGGTGGGGACAAAAAAAATTGCAGTCATATTTAATCCACCACACTTCTCATGGACTTTTGACATCTTGTGAGATAAAGAATCTGTTCACTGACATTGGAAAAGTCCCCAGATAACTCAGGCTTCTTGGCACCACAGAGATGGCTGAGATCCATTGATGACTTTCCTGATACCCAGGATCAATGAATTAGGCAAATGGCCAGTAGGACACAGATCCAACTTATCAAGTAGGGGGAAGTTTGAAAGACTCACACCAGTGCTAATAATCTAAACCAGGGGGCCAAATCCACTCACTGTCTGTTTCAATAAAGTTTTATTGGATCACTGCCATCCCCATTCATTTATGTATTGTTTATAGCTGCTTTTGTGTGGTTAAGTCAGAACTGAATAGTTGTGACAGTGACAATCTGGTCTGCTAAGCCTAAAATATATACTATCTGGCCCTTCATATAAAGAGTTTGTCACTCCCTGGTCTAGACTGTATAAGCATTGCATTACTAAATGACAGTTACATTATCATGAGATGACTCTATCCATATATCTTAGTCAATTCCAGCTGCTGCAACAAATATACCATAGACTGGATGGCTTAAAAAACAGAAATTTAATTTTGGCTTTAGAAGCTGGGAAGTCCAAGATCAAAGTGCTGGCTGATTCAGTTCCTGGCTCCATCCTCTTCCTGGTTTGCAGAATCATTGTCTTCTTACTGTAGCCTTACATGACACAGAGAGAGATCATCTCTTTTGTGTCTTTTCTTATAAAGGCACTAATCCCATTCATGAGGGCCCTACCCTCATGACCTGATTGCCTTCCAAAGACTCCTACCTCTAAATACCATCATATTAGGAATTAAGGCTTCAACATGTGAATTTGGGAGGATATAAACATTCAGTTCACAGCATCATACATTAGGAAATGCAAAATATTAACAAACTGTAAAGCACTTTCCATGGATACAAATATGGTTTTGTGTTGTCACATGCATCAGCAGTTCATTATTTGTCAATGTGGATTGTATTTTATTTTTTATCCATTCACCTGCTTATGTATATTTAAGTCATTTGCAGTTTTTGAAAATTACAAATAAAGCCTCTGTGAACATCCATGTACAGGTTTTTGAAGAGATATATGCTGTTATTTCTCTTGAGTAAATACCTAGAGCCAAAATGTCTGGATCATGTGATTGGTATATATTTAACGTCTTCAGAAACTGCCAAAATATTTTACATTCCCATTAGCAGTTTATAAGAATTCTCCTTCTGCCACAGCCTTGTCAACACTTGGTGTGGTCAGTCCTTTCATTTTAACAATTGTAATAGGTATGTAGTGGTACCCTATTGTGGTTTTAACTTGCATTTCTCTAATGACTAATGATGTTGGGCATCTTTTCACATGCTGACTAGCTGCAAAGTATCTTTTGAGATACTTTGGCCTATAAAGTATCTGTGGAGAACTTTGGCCCATTTACAAAAACTGAGTTATTTCTTATTGTTGAGTTTTGAGAGTTCTTTAAATATTCTGAATAGACTATTTTATCAGATATCTGATTTACAAATATTTTCTTCCAGTCTATGGCTTGTCTTTCATTCTCTTTTGATGAAGTTCAACATTTCCATTTTGTTTTCTTTTATGGATAATGCCTTTGTTGTCATATCTAAGAAATCCTTGCCTAATCCAAGGTCACAAATGTTTCCAAACAGTGGTGGTAAGAATGGAGAGAAATGTAAAGATTAAAGAATTATGTGAGAGTAAGGTCTACAGGACCCAGTTAAAGAGAAATAGGAATTAAGAATGATTCTCAATTATTTGGCCTGGGTGCTTAGGTGATGTCATTCAAAGGTATAGGGAAAGATAACGGATTCAATGTGGCTATCTTGTGCTTGAGAGTTTGCAGGTACCTAGTAAGTTTCTGGCATAACCTTGGTGCATAGTAATTGTTTGATTTTTAAAAATTAATAAATAAAGGAGTCAAATTTGTTAATTATTTCTTCAGCTATTTTTATACTGAAGATGGAAAAGATAAGGAAAACTTCCTCTAAGGTCTAGAGAAGCCTGAATCAATTGCTGCTCTGGTAAATTCATGAACTTCTATGTAGATTTGTCTAGAAATGAAACAATGTGATTATTAGTGACATTTTGTTTTGTTCTAGACTCGCTCATTGGATTAAGCAGGTTGTAATAAACAATCCCCAAATCAGATTTAATATGATCAAAATGCACTCTCTTGAAACCTTTCAAAGTTGGTCTAGTGGTTCCCCTTATCAGAGCTCCTGCTAGCTCAGTGATTTAAGCTCCTGCAATTTTATAAATCTGCTATCTTAGAGATGTGACTTCTGAGGGTGTCATATTAGATGATGGGGCTGAAGAATTGCTCAAGATATTTTAAGGAATATGCCTAGAAGGAGATTAAATCACCTTTGCCCACATTCCATTGACCAGACAGAGTCACATGGTCTCAACCCAATGCAAAGAGGCTGTTAGGGCTTCCCTGGTGACGCAGTGGTTGAGAATCTGCCTGCCAATGCAGGGGACATGGGTTCGAGCCCTGGTCTGAGAAGATCCCACATGCCGCGGAGCAACTGGGCCCATGAGCCACAACTACTGAGCCTGCGCGTCTGGAGCCTGTGCTCCGCAACAAGAGAGGCCGCGATAGTGAGAGGCCCGCGCACTGCGATGAAGAGTGGTCCCCTCTTGCCACAACTAGAGAAAGCCCTCATACAGAAATGAAGACCCAACACAGCCTTAAATAAATAAATTAATTAATTAAAAAAAAAAAAAAGGAGGCTGTTAAATCCAACCCTGTGTCTGCCTAGGAATAGGAACTAGGATAGATGACCATCTAGCCAGTCTCTACAACAATTCAAAATCAAAGAGCTAGTTTTCAGGTAAGTGCTCAAATAACAAGTATACAATACCAATTGTCAACATTTGTGCTCCCATGCAGATTTATTGTTCAAAGAATGTATCATTTATTTTGTAATTCCAAAATAAGATCATACTAGTCTCTTCTACTCATTTAAGACACATTGTTATTTGGATGCCAAAGCCTTGCTTAATTCTTCCAGAGAAATTCAAATCCTTATGTTAAAGATAATACTTAGTGGTTCTTTAATCCTGCAACAGCTTTTAAAGTTTTGAAGCACTTTTCTCTTTGCTATAGAGACTTAAGAAAAGTTTCGTCAGGATAGAATAATTACTGCACTGTATCTAGATAGGTCAGGCTTTCCAATACTTAGTGGTTCTTTAATCCTGCATCAGCTCTATGAGAATTTGCCACCATAACTACAGAGGAGAATTTGGCAAACTGAAAGAGACCTTCAAGAGATGTAGAACTCAGATGTTTCAAGTTACAAAATCTCAAATGTCGTTATTTAAAAAAAAAAAAAAAAACAGTCTTTTTAGGGATATCCTAATTAAATAACATCTGGCATAATACATAAGAATCCCTTATGTTCACATAATATCTTATGTACATGTATTATCTTATTTAATTATCATAGTCACCCTAATATATTCTCTTTATTTGTCATCATAGCACCCAGATTTTCTGTGGAGAATGCTACTCTTCACCTACTCTCAAGTTCCTACTGTTTGAGTGGAGCTGACTATACCTCTAATTTATGGGGTGGACATATAGCCTAGACTGGGCCAATAAAACTTCACATCTGCCTTATTGCAAGGAGTAATTCAGAGATAAACACAACATCCAAGTCATGCTAATCAGAGTCATTGCCAATCAGTGATTTAACTACTGTTGTAACAGCTGAGAAACAGACCTTCTCTTTCTGAAGCTCGCTGGATATAAGCTGGAGTTCTTGGTGGCCATCTCACCCCATGAGCAGAACCTGCCTGAGAGTTGGATCTAGCAGAAGAAGGCAGAGCCACGGCATTGAGAGTGACGGTCTTAGTCTGTTCGGACTGCTGTAGCAAAATACCATAAACTGGGTGGTGAAATTTATTTCTCTCAGTTCTGGAGGATGGGAAGTCCAAGGTCAAGTTGCTTGGCAGACTGATATCTGGTGAGAACCTGCTTCCTAGTTCATAGATGTCATTTTCTTGCTGTGTCCTCACATGCAAGAAGGGGAGGGGTGCTCTCTGTGGTCTCTTTTATTTATTTATTTATATTTTGGTCACGCCACACGGCCTGCAGGATCTTAGTTCCCTGACCAGGAATTGAACCCCAGGCCCACGCCAGTGAGAGTGCCAAGTTTTAACCACTGGACTGCCAAGTTTTAACCACTGGGGTCTCTTTTAAAACGCACTACCTTTTATCAGCTCACCTCAAGACCTTCATGCCCTAATCACCTGCCGAAAACCCCACCTCCAAATACCATCACACTGAGGATTAGGTTTAAAGAAATGAGTTCTGCGGGGGACACAAGCTTTCAGTCTATGGCAGTGACTGAGTCCTCACTGATATTGTTTGAACTGGAATCCAGCCACACCAATGCAAGGCTACTCCTGGAGGGTCAATGCATTATTTTTGTTTCCTTTTGCCATTTTGAGCTGAGTATCTCTCATTTGCAACTGAAAGAATCCTATGCTTTTTGTTGAGCTGTTACTGCTTTCCCTATTTTATAGGAAAATAAACTGAGGTTTAGAGAACTTAAGCAACTTAATTGGTAGGGCAAAAGGAAAATTGACTGAAAGGGCAATGCTCTAATTTTTTATTTAATTAAGATTCTTTTAAAGTTTTAAAGCACTTTTCTCTTTGCCATCAAGACTTAAGAGTTTCGTCAGGATATAATAATTACTGCACTGTATCTAGATAGGTCAGCCTTTCCAATATTTATTGGCAGTTGTTGTGTAGTATTTTGTTATTATAAATATGAATGCTGAGTCATTCCCAAGAAGTAAATAGTAAATTTAAGCACTTTATGAGCCGTATGATGGATGTCTCTGCTTCTGTTCTGTACTGTACTTGAAATGAAATTTTATCTACAGTTGAGCCCCATGTCTGATCTAAAATCAACAGAGAAGGTTTGAAATACTCAAATGTGTGCCTCTTATGAAATCTAGTGGTTTAAGAAAAAAGCATGTATGTACTGTATACTTCAAAATAACTAAATAACAGTATTCTTAATGGGAAAAAAATCCCATTTTTTCCTGGAACTGTGAATGGAAAACTCAACTGCATACCATTCCAATTCAAGGATCTGTAATCTTAGACCATTGAAGAGTTCCTCTTTCCAAGGAATGTTTCTCTGTGTGGTTTCTAAACCTCCTGACTTTTTGCAAAAATTTAGCGTACCCTAGGAAGCTTAAGAGAAACAGCAATATAAGAATATCACGGGTCTTCTTGAGTTTTCATGTCTGACGCATAGTTCTTCCATTTTTATCTGTCATATTTAGTCACACTCTTTACTTCATTTGCTTTTACTGAATCTTCAGAACAAAACAGCAAGCTCTCAGGTAGTCATAAGGATTTCTTTTTCACAACAAATGTGAAGACAAAATTTGCTAGGCCTCCGCCACATGTACTACAGAAACGTGTGGACAGCCAAGTTGTTAGGAATCTGGTGTTCTGCTTTACTCTTAAAAGTCAATAGTTATAATTTCAGAGCACTAGAGTTAAGATTTTTCTTTTTATAATAATAATAATAATAGCAATAATTAACATTATAGAGTGTTACTTTGTAGTAATTAATATGCAAACAACATTATGCAGATTTTCTCCATCCTGACAATAGCCATTAATTTTATTTGAATTTCAAAGAAATTAAACAACTTCCTCAATTCAATCAACTAAAAAAAATAAAAGTCAAGAGTTATCATTTTAATCAAACCTGTAGCATTCTATATGGCGTTTGTTTACCTTACTCAGATTGTTTCCTAATTGCCTGCTTCCTCCTGATGCCCTCTGAACAACATATGTGGATAAATAGCTCACACAGAGTCACAAAGAGGGTAGAGAGGGAAGTTAAGTTTCTTTAGCTGTTAAGTAGAAATACTAATGCCTTCCTCAGGGAATTTGTGCAGATTGAAAGGTTAAATGTTCTTTTCACCTTTACTGTTCAGTCCAAAAATAAGCACTGTAAATCTGTATGTGAATATAAGATATTAAAGATAATTTAGTACCAGTTTTTTAACTCCTCCCCTAACATAAAAATTATGGAAATACATTTAAAATCCGAGAACTAACACAACTACAGTCACCTATAAAAAATAACCTGTGACAAATTAAAGTCAAGTTAGAACAAGAGTAATTGTACAGTTAAACTGTATTAGCTACTATATATATATATATATATATATACACACACACACACACACACACACACATACACATAATTTCAATTTAAGTTTAGCCAAATGGAGAAATCAGATTTGAGAAAAGCCCCTCTCCAATAGATGAAGATGTTAGAAAGTGATTTCTGTGGCAGTGCTCTGATGACTCATCCCTCAACTACCATGGTTTCTTAATTAATTTGAGATCTTTTAATTAGATTCTTCCTCATCTTCACTTTAGCCCAGCATCTCTGGGTGGAATCAATCCCTCCTCTCCCCCACCCTCATCATCCCCAACCACAGCCCAGGCAGCTGCCAGTTAAATTTTTCTTAATATAAATTTATTTATTTATTCATTCATTCATTCAATTAATCATTCATTCATTTATTCCTGGCTGCGCTGGGTCTTCGCCGCTACACGTGGGCTCCCTCCAGCCACGGCGAGCGGAGGTCACTCCCCACCTAGGTGCGCAGGCCTCTCACCGTGGTGGCCTCTCCTGTTGCGGAGCGCGGGCTCCAGGCGCACGGGCTTCAGAATTTGTGGCACGTGGGCTTCAGCAGTTGTGGCGCACGGGCCCAGCCGCTCCGCGGCATGTGGGATCCTCCCGGACCAGGGCCTGAACCCGTGTCCCCCCCATTGGCAGGCGGACTCCCAACCACTGTGCCACCAGGGAAGTCCCTGCCAGTTTAATTGCCACCAGGAAAAGCACTTCATCACCTAACCGCAAGGAGAGTCAAGTGGCAATAGGACATAAATAAAACTTTTCTTTGCTACTTAGCATTTCAACTTCTTGGTTCTTATCCTCTGCCTCCTAACCCTCTCCTTATCCTTACCCAGATTCGTGCTCCCCTGGTCCCTTGAGTCTCATGTCGTCTCTGAGGTCCTCTCCCTGCCTCCTCTGAAGGCTCTCCCCCTCCAAGATGATCACTACTTTTTTCCAGTTTCCTTTTCCATCAAACTCACATTCTTTCAAACCTGCTGATCTCAGAGAAGTGTAAACAGAAAAACCAACTAATCAAGCCTAAAGTGTGAAAAAACTGCTTTTTCCTGCCTGGTATTTTGCATTTTAAGCATGTTAACCCATACTCATCTACAATTAGTGAAATCCCATGGAATTTAAAGGGGATTTTGGTGACAGGGTGGGGACATCTATGGTAACAGACTTCTTCATTCCTTTAACTTCCAACTCATTTATGAAGCTTCCTCCCCCTTTGGTTAGGGCCAGTCTCTAAAGACTCTACATTTATTTCCCCAGAAAAGTCGCTTCCAGCTGCCATCTCAAGCTTGACGGCAAGAGTGCGGCTTTGTTCATGGAGCATGAAAGCAGCTTGCAGAGTCCTGCTAACTGGTATAAACCCAGGAGGAAATAAAGTTTTTCATTCATGTGTGCACATACACACACACACACACACACATACACGCATATGCACACAAAGCAACACTTCTTCCTCATTCATGGGCAAACACAATTTCAATTGCATTGGACACTTTTTCACCTTTTTGGTCTTAGAACATAGAAAAAAATACAGGCGTGACTGGTGGCTAAATACTGAATTGTCAATTGACAAGTAGAGAAGCTACAAACTTCAACTTCCTTGGCCTTTGATGAACTTATTCTTTGGAGGTCTTAGAGAATCTTGGGAAGAATGAGGGTTTTGTGTAAATTTTATTATTTTTGCTGAATATATGAAGTTGCAGTGATTCTGTCTAGGGCAGTGTTCATAAATTGTTGCAATGTATTATCTTTATTAATTGCTTTGCACAAACTTACATCGAATTTATTGGTAGAAATAAATTGCATTTTTGGTTTATTTGATATTTTTTGTTTGCGCCCCTTGAACTCCAGGAACCAGGAAGGTCAAAGTGTTCGAGGACCATAGAACCACATATTCCCTCAGTCTGAGCACAGACCCATGAAGGGAGCAAGAAACGTACATTGTGTTCTCAAGAACTAAAAGTGAGGCAGGAGTTATTAAACTGTTTATGTGAAAAAAAATTATTTATGAGACAGGGTTTGAAAAAATAGTCTCAACATTCTTCCACATGTATAATCCACCTTTTGCCTCCACCATACTACTAAGATACTTCACAGGCTAATTCACCACCTGACTTCCAATGGTCATGTTTTATGGCCTCATTTTAGTCCTTGTATCCCACGCTTGACACATTCTCATATTGATCCTTAAATGCTGGAGCTCCCAGAGTTTCATCCACAGTCTTCTGGTCTCACTCTTCTTCAGTTCTCAAAGTAGAGGCCCACAAACTGGATACAGTCCACAGATACATTCAATTTGGGCTCAGTGGTATTTTAGGCAAACATAAGAAACAGGATTTGAAACCTGAACTTTTCATTTATTCATTTAGATTTTCCAGGTTCCTTTAAAACATGGAAAGATTTGACAACACTAGACCAACATTTCTGCATAGCTACTTAGTTGGAACTAAATAGAAGTTGCTGGCCATTTGCTCTCTGGTTACTATAGCCCTCACCACTCCCTGCTTACTGAAATCTCTGGTCCACCCCCTAAACTCTCTTCCATGAGTGAGTATTTGCAGCTACTCCTCATGAGCTCCTCCTCAGGAGTCTTATCCTTACTTGTGGTTTGAACTACCTCACTCTATAAAGTTCTAATCCAGAACACATTCTCAGACACCCTACAGTATCTCTGTTCCCCCTAGATGTACTGTAGGTTCCTCACTCTCAACGTGTCCAAAACCAAACAGATTTTTTTTCTCAATTGCCCCCAAATTCGCTTCTCCTGTAGTCTCTATACAGTTAATAGTGTCACAGTCTGTAATGGTCAGTTTTATATGTCAACTTGTCTAGGCCATAGTAGCCAGTTATCAGATAAACACTAATCTAGGTCTTGCTTAGAAGGTACTTTGTAGATGTGGCTAACATCTATAATTAGTTGACTTTAAGTAAAGGAGAATATCTTTATAATCTGAGTGAACCTCATCCAATCAGTTGCAAAGCAACACTGAGTCTTTCCTGAAGAAGAAGAAATTTGGCCTCAAGACAGCAGCATCAGCTTAGCTCCTGCCTGAGAGTTTTCAGCCTGCCAACCTCCCCTACGTACTTCAGACTTGCCATCGCCCATCATGGCTCTGTTTCTCTGAAGAACCGTGGAATTGATGCCCCAGCCATTTAGACATCCATACTAAGAATCTAAAAGCCTTCCTCAACATTTTCTCCTCCATAGAGCTTTCATCCAGTCATACCCCTTTCCAATTATTTTTCAAAATAATTATCAGATCTGATTTCATATTTCTGTAACTTGGATCTTTTCCCTATTACTTGGACATCCAAGTCCAAACGCCTAAGTAGGGTACACACGGCTACTCATTTTCTGGTACCTGCCTACTTCTCCAGACTTATTTCTTACTGTGCTACCCGCTTCCCTGAGGCTGATGAGCTCAGCAGTGAGCCGGCTGTGTCTGGGTTTCAGAAGCTCGGGTCCAGTGTTTGCATTTGGTCCTCCTGTTGTTTGCACAGGGTATCTTCTGCTTTTCAACCTCTGGACTTTGACTTAGTCCCAGCTCCAGTCCCTGGGAAACCCAGTCTTTGACACATTCTGCTCCACTTGGCCAGTATCTGACTGACCAGGCCAACTCCATCTCCTACACGTAGGGATGAGTTAGCAAATCAAACAAGGGGGAGGAATGGCTAGGTTAGAGCCAAGATTGAGGCAAGATAGGAGGCTGTGAGCTGAGTGGAGAAAGTACCAGCAGCAAAGCAAAGAATTTGAGCCCACAGTTGGTGCAATGGGAAAACAAGACTAGGAGAGAAATATGCCAAACTCTTGCCAGGGTGATCTGATTTACTCCTTCAAAGACCATGTTCATATCATGCCCAGATGAAATATCTATATTACACATTATGACCCTTTTCCGACATAGGTGTAGGAAATAGACACTCTTAGGTACTCGAGTGGGAGTATAAATTATTAAGATTTTTAAGAGGGCAACTTGACAAGTCCCTTAAATACTTTAAATGTGCATTCACTAGCAGCAAAATATTTTTTAAGGAAAGAAGGGGTTCAGCTTTATTATTTAATATTGCTCAAGATGTCCTACTTAGGCAATAAGACAAACAGACCCACACTCACCTATCTACTCTATTCCCAATAGTAATAACTAAATTTAATAAGAAATACATAAAACTCATATGAAGAAAACTATAATTTCATTGACGTTTATATGAGGGCTAAAAACAGCTCTCTTTGATGAGGCTATGCTAGTATTCTTATATATAGAAAACCCAAAGAAATAATTGATAGTTTCACATTAGAGTTCAGTAAGGTGGTTAGAAATAAGGTAAATATATAGAACTAGTTATATACATCAGCAATACTACTTAGAAAAAAGAATGAGGAAAAGGAAGCAGTTCAAGTAGGTAAATAACAGGTAGATTAATCAATAAATAATTTGGGAAAATTTGCTAGCCAAGAAAAATTATATTCTTTCTTCATATAACACACACACAATCCAGATAGTTTAAATATGCAAATAAAGAATATAATAATATAATAAAATATGGGAGCACCAAAACAAAATATAGCACTAAAACAAAAATCTTTCTCGGTGTAGAAAAGCCTATTGTGACACTCAGGAAAAAATCCAAAAAGTGAAAAGGAAAATATTGACATTTGATTACATAAATTTAGAAACTTAAATACCATAGAAAACTTGGCCAGTATATAACAGACTAAGAGGAAGTACTTGTGATGCATTTGAAAGGTTGAATATTTTTGTTATAAAGCGTGTCTACACATGGGAAAAGAATCTAAAAAAAAAAAAAAAAGAGTGGCTATATGTATAACTGATTTACTTTGCTGTACACCTGAAACTAACACAACATCGTAAATCAACTATACTCCAATTAAAAAACAAAAAGAGTGCCTACATATCAGTAAGTCAAACACTCATTAGGAAATAAGCAAAGAAAAGGAAAAGGCAATTCACAGAAGAGACTTATAAATGAAGAACAAACACAGGAGAAGTTGACCAACATCATTAAATAAAATACATACAAATTCAAAGAAAGCAAAATATAATCTAATACCTATTAGGGTGACAAAGATTAAAAAGATTTCTAATCAATGTGGAAGACAAGAAACACCTCAAGAGAAGAATGAGCAAAGAAAAGAAAAACAATTTTTGTACATCAGATTAACAGAGATGAAAAAGATAGACATAATGAAGCAGATAGAGGGATTAATCTGTGTTTGTTCTTCCTGTAAGCATGTTCTACCCCCATTCCAGCCTTTCTATTTTCTTATCTCATGGAATTTTCCAGATTTGCCAGACAAAATCTCCCTGGCTCTGCCTGTCATTTGTACACAACTGAACTTATTGACCAAATTGTCTGGTTTCATAGAGAGGTTGGGAGAAAGTGGAAAGAGAGATGGAGAGAGAGATGGAAGAAAACAGAGGGTGATTTACAGGGAAAGAGAAAGTTGGGGTTCAAAGGGTCATGAGGGCAGCAGGACTTGAGCCCCTGTCCCTGCCAGGGGCAGGGGAAGCACACTTCGGAGTCTGGAAACCAGCTCTAGGTGTACAGCTTTTTAAAGTTCCCCAAGTATGGCGTGGAAACGGCAGAGTCATCAGATGCCTAGGGACAGTGAGGCCCTGGAGAATAAGCATGGCTGTTGCAGCCCTGTGGACAGAAGGCTCTGGGGATCTCTCTGCTGCACTGGAATAGTTTTAAGAATCCCCAGATTTTGCAAGACCTTGTGGCTTGGCATGGGGGACAGGTTTGGAGGAGATCCCCAATTACGTCTGTAATTTAATCCCTTTTCCCACGTCAACAGGATAGATCACAGAGTCTAATTTAAGTTTTGTTTTGTTTTGTTTTTTTTAAGTAAATAAGGGAATATGACATTTCTTGTGCACCAAGGCTCAGTGGCTTACTTGCAACATCGTTAACCAGCATGTGGAAGAACAGGCACCGCCAGAAAATAAGCGGAACTATTCAGGAGGACTGTTTGTTAATACGTGTTAAAATGTAAAATGAGGGCTCCCCTGGTGGCGCAGTGGTTGAGAGTCCGCCTGCCGATGCAGGGGACACGGGTTCGTGCCCCGGTCCAGAAGGATCCCACATGCTGTGGAGTGGCTGGGCCCATGAGCCATGGCCGCTGAGCCTGCACGTCCGGAGCCTGTGCTCTGCAACGGGAGAGGCCACAACAGTGAGAGGCCCGCGTACCGCAAAAAAAAAAGTAAAATGAGCATTATTTTCACTAGCAATCTTAATCCCAGGACTTTACACTATAAAGAACTGTATTTATTGAGCAAAGCGAATAGATATTCTGCAAAATTGCTTATAATGGCGAAAAGATTTTGGAAAATACTACTTGCCTATCAGTAGGAAACAGCTTAAATACATTATGAAATAAACCAGGGTACATACATACAATGGACTATTCTGAAGCATTAAAAGTGATTATGTGCTCAAAACATTAGTCATTAAGGAAATACAAATCAAAACCACAATGAGATGCCACTTCATATCCACTAGGCTAAGTATAATTTAAAAAAAGAAAGAAAATGACAAGTGTTAGTGAGGGTGTGGAGAAATTGGAATCCTCATACATTGCTAGTGGGAAGGTAAAATGGTGCAGCCACTGTGGAAAACAGTTTGGCAGTGCCTCAAAAACTTAAACATAGAATAATCATACCACCCAGCAATTCCACTCTTGGTTATACATCCAAATGAATTGAAAACATATGTCTATACAACAACTTGTACATGTATGTTTATAGCAGCATTATTCATAATAACCAAAAAGTGGAAACAATTGGAATACAGATGAATGGGTAAACAAAAGTGGTGTATCCATGCAATGAAACATTATGTAATGATAAAAGGGAATGAAGTACTGATATAACCATAAAAAGGAACAAAGTACTGTGATGGTTAATAGTTTGTGTCAGCTTGACTGGGCTAAGGGATGCCCAGACAGTTGGTAAAACATTATTTCTAGATATGTCTGTGGGAGTGTTTCTGGAAGAGAATCAATAGACTGAGAAAGAAGATCTGCCCTCCCCAGTGTGGATGGGCGTCATCCAATCCAATAGAGTCCAATCCACTGAGGGCTCAAATAGAACAAAAAGGCAGAGGAAGGGTAAGAGTTACATTGTGTGGTTCTTGTAAAGACTGAGAAAATGTGCATTAAAAGATCCACACTGAAAAAAAGAGTGAGAGAGAAGGAGAGAGAGATGAGACATTCACCTCTCCTGCCCTACGACATTGGAGCTCTTGGTTCTCCAGCCTTCAGACTCTGGGACTTACATCAACAGACCCAAGTTCTCAGGCTTTTGGCCTCAGACTGGGAGTTACATCATTGACTCCCCTAGTTCTCAGGCCTATGGACTCTGACTGAATTATACCACCAGCTTTCCTGGTTCTGGGTTTCCAAACTGTGGGACTTCTTGGCCTCCATAATTGCATGAGCCAATTCCTATAATGTCTCCTTCTATCTGTGTCCCCATATATCCTATTAGTTCTGTTTCTCTGAGGAACCCTGACTAATACAGGTACTGCTATTGATACCTTTCTCCACATGAGTTACGTTCACAGGTTCCTGGTGGACATACCTCTGTGGAGGCACCAATCAACACACTGCAGACGTGTAGCAAACTATCTCGAAAGAAATCCTTGAAGGGTGTGATTTCAAGCATTATTAGTTTTTCATATACTTAACTGTATTTTTAAAATAAGGAACATGCACTATTTTCCCAAAACCAGTAGAAAAAAAAAGAATTGTTAACAACTAGAGTTTGCTGGGGTGTAGAGAATTGAGATTTTCATGTACCATTGGTATAATTGTAAATTGGTAGAGCCTTTTAGAGGGCAATTTGACAATTCAATTTCTAGGAATTTATCCTGTGGGAGTAGTTATACCCTTGTGCAAAGTTATATATGCTCAATGATGTCCATTAGAGCATTGTTTGTGATGGCAGAAAAGTTTTAAAAATTACTTTTTGTGGTCTATTTCCCCTAGGCAAAGTTTCCTTATAGACCTAGAGCAAGAGAGAGTAAATAATTCTATATTATGCAGCCATTAAAAATAAAGGAGAGGAGTTGTTTTCTGTATGTATAATGACAAGGATTAATAGCCACAATATATTGTTAAATAAAAATAGCAAGTTAAAAGCACTGTGTATAGTGTGATCTCATTTAAAATTACTGTTTTTATACACTCCAGAGAAAAATTCCAAAGGATGTATACCAATTGGATAGCAACAATTATCTTTGAGGGATGGCATTACAGAATTTTTACTTCCCATTTTATACATTTCTACATTGTAGGAATATTTTACAATTAGCATCTATTATTTCCATTATAAGAAGGAAAACAATGTAGGTTTGTTGTTGTTTTTTTTTTAAGAAAGAAAGAAAAATCCCACAGAGAGCAGCCTTGTTCCAGGGCTGGGTCTTGGGCCAAGATTTAGACTCTGCTGCACAGCAGTGGACAGGACCTTACTCAGCTGGAGCTTGTGAATAGCTTGATTGACATTCTCTGCCTGGGCTGGGCTTTCATGCATCTGGCATGGCTCAGCTGGGAACCCCCTTGAAATTTCCATGAAAGGGCCTCTCCTGCTGTGTGTGTGATATTGACCATTTCTTAGTTTTCTGCACAGAGAGCCAAGGATGCCACCAGCAATGGAATCAAGCTCTAATCAGCTCATTAATTCTTAGCTGTGTGACCTTAAGTAAGTTATTTAACCTCTCTAGGCTGCCTACCTCAAAGGTCGATTTTGAAAATGAAGTTAAAAAACATGTAAGATATCTTCATAGATACTTCAACATAGTGGGTGTGTAATAAATGTCAATTCACACCCCCACCAACTCTGCCACTCAATGGGAGCCCTACCACCCTCTTGGTGGCATCTTATAAATGGGAGAAGGAACAATTTGGGGTTGTCACCACAGTGAAGAGGCTATTGACTTTGACTAGATCTATAGGCAGGGTCCAGGAATGCTAGATGTCCTGGAATACAAGAGACAGTCCAGACAATAAAAAATTATCTAGAATCCTACAAAACATGTCATTGTTCCACAAGGTACTCATATAAGTTAAAAACCTATTTATATTACCTGAGTCTAGAAGCTAATTCTATTTTATACAACAACGCTACATTTCCCAGGGGGAAGATCGTATTTTGTTTTGTTTGGACTTTACCACTGTTTTTGATCACATTCTGACAGTAGCACCACTTATGTATGCTATTTGAGTCTCCAAATAAAACACACCTCTAACCATCTGCCTTTATAGTTGTCACAAGTAGGGTTGGTACGTAGGTACAACCATCTCACTACAGTGTTATGTCTTCTAGAATGCTCATTCCTACGCATTTACTTAATGAAATCCATGCTAATCTATTATGAATTATTTTTCTCCTATTTCTCTTTTATATAAGTTTGTATATTCTTTATAATTTTTTTGGAAACTTTGTGTATATAGGTTACATCATTCTTGGCTTTTACTTTGGAATCATAAAGGTAGCATTACAAAACAGTTATTACAGAAAGAAGACATGACAGAGTCTAGAAGATCATAAACTTTTTCAATTGCAGCCAAAAACCTGGAAGAGAATCTCTCCTGTGAAGTAGGGTGGGTTCAACAATTGCATGCTTTCAATTGTAGAACAGTGACATTGACAAAAACTCAAGTATCTCACTGTCTGCATTTCCACAGGGCTTAGAAGCATTCAAGATAACAGCCAACCTTGATCCTCTGGAGCCAGAACCAGGGAGGTAACAGGCCCCAGAATAACACTTACGAGAAAAGGTTCTGTCCAGTTCGAGAAATCAAATAATCTTGCTGTCATTTGTCAAACTGGAAGGCAAGAGATATATCATAATCCTGTAGAGGAAGTGAAAGGCAAGAAGCGGAGATGCAAGTACACTAAGAAGGGGCAAGGTGGAGACAGGTGTTGGCAGGTAGTGGACAAAGTAATAAGTTGGATGGGAGTAGGGTGAGGAGTGTGGAACTCTTTTTTGGCCATAGCATCTCTTTAATATGTGGCCTGTGCTCCAGCTGGGCTCCTAGATTTGCATGATTCCACTGAACAGTGAATCTGTGTTACATGGTTTCTTAAAGGTGTCATCCAGCCTCTGAAAGACAAGGAATTAACACATCGGACTTCCTCAGTGGGCCAGATGATGGAGGAAAAGCATCAAAAATGGCCAATAAATAAATTACTATTTATATTTTGGAATAGTCTGTGTTACTTTTATTTTAGTTTATATCTGCTGGTGATGGAAGTCTTCCTTCACAGAGTCACTGAGAGCATCAGCATAGGAAGAACCATGGTAAGCATGGTCTAGGCCTAATAAGGATAGAGTGTACGTTTTGTTTGGAACATGCTGGTTGAAAAGGCCAGTTAGCCCTGCCCCACTGCAGAAACTGTGGGGATCAGGCCAAACCAATTGAAATGTCAGCACAAGTATCAATATTTGCCTCTATTAGTAATGTGAGTACTAAGTTACCAGTCCTCATAATAAATACAGCACAGAGCATGGAGACCATGAGATGGTACTTGTGAAAGCAGTTGTTTTCTTGGAAGACTTGACTTTGGTGCTGTTAAAAGACAAAGCTAGAAAGTTCAGTTATTATTTGGCCAAAAAGATCTATTCATCTTGCTTATATGAAGTAATAGTTAACAGCCCTAAGAGTTTTAAATAGCCCCGAACAGTTCTCTGTCTCAGAAACGTTAGTCAGCTCATATATAGGCAGGTGTGATGGTGTCTCATTATTAATTAATTAGTACACAGAACCACAGACAAATCATTTGTTTTCTCCACTTTCTCCACGATGGTTTCTGCACACCAGCTCCTCCACCTTTTACCACTGGTTAACACTGGCCCGGGACAATCCAAAGTAATACATTCATTGCAGGATTCTTTTCTACATACCTAGATGCCTATGTGGAAAACTTACAAAGAAATACTTATAGAGAATAATAAGGAATAAGCCGATTTCAGGACTCGAGTGGGTGAGATGCCTTGAAACTTGGTTTCAGTACTAATTTTAAGAAACAGACAATTGAGAAGCATGGCAAGTTTCTGAACTAAGTAGGGACAATTAAAATGGTGTTTTAACATTTATAGTTATTGTTTAAGGTAAACGAGGGAGGGGAAAGATTGGAAGGATTTATGGGAGCTTGCAAGAGGAAGATGTCTGTCTTAATCCATTCAGGCTGCTATACCAAACCACCACAGAGGCAGTAGCTTATAAGCAGCAGAAATTTACTCACAGTTCTTGAGGCTGGAGGTCCAAGACCAGCATGATAGGGTGAGGTCCTCTTCCAGGTCCCAGTCTTCTTTCATCTTCCCATAGTGGAGGGGCTAGGGAGCTCTGTGGGATCTCTTCTGTAAGAGCAGTATCCCAATCATGAGGGCTTCACTCTCACTACCTAGTCACCTCCCAAGGTCCCCATCTACTGATACCATCACCTTTAGGGATTAGGATTTCAACGTAAGAATTTTGGGAGTACTCAGACACTCAAAGCTTGGCATTCTGAGTGTGTTTTCTGTCATGCACTGTATAGCTGTATCATGTTAGGTGGAATTATGATCCTGTTACTGTCCTTACTTGAAAATTAAGTTGAAGGAGATGCATATGGGTACCAAGCTGATAAGAGGTAGACTCGTGATGGCCAGTTTTATGCATCAACTTGACTGGGTGAAGGGGTGCCCAAATTGCTGATAAAATATCATTTCCGGTGGGTCTATGAGGTGTTTCTGGTAGAGACTAGCATTTGGTTTGGTAGATTGAGTAAAGAGATCCATTCTCACCAGTGTGGAGGGCATCCTTCAATGCATTACGGGTGCAAATGGGACAAAAAGGCAAAGGAAGGGTGAATTCTTTCTCTCCTCTTGAGCAGGGACACCCATCTTTTCCTGCCCTTGGATATTGGAGCTCCTGGCTCTGGGGCCTTCACACTCCAGGACTCACAGCAACAGCCTCCCTGGTTCTCAGGCTTTCAGACTCAGACTGAATTCCACCCCCAGCCTTCCTGGTACGTCTGCCTGCAGACGGCAGATGATGACTTGTCAGCCTCCAGAGTCACATGAGCCAATTCCTATAATAAATCTCCTCTTCGATCTCTCTCTCTATCTATCTATTCGCCCAGCTGACATCTACCTCTCAATCATCTATCTGTCTATCTATCATCTATCTATCTATCCTGTTGGTTCTGTTTCTCTGGAGATCCCTAACAATCATAGCAAATAAAATGGAAAACTGGTGGAGTTTCAGATTTTTTTAGTGCCTGGCAAAAGGGAAAAGAAAAAGTGGCTATAAAAGATGTTTTAGATAAGGTGGGTACTATAATTTGAAGCTATGCCACGTGTGAGAATGAGGAACTGGATGAGAGATGTGAGGAAATAGGTGCTACCACAGAAGAAAAGATTAAACAGCAAGGCCAGTAATTAGCATTAAAGCCAGTAATTAGCATTAAGGTCAGTACAGGGCAACTAAATTTAGAGATGCAAGGCCACTAGATTTAACCCAGAAGAAATCACTGTTAATCTCAGGTAGATACCCAATTAAAGGATAGTGCAAAAGGAGGGGGAAAATGCTAATAGAAAACAAAGGAATAATGAAATTACAAAGAGAGATAGGGGGTGGGAGAAAGAAAGCAACAACATATGTCTGGACCTCAGAAATATGGAGGTTGAAAGATAAATTTGAAAAGCGTGAGTGAAAGTCAACGTTCTGGTAGTTTTAGAATTCCTGCTACTTTTTATTGCTCTATGAAGTATGAATTTTGGAGCCTTAAAATTGTTTTGAACATAGCATAATAGATGGGGGAGAGCACGGTTTCAGCGCACAGCGCCTCTGTCTTGTCATCCATCCATGAGAAGGACAAAGGCAGTGCTGGGAACACAGGGGAGCGGGAGACACCGGTAGATGAAGACGGATACAGGAATGGGAATAACGATTAAAGAAACAGAGGAAATAAGTGTGGGGAGGGAATAAACATCTATTTCCTGATATGAACCAGATGCTCTACATACATTATCTCATTCAACCTTCACCACAGCCCCGAGGAGTACGCGTCACCACGACCCTTTTAGGATCGAAGAAGCAGGAGGTTAAGTAACTGGTCCAAGAACATACAGCTACATCGAAGCTGAGACTGTGTTCAGAGTCTCCTATCACAACACTCGTCTCCTCGATACGACAAAAAAAAAAAAAAAAAAAGGCATTTGTAGAGTCGAAGAAACAAAAGGAGAAAAACTGAAGCTGAAAATTATTAAGTAGAAAAAGTCCTAGAGAGGTGATGTTAAAAACATTCTCACAAGCCATGGTCAAAGTCAAGTTAAGGGTCACAGTCATGGAACAGTTGTGGAAAATGCCCCTGAACTACTAAGGAAATAGTAACTATTTAAGAAAATGTAATTTCACATATGGAGTGGTGGGAAGAGACTTGGATAATCAACCGAGACATAGTATGAAAATTGTAAATAATGACTGTCATGTTTCCTCTGGCAGAAAAATATGGCCAGATTGTGGCAACAGTTCAAGAATTTTATGAAGGAGAGACCCCCCCTGGAGAAGAGTCATCTTTCCTCTCCCTTTCCCCAGTCCCTTCTATGAGCCAGACCTTCTGAGAAACTCTTGATTTGGGGAAATAAAACCGGCAGGAAATTCAGCGTTTGCTCCTGGCAGCACTGCCTTTCTTTTCAGGCCGCCCCCCTACATTTCCCATTTGATCCATCTATTATAATATGTATCCACATCTCATAGCCTCCATAACTAAAAGAACTACTAGCTATTAGCAAAAAAGTATCTCCTTCACAAGCGATTTTCTTAAACGTCATTACTTCAAGTCCACGTAGAATAAATAAATCAGTAAAATGTAAAATGTCTCTTTCCTGGACAAAACATTTCTGAAAATTGTTTATTTCATGAGAAATGCATGACAGATGGTGTGAGGAGTGGTGAGGCATTCAAAACAGTACAAAGTTTCCTACTGTTCTGTCAGATGTTTCCACTCTCTGTTCCATCCATTAAACGCTGACTGACTTTTCCTCCACAAACTTCAGTTTGACTTTTTAAAAACAAATAATGCTTCTGGTATTCATTTAAGATTTTATTACACTGTTACTGGAAACCTCCATCTGAAATGGAACCTTCACGTGACACAGAACAAGTGGTTGGAAGCATCCATTCTCACATAAATGTCACAACACAGAGAAGATGATGCTCATTGCTCAAGGAGCGTTGATTAAATTATCTATGATCGCCAAAATTATTAGATTCAATGTGTAGCGTGATACATAAGTAGTTGTTAAATTTGTTTAGTTAAAGAAAATTACTGTTAAATTTTAAACGTCCCATCTGTCAGTAACTGATTTGTTAAAACAATACCATAGAAAATTATGTTACCTCAAGGATAGTTCTATTTGGCTACATTTGGGTAAACGATGACTGGTATTCTCCTTGAGGTCCACCCTGCTTTATGGCTGTGAATTGATAAATACATGAAATTGAAGTATTTGCACGCCCACTGGCACACATGTGCATACAAACACAACTTCCAACAAGATATTGTTTAAATATGGCCCTACATGACCCAGATGTTCCAGGCCTACTACAGGCTTCTCCCTCATTCAGTTTGTTTCATTCATTCTCTCTTCATGAATCTTTCGAAGAACAATTTTGGATTGAAAGGAACAATGAGCTTCTAGAAGAAAACTTGTAGAGATGTGGATGATGATGTTTTCAGTGGGCCTTCCAGATGACAAGTGTGTCACATTTTTGGTCTTCCTGCTGAGTCAGATCCTTTATTGAATCAAGTGACTTGGTGTATGCTGATCTATGGTAGAAACCTAGATTTTTATCACATTTATATAAAAAAGACCATAATCTCTAAAAAGAAACAAGAAAAAAGGAAAGATACTTGGATGAAAGACCCCAATTAAAGGCCAAAAACTTTTCAGCAAAACCATATCTGCTGAAAATTAGAAGAACGTTTTCCGTCATTCTGGAAATAAATTGACTCTACTTGGCAACCTTCACGAAATGGAAAGTACTGCAGTGTCTCCTGCCAGTTTTCTTGTGTGCAACTGACCAGTGCTAAATAAGAAACAAGCCCCAAACTCCTTTGCTTTAATTTTTTGTCTGACCAGCAAACCAGCTTAACAAATTATATCATTTTTATAAAAGATTTGTGAAGTAGATTGCCATCTGTAATTGTTTGTTTTTGAAACACAGCACTCAGTAGCATAATTGGCTAAAATTTCGTTGTTAATAGAATCCTAATGGTAATTACCAACTGAAGAGAAAAAGAAGATATTGAAATCTGAGTAATTTGAAGCCACATTTTTAAAGTGGCAGCAAAATAAGTCTGCTATGCTGTCTTGCCTTCTAGGTTTCTTGTCTCCAGAATTCAAATTTGTGACAAGCACAGGTTGGTACTTCAGCCTTTTACAGTTGAGTTTCACTGGAGGATTAATGGAGAGAGAGATTGGGAGAGAGGGACAGAGAGAGAAAGAGGGGCTAGCAATGCAAGCATGCTACACATGGTTCAGAACAGATGTCTAAGTCACCTTGTCCTGACTTCCATGGTACATTCCAACCATCTTAGTACAAGAGAGAAAATGTGATTCCTTCTTCTGAGGCTAACTACCTACTTTAGTGCATCCATTAAGACGTATGTATAGAGCATTTATTTGCCAGTAATTACAAAGTGAATGTTAGCCCCAAACAGCAATTTCATTACCAATGGTGAATATCACCACTAAAGAATGGAATTTTTAGGTTCTGATCCTTTGTTATGATATGAGGATTAAAATAAGATTCTGCTGAGATTAAGTCTCTGTTGGAGGAAGGGAGATAAAACTATCATCAATTCTCTCATGATATTTTTTTGGTCAGACATCCTACTTAGCATTAGGATCTAGCTCAGCGCCTCCATTGCCCATTTCAACCAGATGTTCATCTTAAGTTGCAAAATGTCAGTAAACTAACATACAATCCTTATTTATTTTGCATTAGATCGTGGCTCCCATTGCCCTTAGAATAAAACACAAATGCTTTTTCAGGACGTACAAAGCCTCCCACAATCTGGACCCTGCCTATCTCACTGATTTCATAGCTACTACGCTGCTCCACTATTCTCTAGCCACACTACTCTTATTTATTTTCCTTTAACATTCAAAGTCACTTTTAAACTTAATTTAATTTTTAAATTTTTGCACTTCCTGTTCCCTCTATCTGAAATGCTCTCACTCCAATCTCTTTTTTTCTTAACATCTTTATTGGAGTATAATTGCTTTACAATGGTGTGTTAGTTTCTGCTTTATAACAAAGTGAATCAGTTATATATATACATATGTCCCCATATCTCTTCCTTCTTGTGTCTCCCTCTCTCCCACCCTCCCTATCCCACCCCTCTAGGTGGTCACAAAGCACTGAGCTGAGCTCCCTGTGCTATGCGGCTGGTTCCCACTAGCTACCTGTTTTACGTTTGGTAGTGTATATATGTCCATGCCACTCTCTCACTTTGTCCCAGCTTACCCTTCCCCGCTCCCCATATCCTCAAGTCCATTCTCTAGTAGGTCTGTGTCTTTATTCCCGTCTTGCCCCTAGGTTCTTCATGACCATTTTTTTTTCCTTTTTTTTTTTTTTTAGATTCCATATATATGTGTTAGCATACGGTATTATTTTTCTCTTTCTGACTTACTTCACTCTGCATGACAGACTCTAGGTCCATCCACCTCACTACAAATAACTCAATTTTGTTTCTTTTTATGGCTGAGTAATATTCCATTGTATATCCATTCATCTGTTGATGGACACTTAGGTTGCTTCCATGTCCTGGCTATTGTAAATAGAGCCACAATGAACATTTTGGTACCTGAGTGTTTTTTTGTTTGTTTTTGTGGTACGCGGGCCTCTCACTGCTGTGGCCTCTCCCGTTGCGGAGCACAGGCTCCGGACGCGCAGGCTCAGCGGCCATGGCTCACGGGCCCAGCCGCTCCGCGGCATGTGGGATCCTCCTGGACCGGGACACAAACCCGTGTCCCCTGCATCGGCAGGCGGACTCTCAACCACTGCGCCACCAGGGAAGCCCTACCTGACTGTTTTTGAATTATGGTTTTCTCAGTAGTGGGATTGCTGGGTCGTATGGTAGTTCTATTTTTAGTTTTTTAAGGAACCTCCATACTGTTCTACATAGTGGCTGTATCAATTTACATTCCCACCAACAGTGCAAGAGGGTTCCCTTTTCTCCACACCCTCTCCAGCATTTATTGTTTACAGATTTTTTGATGATGGCCATTCTGACCGGTGTGAGGTGATACCTCAGTGTAGTTTTGATTTGCATTTCTCTAATGATTAGTGATGTTGAGCTTCCTTTCATGTGTTTGTTGGAGATCTGTATATCTTCTTTCTCACTCCAATCTTCATGGCTGAGCTCAAATGCTGCTTCCTTACACTGACCTATCTTCACCTTCTTAGTTACTGTTACTTCACCTTGCTTTATTTTCTTCGTAACAATTATTTTCATTTGAAAAATTTGTGTTCATTTGTTTGCTGGTTTATGGTCTATCTTTTCTGTTGCTAAAATGTAAAGGACGTGAAAGCACAAACCTCACTTCTCTTTTCCATTGCTGTGTTTCCTGTGCCTATGACAATGCCTGCCACCTATTTGGTGAATACATGATTGAATAAAAGAATATGAAGAAAAGATCCTTGATTGAGGTCTCTGTTCACAAGGTCTTCTGGTTATTGGTGCCTCTTCTCCATTTTTCATGACCTGTCAGTCTAAGTTGCTCAGATCCTATTTCCCCAAATTTGAAGGCTCTGATCTGGCTCCACCTCCTGGTGTTTACGTCCTCCTACCTTTGTGCATCCACTTGGCATATGTCCTATGGCTGACTCTAGTACTCCCCACACCTGGTGCCCCTAGCTGGACCCAGATGTAACAACTTAATTTCTTGCCACGGCTTCTGATGCCCAAGGCAGCTGTGGGATAATGGGAACAAAGCCTGGATCTGAGTCCAATTCTCCTGCCACTCTGTGACCTCTGGGAAAATCATGCAAAGCATTAAACCTGATGTGTTTTCTGAGAGGCTAGGTGTGGGCTGTAAGAGAAAGGAAAAGAAGAGACTCTCACGTATTTGACTTGAGTAAACAGAGCTGTGTTTACTGAGATGGAGATGAACGTTAGAGCAGCAGGCGTGAGATGGCGGAGAAGGTGGGCAGCTCCATGCTGGATGTGTTAATTTCGACGGTCTAATTAGACATGCAAAGTTAGAGGTCAGGAAAGCACTTTACAATAGATGTCTAGATATTAGGAGAGCAGTCTGGGCTAGAGGTACAATTTTAGAAGAATTAGCCTATTGGCAGTGTTTAATGTTTCAAGATTGGATGAGATCACCTACCTGTCACCTACAGCATAGAAAGAAAAGAGAAGTGGCCCAAAGTCTGAGGTCTGGGCATGCAACATTTAGAAGTGGATGAGTGGAGGAGCAACTGGCAAATGAAGGGCAAACAAGGGTGAAGAGAATCCAGGAGAATGTGAAGAAATGATGTAACCTCAATCACATATTTTATATATAACTTAACAGATATTTACTAGGCATATAATCAGTGCAAGTCACTTCAGGGTAACAAAATGAATCAGACTTGCCGTGAATCCTGCCTTCAAGGTGATTTCACTCTAGTAGAAGGATAAATGTCTACAAATCATTCAAATGCAAGGTAAAGAGTGATAAATGAGTCACAGATAATAAGATTTTAAAAGTGTGGTAACTAAGTGCAGTGTGGTATCCTGGATTGAATCCTGGAACAGAAAAGCACATCAGTGGAAAAGCCAGTGAAATCTGAATTAACTCTGTGATTTAGTTAATAGTATTGTACTTTTGTTAATTTCCTAGTTTGGACAAATATGCTATTGTTATTTAAGAGTTAACTTTTAGGGAAGCTGAGTCAGTGGCATACAGAGCTTCTCTGTAATGTCTTTGCAACCTTTCTGAAAGTCTAAAATCATTTTAAAAAATTTAAACAGTCTGGAGATTGAGATGAGACAGACCTGGGGAGCGGAAGGTACAAAGGGAAAAACGTCATGGTTTAAAGGGGGTGGGTAGGATTAATACACAAAACGAAAGAGGGGGTGCATTCTAAGCAGAGGCAAAAACATTTTCAAAAGCAAGGAGGTACAGTTCTGACTAACCATAAGATGTCAAACAGCATGAGCTCCTCGGCTAAGTGGTTCTAAGTGTGGTTTAGAACCACTTCCTTGCTAGACTCAGAAATGGGGGACCAATCACTAGACCTCGGATTTTGCATCATATCCCCAAACTTCTTATCTGTTAGACACTCAACCCAGTTCCCCAAGAGACTATCTGTCCCCATCTAGTGAATCTCATTTTCTTATTTGGCCCGTGATGGCAGATATATAACATATTTTTACAGCTACTTTGATCAAGCTGTTTTGACATGGGACTTTTTGACATCACTTTACCCATGTTACAACTTCAATTCAAATGCTACTTAAAAATGAAGGAGTCTTCCTTTCTTTCTCGTGGACTCTTGAGCATTTTTCTGAAGGAATCACTTAGTAATTATCACTTTTTGCCTTAAAACAAACCAGTGCCTGAGAAAAAAGACACTGTACTGCAATGGGGAAGTACTCAGGGTCTGTAGTTGCTGTTCTATTTCCTGCCGGTTATGTAAGGTGTAACCATAATCATCGTCTTCAACTTTTCTGAATGGTTTCCTCACTGTTGTGATGCTAGTAACCTAAGCATTGGGTTGCTGTAAGCATGTCATGAAGTAAAGTCATATAGTCCAGGGCCTGGTATAAAAGAAGTGCTTGATAAATGTTTGATATCATTCTCAAGAAGTTTTTCTCTAAGAGGAGAGATTTTGTCTTATTCATCCTGAAACCCCTAGAACACAGTGCCTATCAAGCTGAATCCTCAAAGGAAAAGACAAACAGCCTGTCGAGATACCGTTCAATCCCTCTTGAGAACTGTACTGCATTGCTAGTCTGTAGTGTATAGAAAGTGTAGTGCTTTGTGCTGTAGATATCTTAGCATTAAAGGGCTCTCATTGTATAAATTTTACATAAAGAAATTAAAGATCAAAGGGGTTAAGTGACTTGCTTAAGAATATACAAGATGGCCAGTAGCCATGTTACTCCTATGAGATAGCTCCTATTTCACAAAAGCTTAGTCAACATATATTATTTAAATATCTACTCTGTGTCAATCACTATCATGAGTACTTTCAAATAAGGATTTTATTCTTAAATATGATCTTAGAATTTGGATGTTACTTCCTGCACTTCCCCTGACTACTGAATTGTATTTTGGTTGTGAGCAGTCGTAGCTGGATGCCCTGACCTAAAAGAGTCCATTTTAGTTTGCTGTCTCATCTCATTAAGTTCCTAAAGTCAAGTGGCAAGTTTCAGATTACTAACAGACTTCTTTCCTACTAGAGCTCTTTCCTTTACTCATACCTGCTTTCTCTGCTGTTCTATGGCCAAGGAACTCACCATACCTCCTGTCACAGCTGATGAGTGATATCATTCAGCTCAAAAACATCCAGTTCTTCATTCTAGGTGAAAATTCTACCTAATTCACACAAGACATAAAGTCACAGTATGTGATGTGTGACAATGTCTGGTAAAAGATCAGCAAATTTCCGAAGTGCTTTTAATGCAAAATTGTGTGATGCTGCACTGCCTTTCTATAATTAGAGGTGGGTATTTGTTGTATATATATATATGTATGTATGTTATATATATATATAACATCATATTTCTTCTCATTTGTGAACATTAAAACATATTTTAAAAACTCAACATGTTACCACAATATTTAAATCATTGGAATGAGCGTCTTTATTTTTTCTATCATATTTGTAAATTAACAATATTTTATAAAACCCTATATTTCTATTTATACTTAATATGAAAGTGTGCTTGGGGTTGAGACAGTAAAAATCTGAATATGGTTGAAAGCTATATTAAGGTACTTTTAATTAGTTTTTTCTAAATTTTTATAGAATTTAAAACTTGTTGTGTTCATCAAGTTAACTATTAATACACAGTAATATAATAATTGCAGACTTCGCCTTTTATATTGTAAGAAATACATGACTGGTTTGGTGCAAAAGATGTAGAACACAGACCTTTCCTTTCTATGTCAGCAGAGTGATGTTACATGCCCAAGTTCTTCCATTTGATCAAAGCAAAACCTGTTTGCTCAATACCTCCTCTTCCCTCCTGAAGAATTGCTTTTTCTAAGTGAATTTATTACAAATATTTATTTTATGCTTGTTAATAATCTATTTGTCTAGTACTGTGCTTTTGTTTAGCTTACTGGGTCCTCATATGGATGTTAGGGTGGATGGGTGAATAGAGATTTTTATTGAAATTTGAGCCTTTCTAAGTTTCCTGAGAATGCCCTTTATTACTCTTCTGCATAGCAATTTTACTCCTTGAGCTGTGGGCAGCTTAAGAAGAAATAACTAAGGATATGAATAGAGTAAGAAAATGTTGTTTTTTAAAACCAGTATTTTTAAATGTATCAATGTCTTCTATTGAATCATACCATGAAAAATTGGTGTTCCAAAATATTGTAATGTAATTTCAAATGAATTGCCCTAATGTAATTTTTTCATAATGGGCCTATATGCAATTGTCTACCTAATCTTTTGTTCCTATAATGATAGGGGAGAAGTTCCTTAGTTCCACGTTTTCCACAAAGATTCCTTTGACAAAGTTGACTTTGCCGCATAGCACAGGGAGATCAGCTCGGTGCTTTGTGACTGCCTGGAGGGGTGGGATAGGGAGGGTGGGAGGGAGGGAGACGCAAGAGGGAAGAGATATGGGGATATATGTATATGTAAAGCTGATTCACTTTGTCATAAAGCAGAAACTAACACACCATTGTAAAGCAATTATACTCCAATAAAGATGTAAAAAAAAAAAAAAAGATGCTTTCAATAAGCCAATCAATTAAATTCCCCAGGAGGTGAAGACACAGGTAAACGCTCCTACCCTGGCTGCCTCTTACCTTTCCTTTCTCCACACATTTGTTGTTGCTGTTGTTCCATGAACCCCTTTGCCACACTAAGAAGGTTTGCCAAGACCAGAGCTGATTCTATTCTGTCTAGCACAAATTTATAGTTAGCAAATTCCTTCTAGTTTTATTCCATGAATGAAATTCCATGTCTCTTCATTATGATGTTTTATAATAATCCCCTCACTCATTGATTCATTTATTTTTCTGGCAAATTTTTATTATCTGGCTAAAATGTGTCAACCACAATATTAGAATTTAGAGATGAAAATATGAATAGGAGAAATTTACAGTCTTCATAGACCTATGGTAATATAGGCTTATAAATCATCAAGATACACTATAATAGATAAAAGTGCTAACTGTATAGAAACACAGAGGAAGAAGTAAGAAACTATAGCTGACTGAACAGAAGTTTCCCAGAAGAGCTGGGTCATAAAAAACTGTGTAGCTGCTTATCGGGTGGAGAGGATGAGGAGGGACACCTAGGGCGCAGGCAAGGAGTGGCAGAGCGGGCAAGACAAAAGAAGAATCTAGGCATTATTCCAAAGAAAACATACAAATGGCCAATAGATACATAAAGAGATGCTCCACATCACTAGTATCACTAATAATCAGGGAAATGCAAAGCAAAACTACAATGAGATAGCACCTTATATGTTAGAATGGCTATTATCAAAAACATAAGAGGGCTTCCCTGGTGGTGCAGTGGTTGAGAGTCCGCCTGCCGATGCAGGGGACACGGGTTTGTGCCCCGGTCTGGGAAGATCCCACATGCTGCGGAGCGGCTGGGCCCATGAGCCATGGCCACTGAAAAAATAACATAAGAAATAACAAGGGTTGGCAAGGATGTGGAGGAAAGGGAAGATGTGTGCACTGTTGGTGGGAATATAAATTGGTGCAGCCATTATGGCTTCCCAGTAAGAAGGTTTCTCAAAAAGCTAAAAATAGAACTACCATATAATACAGCAGTCCCACTTCTGGGTATATATCTGGAGGAAATAAGAACACTATCTGCACTCCCACGTTCATTGCCACATTGTTCACAAAGCCAAGACATGGATACAACCTAAGTGTCAATCAATGGATGAGTGGATAAAGAAGTTGTGGCATATATTTATATATACAGTGGGATACTATTTAGCCATAAAAAAGGAACACCTGCCATTTGTGACAACACGGATGGACCTAGATGACATTATGCTAAGTGAAATCAGTCAGAGAAAGACAAAAACTGTACATTTTCACTTACATGTGGAATCTAAAATAAATAGATTAAATACTTGAAATCATAGAAATAAAGAGTAGGACGGTGGTTGCAAGGGGCTGCAGGCTGGTGGAAATGTGCAATTGTTGGTCCAAGGACACAAACTCCCAGCTATAAAATGAATAAGTTCTGTGGATCTAATACACAGTGTAGTGACTGTAATTAACAATACTGCATCGTATATTGGGAGGTTGTTAAGAGAGTAGATCTTAAATATTAATACCACAAAAAATTGATAATTATGTCAGGGGATGGAGGTGTTAGCTAACTTTATTGTGGTAATCATTTTAAAATATATACATGTATCAAATCATGACACTGTACATCATAAACTTACATATGTTATATGTCAATAATGTCTCAATAAAGCTGGAAAATAAAAGAGAGAAGAGTCTAGAAAAATAGAACTCAGCCAGATACTAAAGGGTCTATATCCCAATCATCTTGAGAACAGGGAGGATTTATAAAAGGGTTTCAGTCACAGATTGAAATAAACACTCTTAAAGTCATAATTGCCTCTACATAATATATATCATTTTCTTTTTTCTGGCACAGAATGTTAGGATGTTGTTTAATTTGGCTATTATATCTTTAGGTATGACTTTATTGATATTAGAACACTTAGTAGCCAAAAATGGTACAGAACTATTTCTTGTTTAATTAACTCTTCCCCTCCAAGTCCCTAGTGAGGACTCATAAATTTTACTTGATGATAAGGAAGCATTCCCTTCTAAGAAAAGAGCCTGGTTATTGGGCCATCAGGATGCAGCCCATCGGGGCACCTTCAAGATGATGGAGGAGTAAGATGTGGAGATCACCGTCCTCCCCACAAATACATCAGAAATACATCTATATGTGGAACAACTCCTACAGAACACCTACTGAACGCTGGCAGAAGACCTCAGACCTCCCAAAAGGCAAGAAACTCCCCACGTACCTGGGTAGGGCAAAAGAAAAAAAGAAAAAACAGAGACAAAAGGATAGGGATGGGACCTGCACCAGTGGGAGGGAGCTGTGAAGGAGGAAAGGTTTCCACACACTAGGAAGCCCCTTCGCGGGTGGAGACTGCGGGTGGCGGAGGGGGGAGCTTTGGAGCTGCGGAGGAGAGCACAGCAACAGGGTGCAGGGAGCAAAGTGGAGAGATTCCCGCACAGAGGATCGGTGCCGACCGGCACTCACCAGCCCGAGAGGCTTGTCTGGTCCCCCGGCGGGGCGGGCGGGGCTGGGAGCTGAGGCTCGGGCTTTGGTCAGAGCGCAGGGAGAGGACTGGAGTTGGCTACGTGAACACAGCCGGAAGGGGCTAATGCACCACGGCTAGCTGGGAGGGAGTCGGAGGAAAGTTCTGGACCTGCTGAAGAGGCAAGAGACCATTGTTTCAGGTGCGCGAGGAAAGGGGATTCAGAGCTCAGCGTAAACGAGCTCCAGAGACGGGCGCGAGCCGCGGCTATCAGGGCGGACCCCAGAGATGGGCATGAGACGCTAAGGCCGCTGCTGCCGCCACCAAAAAGCCTGTGTGCGAGCACAGGTCACTATCCACGCCGCCCCTCCCGGGAGCCTGTGCAGCCCGCCACTGCCAGGGTCCTGTGATCTAGGGACAACTTACCCGGGAGAACGCACGGCGCACCTCAGGCTGGTGCAACGTCATGCTGGCCTCTGCCGCCGCAGGCTCGCCCCGCATCCGTGCCCCTCTCTCCCCCCGGCCTGAGTGAGCCAGAGCCTCCGAATCAGCTGCTCCTTTAACCCCGTCCTGTCTGAGCAAAGAACAGAGGCCTCAGGTGACCTACACGCAGAGGCGGGGCCAAATCCACAGCTGAACCCTGGGAACTGTGAGAACAAAGAAGAGAAAGGGAAATCTCTCCCAGCAGCCTAAGAAGCAGCGGGTGAAATCTCCACAATCAACTTGATGTACACTGCACCTGTGGAATACATGAATACACAACGAATCATCCCAAATTGAGGAGGTGGACTTTGGGAACAACGATATATATTTTTTGTTCCCTTCTTCTCTTTTTGTGAGTGTGTATGTTTCTGTGTGTGATTTTGTCTGTATAGCTTTGTTTTTACCATTTGTCCTAGGGTTCTGTCAGTTTTTCTTGTTTTTTTTTTTTTTTTTTTACTATATTTTTTAGCCCTTGTTATCATTGCTAGATTTGTTTTTTGGTTTGCTTTCTCTCTCTCTTCTTTCTTTCTTTTTTTATTTTTTACTCTTTACTTTTTTTATTTTTAATAATTTTTTTTAATTCTAATGAACTTTATTTATTTATTTCTTCCTTTCTTTTTTTCTCCCTTTTCTTCTGAGCTGTGTGGCTGACAGGGTCTTGGTGCTCTGGCTGAGTGTCAGGCCTGTGCCTCAGCGGTGGGAGAGCCAAGTTCAGGACATTGGCCCACCAGAGACCTCCAGGCTCCACGTGCTATCAAATGGCGAAAACTCTCCCAGAGATCTCCGTCTCAACGCTAAGACGCAGCTCCACTCAACGACCAGCAAGCTACAGTGCTGGACACCCTATGCCAAACAACTGGCAAGACAGGAACACAACCCCACCCATTAGCAGAGAGGCTGCCTAAAATCATAATAAGGTCACAGTCACCCTAAAACACACCAATGGATGTGGTCCTGCCCACCAGAAAGACAAGATCCAGCCTCATCCACCGGAACACAGGCACTAGTCCCCTCCACCAGGAAGCCTACACAACCCACTGAACAAACCGTAGCCACTGGAGGCAGACACCAAGAAACAACAGGAACTACGAACCAGCAGCCTGCAAAAAGGAGATCCCAAACACAGTAAGTTAAGCAAAATGAGACAGAGAAACACACAGCAGATGAAGGAGCAAGGTAAAAACCCACCAGACCAAACAAATGAAGAGGAAATAGGCAGTCAAAAAGAATACAGAGTAATGACAGTAAAAATGATCCAAAATCTTGGAAATAGAATGGAGAAAATACAAGAAACGTTTAACAAGGACCGAGAAGAACTAAAGAGCAAACAGACAACGATGAACAACACAATAAATGAAATTAAAAATTCTCTATAAGGAATCAATAGCAGCATAACTGAGGCAGAGAACGGATAAGTGACCTGGAAGATAAAATAGAGGAAAAAACTAATGCAGAGCAGATTAAGAAAAAAGAATGCAAAGAATTGAGGACAGTCTCAGAGACCTCTGGGACAATATTAAATGCACCAACATTCGAATTATAGGGGTCCCAGAAGAAGAAGAGAAAAAGAAAGGGACTGAGAAAATATTTGGAGAGATTATAGTTGAAAACTTCCCTAATATGGGAAAGGAAATAGTCAAGTCCAGGAAGTGCAGGGAGTCCCATACAGGATAAATCCAAGGAGAAACACACCAAGACACATATTAATCAAACTATCAAAAATTAAATACAAAGAAAAAATATTAAAAGCAGCAAGGGAAAAACAACAAATAACATACCATGGAAGCCCCATAAGGTTAACAGCTGATCTTTCAGCAGAAACTCTGCAAGCCAGAAGGGAGTGGCAGGACATATTTAAAGTGATGAAAAGGAAAAACCTACAACCAAGATTACTCTATCCAGCAAGGATCTCATTCAGATTCAATGGAGAAATTAAAACCTTTACAGACAAGAAAAAGCTAAGTACCACCAAATCAACTCTACAACAAATGCTAAAGGAACTTCTCTAGGCAGGAAACACAAGAGAAGGAAAAGACCTACAATAACAAACCCAAAACAATTAAGAAAACAGTAATAGGAACATACATATCGATAATTACCTTAAATGTAAATAGATTAAATGCTCCAACCAAAAGACATAGACTGGCTGAATGGACACAAAAACAAGACCTGTATATATGCTGTCTAAAAGAGACCCACTTCAGACCTAGGGACACATACAGACTGAAAGTGAGGGGATGGAAAAAGATATTCCATGCAAATGGAAATCAAAAGAAAGCTGGAGTAGCAATTCTCATATCAGACAAAATAGACTTTAAAATAAAGACTATTACAACAGACAAAAAAGGACACTATATAATGATCAAGAGATCAATCCAAGAAGAAGATATAACAATTGTAAATATTTATGCACCCAACATAGGAGCACCTCAATATATAAGGCAAATGCTAACAGCCATAAAAGGGGAAACCGACAGTAACACAATCATAGTATGGTACTTTAACATCCCACTTTCACCTATGGACAGAACATCCAAAATGAAAATAAATAAGGAAACAAAAGCTTTAAAAGATACATTAAACAAGATGTGCTTAATTGTTATCTATAGGACATTCCATCCAAAAACAAAGGGATGCACTATTTTCTCAAGTGCTCATGGAACATTCTCCAGGATAGATCATATCTTGGGTCACAAATCAAGCCTTGGTAAATTTAAGAAAATTGAAATTACATCAAGTATCTTTTCCGACCACAATGCTATGAGACTAGGTATCAATTACAGGAAAAAAAATCTGTAAAAAATACGAAGACATGGAGACTAAACAATACGCTACTTAATAACCAAGAGATTACTGAAGAAATCAAAGAGGACATCAAAAAATACCTAGAAACAAATGACAATGAAAACACGACAACCCAAAACCTATGGGATGCAGCAAAACCAGTTCTAAGAGGGAAGTTTATAGCAATACAATCCTTCAAGAAACAAGAAACACCTCAAATAAACAACCTAACCTTACACCTAAATCAATTAGACAAAGAAGAACCAAAAAAGCCCCCAAAGTTAGCAGAGGAAAAGAAATCATAAAGATCAGATGAGAAATAAATGAAAAAGGAATGAAGGAAACAATAGTAAAGATCAATAAAACTAAAAGCTGGTTCTTTGAGAAGGCAAACAAAATTGATAAACCATTAGCCAGGCTCATCAAGAAGAAAAGGGAGAAGACTCAAATCAATAGAATTAGAAATGAGAAAGGAGAAGTAACAACTGACACTGGAGAAATACAAAGGATCATGAGAGATTACTGCAAGCAACTGTATGCCAATAAAATGGACAACCTGGAAGAAATGGACAAATTCTTAGGAAACCACAGCCTTCTGTGACTGAACCAGGAAGAAATACAAAAAATGAACAGACCAATCAGAAGCACTGAAATTCAGACTGTGATTCAAAATCTTCCAACAAACAAGAGCCCAGGACCAGATGGCTTCACAGGCAAAGTCTACCAGACATTTAGAGAAGAGCTAACATCTATCCTTCTCAAACTCTTCCAAAATATAGCAGAGGGAGGAACACTCCCAAACTCATTCTACGAGGCCACTATCACCCTGATATGAAAACCAGACAAAGATGTCACAAAGAAAGAAAACTACAGGCCAATATCACTGATGAACATAGATGCAAAAATCCTCAATCAAATACTAGCAAACAGAATCCAAGAGCACAGTAAAAGGATCATACACAATGATCAAGTGGGGTTTATTCCAGGAATGCAAGGATTCTTCAATATACACAAATCAATCAATGTGATACACCATATTAACAAATTGAAGGAGAAAAACCATATGATCATCTCAATAGATGCAGAAAAAGCTTTCAAAAAAATTCAACACCCATTTATGATAAAAACTCTCCAGAAAGTAGGCATAGAGGGAACTTACCTCAACATAATAAAGGCCATATATGACAAACCCACAGCCAACATTGTTCTTAATGGTGAAACACTGAAACCATTTCCACGAAGATCAGGAACAAGACAAGTCTGCCCACTCTTCACCACTACTATTCAACATAGTTTTCGAAGTTTTAGCCACAGCAGTCAGAGAAGAAAACGAAATAAAAGGAATCCAAATCAGAAAAGAAGTAAAACTGTCACTGTTTGCAGATGACATGATACTACACATAGAGATTCCTAAAGATACTACCAGAAGACTACTAGAGCTAATCAATGAATTTAGTGAAGTAGCAGTATACAAAATTAATGCACAGAAATCTCTGGCATTCCTATACACTAATCATGAAAAATCTGAAAGAGAAATGAAGGAAACACTCCCGTTTACCATTGCAACAAAAAGAACAAAATACCTAGGAATAAACCTACCTCAGGAGACAAAAGACCTGTAGGCAGAATATTATAAGACACTGATGAAAGAAATTAAAGATGATACAAACAGATGAAGAGATATACCGTGTTCTGAGATTGGAAGAATCAACATTGTGAAAATGATTATACTACCCAAAGCAATCCACAGATTCAATGCAATCCCTATTAAGCTACCAATGGCATTTTTCACAGAACAAGAACCAAAAATTTCACAATTTGTATGGAAACACAGAAGACCCCGAATAGCCAAAGCAATCATGAGAAAGAAAAAGGGAGCTGGAGGAAGCAGATGCTCTGACTTCAGACTATACTACAAAGCTACAGTAATCAAGACAGTATGGTACTGACACAAAAACAAAAATATAGATCAATGGAACAGGATAGAAAGCCCAGAGATAAACCCACGCACATACGGTCACCTTATTTTGGTAAAGGAGGCAAGAATATACAATGGAGGAAAGAGAGCCTCTTCAATAAGTGGTGCTGGGAAAACTGGATAGCTACATGTAAAAGAATGATGTTAGAACACTCCCTAACATCATATACAAAACTAAACTCAAAATGGATTAAAGACCTAAATGAAAGACCAGAAACTATCAAACTCTTAGAGGAAAACATAGGCAGAAGACTCTATGACATAAATCACAGCAAGACTCTATGACGTAAATCACAGCAAGATCCTTTTTTTTTTTTTTTTTGGTTCACGGGCCTCTCACTATTGTGGCCTCTCCCACTGTGGAGCTCAGGCTCTGGACGCGCAGGATCAGCGGCCATGGCTCACAGGCCTAGCCGCTCCACGGCACGTGGGATCTTCCTGGACCGGGGCATGGACCCGTGTCCCCTGCATTGGCAGGCGGACTCTCAACCACTGCGCCACCAGGGAAGCCCACAAGATCCTTTTTGACTCACCTCCTAGAATAATGGAAATAAAAACAAAAATAAAGAAATGGAACCTAATGAAACTTAAAAGCTTTTGCACAGCCAGGGAAACCATAAACAAGATGAAAAGACAACCCTCGGAATGGGAGATAATATTTGCAAATGAAGCAACGGACAAAGGATTAATCTCCAAAATTTACAAGCAGCTCATGCAGCTCAATATCAAAAAAAGCAAACAATCCAATCCAAAAATGGGCAGAAGACCTAAATAGACATTTCTCCAAAGAAGATATACAGATTGCCAACAAACACATGAAAGAATACTCAATGTCACTAATCATTAGAGAAATGCAAATCAAAACAACACTGAGGTATCACCTCACACCAGTCAGAACAGCCATCATCAAAAAATCTACAAACAATAAATGCTGGAGACGGTGTGGAGAAAAGGGAACCCTCTTGCACTGTTGGTGAGAATGTAAACTGATACAGCCACTATGGAGAACAGTATGGACGTTCCTTTAAAAACTAAAAATAGAACTACCATACAACCCAGCAATTCCACTACTGGGCATATACCCTGAGAAAACTATAATTCAAAAAGAGTCATGTACCACAATGTTCATTGCAGCTTTATTTACAATAGCCAGGACATGGAAGCAACCTAAGTGTCCATCAACAGATGAATGGATAAAGAAGATGTGGCACATATATACAATGGAATATTACTCAGCCATAAAAAGAAATGAAATTGAGTTATTTGTAGTGTGCTGGATGAACCTAGAATGTGTCATACAGAGTGAAGTAAGTCAGAAAGAGAAAAATAAATACCGTATGCTAACACATATATATGGAATTAAAAAAAAAAAGTTTCTGAAGAACCTAGTGGCAGGACAGGAATAAAGACGCAGACGTAGAGAATGGACTTGAGGACTCGGAGAGGGGGAAGGGTAAGCCGGGACAAAGTGAGAGAGTGGCATGGACTTATATATATTACCAAATGTAAAATAGATAGCTAGTGGGAACCAGCCGCATAGCACAGGGAGCTCAGCTCGGTGTTTTGTGACCACCTAGAGGAGCGGGATAGGGAAGATGGGAAGGAGACGTAAGAGGGAGGAGATATGGGGATATATGTATATGTATAGCTGATCACTTTGTTATAAAGCAGAAACTAACACATCATTGTAAAGCAATTATACTCCAATAACGTTTTTTTTTAAAAAAAGATGCAGCCCACTGTGGTGACGCAGTGGTTGAGAGTCTGCCTGCCGATGCGGGGGACACGGGTTCGTGCCCCGGTCCGGGAAGATACCACATGCCACGGAGCGGCTGGGCCCGTGAGCCATGGCCACTGAGCCTGCGCGTCCGGAGCCTGTGCTCGGTAACGGGAGAGGCCACAACAGTGAGAGGCCCGCGTACCACAAAAAAAAAATAAAATAAAATAAAGAAGTTAACATATGCTTCCTATACAACCAAGCAGTCCCATTTCTAGATATTTACACAAGAGAAATGAAAACACATGTCCACAAAAAGACTTGTACGTTAATGTCCATAGCAACTTTACTTATAATAACCAAAGATGTAAGTAGCTCAAATGCTCATCAATAAGTGGTGAATGGATAAAGAAATTGTGGCATATGCGTACAAAGGACTACTACTACAAAAAAATAACAAATTACTGACATAGTCAACAACAGGGATGAGTTTCAAAACATTATCCTGAGCAAGAGATGTCAGACACAAAAGAATATACACCAAATGATTCCATTTATATGAGGCCTTAAAATGACAAATTCAATTTAAATGGACAGAGAGCAGATATGACCGCTTGGGGCTGGGAGCACGGCAGCAATTGACTACAAAGGTACATAAGAGAATTTTTGGGTTTGACAGATGTTGTATACTTTGATCGTGGTGGTTGTTACATGGCCATCTATATCTCTCAAAACTCACCAAACTGTACTGTTAAAATAGGTACATATTATTGTATATAAATTACTTCTCAAGAAAGGTGATTTTTAAAGCAGCATATCAGTGGCATAATTATATGATGAAATTGAGTTCTAACGTAGCACTTATCCTTTAAGGCTTTAAAGTCAGAAGGTCTTGAAGTCAACATTCACTAACCCTGTGATCTTACAGCAAGTGACTTCAACTTTCTTAACTTCTTCCTTATCTTAAAAATATCGATACTGCCTCACAGGATTGTTACTACTAAAAGTACTTCAAGTTCTATGTAAAATTATTTTCCAACCCATTTTTATGCATTGAAAATAATTCTTTACTTAATTTTCATATAATTTCAGATTTATAAAATAATCATTCTCCATATACCTTCACTCAGATTCCCCAAGAGTTAACATCATATATAACCAAGACATAAAAATAAAGAAATTAACATTGGTCAGTACAATCATTGAATCTTACTCACATTTTTATCAGTTATCCTTCAAATGTCATTCTTCTTGTCCAGGATCCAATTCATGATCTCCTGTGACACTTAGTTGCCACATATTCTTAGTTTCCTTTAATCTGGAACTGTCCCTCAATCTTTCTTTGTCTTTCACGCCCTCGACACTTTTGAAGAGTGCTGGTCAGTTATTTTTTAAAATGTTACTAAATCTAGGGTTATCTGATATTCTCTCAAGATTAAACTCAGGTTATTTATTTTGGGTAAAAATTCCACAGAAATGTTATTGTGTCCTCTTCACTGTAACACATCAGCAGACACCTGCTGTTGTTCATCGTCTCATTACTGGTAATGTTAACTTTGATTAGTTGGTTAAGATGATATCTTCCAGGTTTCCTCACTGTGGTTCAATCAATAAGTAATTTGTAGAGAGATACTTTGAGGCTACATAAATATCGCATTTCTCATCATATTTTTCACCCAGTAATTTTGGCATCTATTGCTGATTCTTGCCTGAAACATTTATTACCGTGTTTGTTGCCAAGTGACGATTTTCTGTTTCCACGCTTCCTTCTCTATTTGTTAGTTGGAACTCTAGCACGAGGAAGAGCTTTCCACTCTCTCCACTTATTTATTTGTTTCAATTACCTATTTACATCAGTATGCATCCATGGCTTGTTATTTTAGCCTATAGATTTTAATCCATTATAATCATTATTAATTCATTCATTTTCACTCAAATCGTCCCAGATTTGACCATTGAAATTCCATTCAAATTGACTCCTGTATATTTTTGACATTGCCCCATCACTTTTAGGCACCTCCTTGTTTTCTGGTACCACAACATATTTATCTTGCACTTTTTTGGTCTCAGCCCTGGAGCCAGACATTTCTCTATGGAACACTGTCTTCTTTCATTAGGTAATAATTTAACATTCTATTAATGAAAATGAAAACTCATGTTCCACCTCTTTAATCAATCTTAAAATATGAGCCTCAAAAACGGAATGAATAATAGATGGTAGTAGAAAGATGAGCAAAGACATGTGGAAGCTTGGGTTTTCATCAAGTGATTGGCTTTAAAATCAAAATTGTTGTTGGCTTTCAGTCTTACCAGTTGAAACATACTTCAGGATTTTACATACTATCCAACTGATACTGGAGTCAGAAGGTGAGGATGGGTTGGGAAGAGTGTGAAGTGCCATTCAAGATCCTGCTGGTGCTACACAGAACGCCTCAAACATGGGTCATAAGCAGGACTGTGGAGCTAATATTCGAGACATCATAAAATTCTGGGCTCAGAGCACGGCAAAGAGGAACTAAGTTTAGAGGGTCAATGAATGAGCCATTTGTTGTCCCAAATGACTTACTAGTTAGGCAATAACGCAAAAAAGCCTGGCTGAGCTCTGGGTGAAGTTCAACAACCTGTCTATGCGGGAATCCCAAAGAGTAACTTCAGTCTCTTCTGCACTGAGAAATGGGATTGAGACCCTAAAAGACATTTTCCGTTGGAATTTCTGGGAAAAAGGGAAATTCAGTCACAATTTTAGAGAAATGACTATCATATGGACCATTTCACTTGGTAGAAGTTTTCAAACTGACTCTCCTGAATTTTTAATCAATCTTCAAACATCATATATCTTTTCAACACAAGAGTGAAAATTAATATGATTAGCATGTAACTGGCATAACGATACTTGAAGAGTAGCCCACATCCTGAAGCTACTCAGGTAAAATTCCAGGCTTTTATAAAAATGGGAAAAAATCCTCAGAAAGTGTACACTGCCACATTTTCCCACCCAAGTTGGCATAAATGGAGAGAGCGAGCGAGCGAGAGCAGAGTCCTGACATTTTTTTCAGGGGTACATTGTATCCCTTTCTACATTTCCATATCTTTCCTCTAGTCTGTTTTTCTTGAACTACTTTAATTTTTTTTTTTTTTTAAAGTAGAGATGGAAGGAATCTCCTCTATCCCCATCCCAGTCAGGTTGGAGTTAATGGAGCCATGCCAGAGACAAAGAACTCACCAGGCCCCTGAATTGTGCTGATAGCAACTCCTTTTAAGTGGAAAAGCCTAAGCAATCTGTAAGGGGACCAAGAGTGTGCTAATATGGGTCTTTTCCTGGGTTTTTCTCCACGTAGGATGCCATTTTCTGCTTCATAAAGTAGTCATGTGAACTGCTGTCCCTCATTCCACCCTAGAAGATGGCCTTGAATAGCCTGGAGAAGTCAAGCGGCGAAGGAGTTCCCTCTCTGGAATGTTGAGCAAGTACATTTTTACCTGATGCTGTAACCCTGGATTCATCCTTGGCTCTGAAATCTTCTCCCACGTGGTCTGCAAATCAACTTATCCTCATCCCACTACGCCTGCTTACTCCACTGCCTCATCTGATGATTGTTTGTAATGGTAACATCTGTTGCTTATCTGCCTTTTAGGAGGTTGTGGAGATGAGTGAGGTAATATGTGTGAAAGAGAAAGGAAAGCACTTCAGCTCACACTTTGCCAGGGGTAGAGTGTCACTGAACACATCATTTTTCCATAATGCCTCCTGATTTAATAACAGAAGATGTCCTTTTACATATAGGAAAACATAATTACCAAAGAATGAAGAGACTTAGTGGAAACACAATTGAAGATGCAAAGAATCCAAATTTAGGATGCAAATTTCCAAATTTTACAAGGGCTATATTTAAAACACTGTTATCTCCCTACTCCATGGAACACATAAGAAATGTGTATTAACACATGTAAGATCCAGCTTCCTAGTTACACCAAATTGAGGCTTTCTAGACTCTAAAGCACAAGGCAGAGTATTTCTTCTCATGGTGGAATGCATTTAATTAAGAGTAAGGCTATGGTCAAACCATTTGAAAATAACTGTATTGAATTTATGTTCATATCACAGCCTATTTCTAAGCATGATTAAATTTTTAAAAATAATATGCATATTTTCTGGTTTAAAAAGTAATATTTTTTTTGTTTTGTACTAATAAACCCCTAAAGAAAGTTAAAAAAAAGTAATATAGAATCTATGTAAACCTCGAAAATGTAGAAAAAATGTAATGTAAAAAATGTGAAGTGTAACACAATAAAAATAAAAATCACTGTTAAAGACAACCACTATTATAATTTTGGTTAGTAAATCCCCTCCAATTTTTTTCTTTCTGTTTTTTGAGGTGTAATTGACACATGCCATTGTGTAAGTTTAAAATGTATAGCATGTTGATTTGATACATTTATATATTGCAATATGATTGCCACCCAAAACTTTTCTGTCCATGTATTATAATTATACTTTTATATATTTTACAATTACATTGTATTATACAATTACATTTATTATATATAATTATATAGATTTATATAATATAATATAATATAATGTATCTGTGTTATATATCAATGTATTATAGAATATTATATATTAATATCTATTATACACTATTAATATTATATATCAATAATAATTATTTTATTTAAAAATCAGATGGCTCCTAATTTGAAAAAAACTCCTTCTTACATTTATTATGAAACTTTTCCTGTGAACTTATACAACCTGAGTTTTAATGACTGTGAAATATTCTATTGGATGATTATACCATAATTTATGTAAACATTTCACAATACTTAGGTAAATAACATATTGTTGGGACATGGATTCTTTTTTTTATATTATTAACAGTGGTCAAATTAGTGTTCATATATTTGAATCTTTACGCATATCCGGAATTTTTCCCATAGAATAAATATAAATAGGCGAAATATGTACGTATTCAAGTTCAAAAGTTTTTGTCACATATCTCCGTATTGACTGTAGAAAGTTTGCCTCAAGTTACACCCTTCAGGCCCTGTTTCCCTATTTCTTTATTCTAACTATTAGGATTGCATCTGGCTACAGACAACATAAAAATCTGACCACAGTGGTTTTCAAAAGTAAGAGGTCTATTTGTCTCAGGCCACAAAAAGCCAGGAGTCAAGGTCTGCCTGGTACAGGTGCTCAATGATATCATCAGAAAGCCTGTCTTCTTCTGATGTTCAGTTTTGCCAGATTTGGCATTTGGTTTGCATTCCCTGGGTTGAAAGATGGCTGTTGTGCTTACGGGCATGTGTCAGTAATGCTGATTCAAAGAAGGAAGTGCACAAAGCTTTCTCCTTGTGAACCATTATCATTTGTTCAGGAAGGGCCTCCCCAGGGACATCTACCTGCATCCCATCACAGCACACCCCTTCCTACCAGGATAGGTGATTATTTTAGACTTCCTAATTCCTGATTCTATAATAGGGAAAGGTAGGACGAGGGGTTTTGAATATCGTGGAGTAGTCAGACTCAGGGCTTGCAACATATGGTACATCTATTTGAAGTTTTTTAAAACATAATGCTAAAATTACTCTCCCCCTTGAACACTTGAACCAAAATACACATATTTTGATATATGTGTTGTTCATATTTTTTTGCATTTTTTTTTATTGGAGTATAGTTGCTTTATAGTGTTGTGTTACAGTTGTTTCTAACTGTACAGCAAAGTGAATCAGCTATATGTATACACATATCCCCTCTTTTTTGGATTTCCTTCCCGTTTAGGTCATTGCAGAGCACTGGGTAGAGTTTCCGGTGCTATACAGTAGGTTCCCATTAGTTATCTATTTTATACATAGTATCAATAGTGTATATATGTCAATCCCCATCTCCCAATTCATTCCACCCCCGCCCCCGCTTCCCCCTTGGTATCCATACCTTTGTTCTCTACATCTGTGTCTCTATTTCTGCTTTTCTTTTTTTTTTTTTTTTTTTGCGGTACGCAGGCCTCTCACTGTTGTGGCCTCTCCCATTGCGGAGCACAGGCTCCGGACGCGCAGGCTCAGCAGCCATGGCCCACGGGCCCAGGCGCTCCGCGGCATGTGGGACCTTCCCTGACCGGGGCACGAACCTGTGTCCCCTGCATCAGCAGGTGGCCTCTCAACCACTGTGCCACCAGGGAAGCCCTCTGCTTTTCAAATAAGATAATCTATACCATTTTTTTTAGATTCCACATATATGTGTTAGTATATGATATTTTTCTCTCTCTGACTTACTTCACTCTGTATGACAGTCTCTATATACAGTTTAATATCATCTTTCCATTTAATATTATTTCATATGCATTCTCCTATGCTGTTATACTTTTGAAAACTTGACAAAAAATGGTTGCCTAATATGATGATTTTATTCTTATCTTCCCCAATTTCCCCTAACTTTTTTGCTATCTTGATTAATTCTGTTTTGAACAGCTCTACGTGTAATTTTTAGTCTGAATCTTGGATTATTAGAGCTCTATGAATGAGGACTTCTATCTACTTTGATGTTGTGGTCTAGTACTATTTTTTTTAATTAAAAAATTTTTTTAAATTTATTTTTAAATGAACTTTTTATTCTAGAATATTTTTAGATTTATAGGAAAATTGTAAAGATTGTAAGAAGGTTCCCATAAACCTTGTACCCATTTTCCCCAGCTGTCAACACCTGACATTAGCAGAGTACATTTGTCACAACTGATGAGTCAGCGTTGGTACATTATTATTTACTAATGTCCACACTTTATTCAGATGTCCTTAGATTCTACCTATTGTCCTTTTTCTGTTCCAGGATCCCATCCAGAATATCATTTATTAACGTGTCTCCTAAGGATCCTCCACACTGTGGCACTTTCTCAGACTTGCCTTGTTTTTCACGGTCTGAACAGTTTTGAGGAATACTGGTCAAGTACTTTGGAAAATATCCCTCAAATTGTACTTTTATGATATTTTCCTCATGACTAGACAGGGGTTATGAATTTGGGAGAGGAGGAACACAGAGGTGGAGTATTATTTTTATCATCTCATATCAAAGGTACCTGCTACCAACGCAACTTATCACTAATAATGTTAAGTTTGATCTCTTGGCTGAGGTAGTGTCCTTAAGCCTTCTCCACTGTGGGGTCACTCTTTCCCCCTCTTTCCACCCTGTACTCTTTGGAAGGGCGCTACTATGAGTAGCCCACACTTAAGGGGTGGACGTTATTCTCCACCTCCTTGAGAAGGCAGTATCTAATGTAAACTGTTTGGAATTCTTCTGCATGTGCAGTTATTTATTCATTCATTTATTTACGCCAGTAAGAAACTCATGGTATTTGTTAAATACTTTGGGTTATAATTCAATACTACATTGTATCTTTTCTTGCTCAAATGGTTCCAGCTTTGGCCACTGGGAGCTCTTTCTGTTGGCTCCTGTTTCCCTTTGGCATCCTTCCATCTTTGGTTTTGTTGTTGTTGTGGAACACTTCCCTACTTTATGACACTACAAAATGCTTCAGGCTTATCTTGTGTATTGCCTGCTCCAGGCCTAGAATCAGTCATTTCTCCAAAAAGCCTGGTTCCTTTTTCTGGAGAATAGAATTAGAAACTAGGATCTGGACACTGGGTTTGTTTAGTACTTTACATCTTGTAATCATGAACATATTTTCTCCAATTTTAATCTTGTTCTCATTATTTATATATTCATTATTTATATATTCTAACCCTATTCTTTGTGTCCTTTTCTTTTTTCTTTTTAATTTACTTTTTATTTTTTTATTTTTTGCCATGGCTCACAGGCCCAGCCGCTCCGCAGCACGTGGGATCTTCCCGGACTGGGGCATGAACCTGTGTCCCCTGCATCGGCAGGCGGACTCTCAACCACTGCGCCACCAGGGAAGCCCCTGTGTCCTTTTCTTGATAGAAATAAAGCAAGGGTGTTTCCAAACATACGTTAGGTTTCTTCTAATTTTAATATGAGTAAGGGTGATACATGGATATTTGCTTGCTGACAGAGGCCTTTTCAAACTTCCTGAGGTCCACCTGAAGTTCCCAGCCTCAGCCTTCTGGTCACCCTTTACAAGCCCTGTGAACTTGCACAGGAGGAAGGAGAAGGTCCACTCTCTCATTCTGCATCACCTCAGTAAACCCAGCCATAAAAAGGCACTTCTGTTGTAGTTTCTCTTCCTTCACACCTCCCACTAAATACCCCCAAGATTCTGCCTCTGAAAAATAAATTTTATATAGCAAAGTAACAATTGAGCAAAATACACCCTGATTTGAAGCTCCATTTTGTACCATTCCATTTTTAACACCATTTTTGTGAAATGACAAAACAAGAAGAACAGATTTAAGAAACATGAGGAGCCCCACTCATTTTTATGCAGGCATTATAGGCATCATACAGTGACAGAGGCCACTGGCATCAGAGCTAAAATAAGAACAGAGAAGTAGTGTAATGGGGAATCCATCAATCACATTAACAGCAAATTGCATACTAATCATTTATCTATTATTTATCATACAGATAAGTGTATCCTGTCTAGACTGCAGAAGCACTTAAATACAAAGGTGCCAATAATTACAAATAGAGAATAACTTTATTGAATACTAATAGACATTAATTATAAATTAAAATGAATGGAATATAAGGAAAAATACCTTCTAGATTGTGTTTATTGACACAGCCTATTCTATGAAATTTTTCAAGGAATTATGGTTTATGTTAGCTGCTGAATCTGATTTTGGAAATTAGGTGAAAAAAGTACTTGTTCAGATTTTTCAAATAAACATACTTGCTAGAAAAAGGATCCTAAAAATGAGTAGAATTTTTAATTTACATAACCAGTGGTTTTGGTGTTTCCAGATATTTTTATTTGATTTTCAAATTTTTATTATATCAATTTTATGTCCAATAAAAGAACTGAAGTAAATAGTTTACCTTGGTCAAATTTACCAATCATGACTTGTGTAGTGTTAAACAAGGAAAGATCTCTGTTAAAGACAATCACTATTATAATTTTGGTTAGTAAAAATCACAAAATGTAGTGTAGAATTTGACACATATTTAGATAAAGTCAGGAAATAGCCCCAAATCTTCCTAATTTTTTTTCATTCAAAAACTGAGTTGCCCCTTTTTTGCTTAGCTGTTCAGTTAAAAGAGAATTTCATTTGGACAGTGTGACCAATGGCTCACAGTGGGACAGGGCAGGCAGGGAGGAGCCAGGCCTGACAGAAGGGCCCATTCTGTCCAGTGGGAAAGCTGACCTGCATCCTAAGGCTTATAGCCTGGGTTCAAGCTCATGGGCATTTACTCAGAGAAAATTGAGTACATGGGGGACCATGGAAATCATTACCTTCATCTAGGGAGTCCTTGGCTCGTGTGTTAGACGTCAGGGTTGAGAGTGGAGATCCATGACACGACACCAGTGTCTCAATGAATGTGTGGGACCCAGCCGCAGGACATCCAGCTGTCCACGGATGGAATTGATTTCAGGAACAAGATTCCAATATCTGGCAGAGCATTCGCCTGGAATAAAACAAGCTCCTCATTTTCTGAGAGTATCCAGATAGGTCATTTAAGAAAGGTCTTGAACTGGATTAAAGCAGCAGCCCAACTTTAGAATCAGAGGCACATAGCAAGAGTGGGTTTGGGTACAAGACCACCTTTTAAGAACATGGCACCAAAGGGAGGTTGTGACTAGGGCATGAATGCAGAAGTCAAAGTTCACCTGAAGACACTTCATACTAGATCACATGAAAAGCAAAGGGGTCTTGGTCTCAGCAAATCAGTTGCTGGAACAGAGCACCATGGAAAGCTTCAGGACTGATCTGGTACCTCAGCAGGAACTTTTAGTATGGGGTCAGTTTGATGATGATGGGATTTTAGGTGAAGGCTTCTTTCTGCTGGACCAGAGCAGATTAAATATCGTTGACTCAGGGCTGGAATTGCTCTAGAAAATGGGAAGGCGGGAGGCGCAGCTGTGGGGAACTTGGAATTATAGGAAGCTCAAATCTGGAGACTTGACAACTAAAGGTAACGTGACATCCTGAATGGGATCCTGGGACAAAAAATGATCATAGCTATCTGAATAATGTATGGACTTTAGTTAATTATAATGTATCAGTTGTATATTATTAGTTACAAATGTGTCATAAAATGTACAGTGTTAACAGTAAGAGAAACTGGGTCCAGGGTATCTAGCAATCTTTTGTAATATCTATGACTTTTCTTTAAATCTGAAACAATTCAAAAATAAAAGTTTAGTTTAAAAAAATCAAGCTTCTCATCATCTTCCTCTTCTTTTTTCTCTTTTTCTTGTAAACACTTTTCCTGTTCAATGAGAAAACAGCATTTCTGATTTATTTGATCCGGGTGTTTTTGTTATTATACAACTCAAAATGTCTTCCCAGTAATATGACATTTATACATATATTTTGTGTATTTCATGTACAAAAACTGGCCCATTTGCCTATGTACTACTCTCTGTACTGTATCAAGAACAATCATATACTATGACTTCAAATGTAATAACTCATTTGAAAACATACTTTTGTTAATTTGGAAAAAGCACATTTTAAGAACAGTATTATTGAAAAACAGAATCAACTTTTGCCAATAAAGATTAGATTAAAACTTGAAATCATTCTAAATTTAACTTACTTCCTTCTTTCCTTCATCTCTCGCTTTCCTTTTTCTTTCCTCCTCTGCCTCCTTCTGTTCCTTCCTTTCCTCATTCCCATTTTCTCTATTTTTCATTTTAATAGGTTTGAAGTCCTTACTTAGATAAGTCTTCTTTGGATTCCTCCACATTCTAACATTATTTAGCAACTCCCTGTGGACTAATAACCTGGAATATATATACCAAGAAGTATTCTGTTAAAATCTGCAATTATATTTGATAACTATAAACATCTAGTTCAATCCCATCTTTTGATAAAGAACTTGAGGTTTAGGGTTTGGAGGGGTTGCCCAAGATGAGCTATGTAATTCCACAGATTAATAAACAGCAGAACTGGGCCTGAATCCAGTGGTCTACCTCCCAGTCAAATGCACATTTTACTGCACAGTATTGTCTTCACTCTATAAAAATTACTCTGTTTGCAGAGTTACTCTTGAAATTTCCCTTCCTATAAGGAGAAAAACAAGTTTGTGCCAATAACTATTTGCCTGGACTTTATCATCTATTGTTCAGCAGGATGTTGTGAATCCTTTTACAGCCTAACTTTATTATCTCCCTAAAATTAAATGCTGAGAAAAATTCATGATTCTCTTACTTAGATGAAAGGGTCAGCTAGTTAATAATTTATAAAATTAATTTACTACTGTATGGATTTCCCTCTCATCTAAACCTTTTTAACAAGTACATGTATGGGCTGAAATTGTAATAGTGTAAAGAGTGGTGTTGTTTTTCAAATTGTCTTACAGTTACACAGCTGTAAAGGAGATGAAATTTGTTAGCCGTGAAGGTGATGCTGTAAAAATATACAGTTACTTGTTCAAAGAGGCATGCTCATTTGTATATTCTGGGCTGTTCTCTATTTTGTAGCTATAGTCTATTTGCTGCAATTTTCTCTGAGGGAATTTCTGCTTCTATCACAAATGGTCTGTGTTCCAGAAGAACTACCCAAGTTAATTTCTAATATTCTTTTTATTCCCTACAAGTCAATGTCCTGCTTCATGAAAGATATGTTTTCATGTCCTGAGGGCAATTCTTTTGCCCAAACTAGCAGCTGCCTCAGGTGGTTTTACCTGATACAGCAACTGCTGTCATCTTACTTGTCTTTCAGTGGTGGTGCATGGACCAATGGAAGAGTATTTAGAGATTTTTAAAAATGTCTCTATAGGTCAGATTATTGGTTTGGCAGGCATGGGTTTCTGGTTTTGATGACGGGGGATCCTACCCTGCTCTAACACTTGAGTTTGGTTAGGGCTAGGTGACTCTCTGGCGCCACACACTGGCATCCTGATCATAGGCAAATCCCTTTGGACTCTCCATCCATCAGTGCAGCAGGTAATACCCAGAAAAATCAGGGGAAGAGCAAGGTAAACATTTCTGCAGAATCTGATTCCAGAGATTTAGGACTAGCCTAAGTAATTTTCTTTCAAAATTTCTTCCCTTCAAGTATTTAAAGTTAGAGCTAAAGCACAAATTTAGCTTTGAGCTCCCATTTGTACCATATATTTCTTAATTTTCATGTTTTTCTGTTTTAGATTTTCTAATTACAAATAACATAAGCATCATTGAACCAAATCATTTAAAAGGAAGAAAACAGCGAGAGTCTCCACCCTATCCCTTAGAGAAAACCACTAATCACACGTAGTATATATCCTTCCAGCTTTTTAACTGTGTTTATGCAAACATGTATGTAAACATACTACCAAATACTACCAAATAATACATCATAGTGTTTGTGTGTGTGTGATTTGCACTAGCTTTTTAACTTAACAATACACATTGGCCATCTTTCTATATCAATACACAGCATCATCCCACTCTTTTTAATAGCTGTGTAGTATTCCACTCTGTTATATGGAGTTATCATAATTTATTTAACCAGTCCCTCAGTCACACACCTTTGGATTGCGTTTATGTTTTTGCTGAAGGTAACAGCATTATACATATACCTCTGATTACTTGAGACAATATTTCTGTAGGGTAAATTCCTAGAAGAGAAATTACTAAGATGAAATATTATTTCAATTTATACTTTTCCACCAAGAATGTATGAAAACACTTATTTTCTTATGGTCATACCTAATACTTTAAATTTTAATCCTTTTTATTCTTCACCAGTCTAAGTGAAATTTGCTTTCAGAAGTATCTTTTTAAAAAATGTTTCATGATCATCTGAATTCTTTTATGAATTTATGTTCATATTTTTGGGGTATTTTACATAGTAGTGTTTTCCTTTATCTCACAGATTTGACAGTTAAATTTCCCTCCTTTGTCATTTGTCTTTTATCTTTGCTTATATAGTCATTTCTGTTCATCTTTTTCTTTATGGTTTCTATCATGCTGTTATTTAGCAAGGTATTTGTCACATAAAAATTATTTTCTTCTGGGACATTTATTATTTTTGTATTATGTTCTAATAAACTACAAGTCTAGATTTCATTAATCTTTTGCATATTTTTCTTGGCTGTTCTAACTTATTTATTCTTTTCCAAGTGAAATTTTAAAATAATTTTTCAAGGTTCTGAAAATGCTACATTTAGTTTTCAATTGTAGTTGCAATAACTTTATTATAATTTATCACTTTATACTCTTTCCCCAATATGGTTATGTTTATTCTTTATTTTGCTTTTTGTATTTCATTAAAGGCTGACGTCTTTCTTGTTGGATTTATTTCTAAGTATGTTTATTAGTGTTGTTAATGAGTCTTCTCTCCTGTTTCATTTTCTAACTTGTTATTGATTTTTGGTATATTACTCTTGAATTGACTGTTTCCCTGTACTTACTTTCTGTTTCTATTAATACATCAAATAATTTTCTTGGTCTTCCTCCAAGGATGTTATATAATTGTTGTTAAGTGATTACAGTACATTTGCTCCCAATATGTATACTTTATTTCTTTTCCTTATATTCCTTCACAGGTTAGAAGTTCCAGAATACTGTTGACTGATAGTGGTATTAGCAGAAAGATTTCTTAAATTTATGACTTCAATGTAATTATTTTTTTTCATATTTAATTATTAAGTATTATATTTGTTCTGGATTTCTGAAAAATACTCCTTATCAAGTTAAGAAAGCTTGTTTCTTTCATAGCTCACTAAGAATTTTAATCAGAAGTAATGTTGAGATTTAGGAGATGACCTTTTAGCATCTACTAACATTAAATTTACATATTTCCAACACTGGATACATGACATCACATATTTGTCAAACCCATAGAACTGGACAACACAAAAAGTGATCCCTAATGTAACTATGGACTTTTATTAGTAATAGTGATCAATTGTAACAAAAATACCACACTAATGCAAGATATTAATAATAGGAGAAACTGTGTGTGGCATGGAGAGAGGGAATATATGAGAACTTTATACTTTCTGCTCCATTTTTCTATAAACCTGAAACTACTCTAAAAAATAAAATCTAAAATAAAATAAAATAAAATAAAATCTATTAATTTAAACAAAAGAAAAAGAAAAAATACACTAAAAAGTCATTTAATTCTCCTCAGCCTCAGTTCCATCATCTATAAAATGAGAGGCTTAGACTAGTTGATCTCTAACTTTTCATCCAAAAAGAAGATTCTATCATTCTCACTGTCAATATAAAGATGTCTGGCTGCCAATATATATGTATTTTTTCTTCCAGTTTTACTGAGATGTAATTGGCATACAGCACTGTGTAAGTTTAAGGTGTACAGTATAATTATGATTTACATGCATCACAAAATGATTATCACAATAAGTTTAGTGAACATCCATCATCTCATATACATACCAAATTAAAGAATTAGAAAAAAATTTTTTTTCTTCTGAACTTAGGGTTTACTCTTTTCACAACTTTCATATATAACATACAGCAGTGTTAATTATATTTATCATGTTGTACATCACATCCTCAGTGCTTATCCATCTTATTACTGGAAGTTTCTACGTTTTGACCACCTTCATCCAATTTCCCCTCTCCCACCTCCCACCTCTGGTAACCACAAATCTGATCTCTTTTTCTATGAGTGAGTTTGTTTCTTTGTTTTTGAAGTATAATTGACCTACAACACTATGCTAGTTCCTATTACACAACACAGTGATTCAATATTTCTATACATTTCAAACTGATCACCACAGTAAGTGTAGTTATGATATTACATAGTTATTGACTATATTTCCCACACTGTACATTTCACACCCGTGACTTATTTTGTAATTGGAAGTTTGTACCTCTTAATATCTCTCACCTATTTCTTTCCTTCCCCCTACCTCTCTCCCCTCTGGCAACCATCTGTTTGTTCACTGTATCTATAACTCTGTTTCTGCTTTGCTATATTTGTTCATTTGATTTGTTTTTTTCTTTAAATTCCACATATAAGTAATATCATGATTTTTTTTCCCTCTGTTTGACTTACTTCACTTAGTATGATAATCTCTAGGTCCATCCATGTTGTCACAAATGGCAAGATTTCATTCTTTTTTATGGCTGAGTAGTATTCCAGATATCTATATCTATATATAGAGATAGATATAGATAGATATATCACATCTTCTTTATCCACTCATCTGTTGATGGATACTTAGGTTGCTTCCATATCCTGAATATTGTAAATAATGCTGCAATGAACACAGAGGTGCATATATCTTTTGTAATTAGTGTTTTTGGTTGTTTTTGGATAAATACTCAGGAGTGGAATTGCTGGATCATATGGTAGTTCTATTTTTAATTTTTTGAGGAATCTCCATATTGTTTTCCATAGTATATATTTTCCAATACTTATGAAGGTAGAAGAAAAGAGTATGGTGAAAAAAATACTTCATCAGCTTAAGCAAACTGTAAAGGAACATCATTATGCAATTCTGGAAAATACATGGAACCATATAATTATTGAATGAATCTGGTGATGAAATTGTAGTTTATGTGAAAAGGATAATGGTGAAATGGAGTGTAAGTGGGTATTGGTGAAGCATTCATTTAAAGAAAATAGCTCAAGTTTTCGAAAGATAACTTCAGATGCCTCAGGTGCTGTGAAACTAAATGACATGGTCTAATGATAACTAAAAGATTGTCAATCATGGAAGTTTTATGAAAATTATTATAAAATGATTTGTGGCTCGGGGAAGTCATATCTAAAATTTTCTCCTTATAAATCAGACAATGATGTCCACAAAGATGCTGAGATACAGATGTTGTTTCTGCCTCATATGATACATTTCTGTCAGATATTAGTGTGGGTGGAGCAGGCAGCTGCCTATGAGGGGTGGTGGGAACTGTAACAGATGAGAAAACACAACCCAGAGCACATGGCTCCTCAGTAACAGAAGGGGAATTAAACCTGGGGTGGTGCACTGACTGGCAGTATCCGCAGCTTGGTGTTATAATTAAAACCCCAAAATAAATGATTTCATATCCCAGCTCTGCCCTTTGCTGGCGGTGTGACTTTTGGGGCAGTTTACCTAATTTTCTCTCTGTCTCCATTTCCTTTTATGTAAGATGCAGATAATAATAGTAACCATTCTCAGTGAGGATAAGAAGAGCTAATATTTGTAAAGGGCTTAGATCAAAGCCTGGCCCACAGTAGGTGTTATATGGGTGTTTATTAAATAAAAAATAGATACACTTGAACCCTGGTTTCCTTAGCACTATCCCACTGTCCTATGACTCAGCACTTTTTTGAAGCCTGCCGGGAAATCACCCCAAGTGTCTCCTGGTATCATCATTTAGCTGCGTGTAACAGAACACCCTACTACATTGCTTTCAACAAATAGGGGGTTATTCTCACATCACAAGAAGCCTGGAAGGAGGCCACTGCTGGCATGGGTTCAGCAGGTTATAGATGTTAGGGCAAAGCGCTCTGGGATCCTCTGATTCTTTTCTTCATGCTTACAAGGTGACTACTGAAGCTCCAGTCATCCTGTACACAGTGAAACAGGAAAAATAAGGATGGGGGTAGGGCTACAGGGAGGGGTGTACTAATGGAATACTTCTCAGAAGCCCTTTCAGCAGATTTCGACTTTACACAGAATTGTGGCTTGGCCCGGACACATCACTGCACGCTCCCAACGTCCTTTTGGGTCTGTTACCTTCTTCTGTGTGCAGAGTCCAGCAGGCTTGAGAGGGTGTTTTGGACACCCTGGGTAGGATGTTAACATGGCACTCTTCCAAAGTCCCACCCTGCAGCCTGCTAGCTGACACCAGCATACAGGTGTGGTGGTGGTGTTCTCGTTGTTGTTTTGGCTGACACAATTTTTAAAAATCTGAACTACAATGAGTCTACGTAGGGCATTTGGTCCAGTTTTTCAAAGATTCAATTTTACACTGTTATCTTACATTTAGCTTGACTGAATTATATACATGCCTGGTCTCTGAAGGATTTGGATTTAAGACTTCTGAAATATCTTTAAACTATCTGTTGAACATTTATTTAGAGGCTGAAGGCTGTTGGGAAACAAGACCCCCTGGTGGTAGGAGTCTGCCTCTTCTCTACTCCCCTGAGCAAGTGAGCTCCTCCCAAACTCCTGTATATGGTCTACTCAGCAAAACAAAAGCTCTGCAATTACCCTGACACCCACTGGGGAGAAGAAATTCAGCGATGATTTACCATTATTCTGGAGCGCATTAGGAGGGGTCTCTCACCAGTCACCCATCCACTGAAGCAGTTTATGAAAACGTTTCCTCCCTGAGAATAATTCTGGTAAGTGGATTACCTTCAATTTGCCACACTTCCAGGGATATTTTGGTGCCATTAAGTGACTGGCTCTTCTAACACAGCACACTTGTGATGCTTCCAGACAACGCGGACACTGCAAAGGGGGCAGTTTTTGACAAGGAAATAGTGAGTACAGGTAGAATTTAGATCGCCACTAAGCCATCCACGTGGATTGTTCAAAGCCGGAAGACGACATCCTACATCCCGAAGAGGGACTGGCAAAGTGGGCTTTCATTGAGTCTTGCCCAATGTGCTGGCTCTGGATGTGTGCACACCGAGAGCATTCCTGGCAGGACAAGTAGCTTCGGCAAAGTTACTGACAGATCTCAGGAGTGAAGGGGATGTTTCAGATCTGTCTGAGATCTAGCCGGTGCCTCACACCAAATCTCAGCACTACTTTTTCTAAAGCTTTTCAGTGACTGTCTAGAACCCTTGGTGTTTAGAAATCTCATAACTTAGGGTTCTATATATATATATATATTTATATATATATATTTTTATATATTTTTATTTATTTATTTGGTGGCACTCGGTCTTAGTTGCAGCTCGCTGGCTCCTTAGTTGCGGCACATGGGCTCCTTTAGTTGTGGCATGCGAACTCTTAGTTGCAGCATGCATGTGGGATCTAGCTCCCTGGCCAGGGATCGAACCCGGGCCCCCTGCATTGGGAGTGTGGAGTCTTAACCACTGCATCACCAGGGAAGTCCCAGTAGAGTTTTCTATAGCAAATTCAGTCCATTTTTAAACCTGAAAAAACCGTTGCAATCAGCAACATCAGCACAACTGCTAGGCGCCGCCGCTCATTTGCCCTGTAAGTAACAACCCTTCCTGGTTAATAGCAAAAAAATCTGGCTAATGAAATGTATTGGCACTATGTTTCATATCTAAAGCAATTAAAAATATCTGTAGTGAGCATCAATTATTGGGAAAAAGAATGATTTTTGCCCACTTTTTAATCTTTCCAACTGCTCTCTAGGGCAAAAGAGCTCTCCTGGGGACCACAGTCCATAATAAACACATGTGAACAAATACACACATTAGGCTGTAAAAGGATGGTTTCTTAACTGGTTTTTGAGCTACAAATAATCCCTAAAAAGTGGCTTTCTCAACTAAACATGCAGCCATTACAGTGTATTTATAGTGATTAAAAACTGGAGACAAACTAAATATCCAAAAATAAAGTTTAAGCAAAATTATGCTCCTATTATGTCATGCTATGCAACAATTAAAAATGATTTTTACAAAGAGTTTTAAATAATAAGGTAACATACTTATTAAATTTAAAGCAAAAAAAATCTGCTTGATGCAAATTGTTACATGGTTATGTCACAACTAAGTATATATTGTAAGAAAGACTGGCAGGTATGTGCTAAAATGTTAACAGTGTTTTCTGTGGGTGGTGAGAGTGGGAGTAATTTTTTTTAATTTCCTATTTTAATATAATAAATATGCTGCTTTTATAATAAAGAAAAATGAGCAACCCAAAGGTATCTTTTCTGCGAAACTGAGGGGATTCTTCCTAAGCCCAAACCTCTCAAAGGGACACATCTTATCTTCTACCCTATGGTGCAGACAGCTGTGAAGGGGGAAAGATAATCCTTTCAAATACATTGACACTGTTAGAAAATGCTTATCCAATGTAAACACAGAACCAAAGGAAATGCATAAACATTGAATATTATAAGGATATGCATAAACACAATTCTTCCTCCTGAATTTGTAAGCAAATACCCATGGCTATATGAAGTTGGCTTGTTGGAAGACAATGTAAGGGAGACAGAGGGTCCTTGTCATTTCCAAAATTAGTAGGGATTATCATCACCGATATGTTAGATGCTCTCCCCCTTCAAAAAAAAAAGAAAAAGAATGAAGATTCTGTATCAGTTTTTAGAAGTACTTAAGGAAGAATATCTTGAGCCCATATATAGACTAAGAACTATTAACAGTAATCAAAGAAACACTAATGTATAATAACTAAAAGCTAAAACACGGTCTTAAACTCTTCCCTTGGGAAACATGTTTTCATGAAACTCAACTGGACAAGGCTACTCTCCTCCATCCCCACTCATTGTGGGGCAGTATGAAAAAGCTAAAAAAGTGACATGCAGATATTTCTTCTGTACAGTGTACAATGAAAAGCAGTATTCTCTAACTCAAATATGGAATCATGTAAAACTTATCAGTGATTAATGTATTATAGTTCATAAAAACGGATAACTTTCCACAGAGTGAAGTTTTAAGTGCAATACTGTACTGCAATACTTACACTAAGAAAAACGCAGTCTGTGTGTAGGTTAATATTTTTTTCGCAGAGACATGTGAAACATGTCTAAGATTACTAGATATGGTCTAAAAAGCAAAAAGAGCAACCTGGATGTGTTCATAAATAATCAGCAAGATGTTCCAAAAATTGTGGACTGACATTCTCATAAAGTATTTGAGTCAATGTTTATGCAAATGTTTCATTTTTTAAAAAAAAAAAGCCCACAAAACTCATTATCTTATTATGGTTAGCAAATCACAAAATAACAAAAGCAAACCATTAGAATAGGTTCAAAACACTTTTTGAATGGTATAGTTACTTAAAAAGAAATTGAGTACAGAATAAAATTTTAAATGGCTTTATACAAATATTATTATATTTTTCTAGTATGGGATAGGGAGTCTTATTTATGATTTTCTAAATTGTAAGGTAGGAAGGTGTATCAAATTTTAAGGATATCACACGAACTCAAAACTTTACTAAGGACTTAGATCTTCAGTAGATCTACTTTTAAATTTTGCAATCTTATGAACCTGTAGCATGGACACACAATTTTTAAAAATGCACCCAACTTTTACATGAAACTAAAACTAGAAATCATCAATAATGAATAGTTTTATGCTGGTAGAATCTTCTTGGAATTATCTTGATTTGGAGGACATTAACTTCTACTGGCATAATTATGAGGCCGATTAGAAAATATCTACTGGGTTTCTTTATTTTGGTTAAGAGACTGGTTGGAAAAATTCAGGAGTTGCTACTTTACCTCTTAACACTGTGCACTCTGCTTTTCCTGCCCCCTCACTCCACATTCTGTGACTCAAGAGACTATTTTCAGAGGACACCTGTTTTAAATGGATCCACAGGAAATACCTATGTTGTCTTTCATAATCTGACCCTGCATCTCGTTAGCTGAAATGTGATGCTGCCCACAGAATGAAGCAACTTCAGTGTGACAACATTTACTGGAAGGTGGAGGGAATCCAGTTTATATTTATTTTCCTTCCATTAAGCTCTGGTATTGGAGTGTAGGAAAAAATAAATAAGGAAAACGGCAAAACCAGTTTAACCCTCAAAAGATTAGTACTAAATTACACAAACGGGTTTTACATCCAGACTCAGGATGATCTGCTCTTGAACTGAATGTAATCTTGCAGCAGAAACTTATCTGACACTCCTTTCTTTACAACGTTTTATTTATAAACCCCTTGTCCACAGTTCACAGTCGGCCTTGTTATATATTGATAGGATATTTATAAACCCCCGGTGGAAAAGTGCAGGGCAGCCTACCCACTGGGATAGAATAAATAAGGGGATTTCATAGAGATTAACAGTAGTCTAACACTAAAATTCCAGTTGGGTCCAAAATAAAGCAAGTCACTCGGGGGCCCCGTTTCATGGGTTTGCACCCCCCACGTGCGCGCCTCCACCGGTGCCACTTGGCCAGCAAGTCCCCGAGCTGGACCGTTGGCCCAGCCCGGGGCCCGCTCCTTCCGGGCGGGTTGCCCGGCCCCCGCGCCCGGCCCCGCGCCCGCTCACCCTGGGCCGCGCTCCCTCTCCGCCCGGCCGCTGCCGCTGGCCGCGGTCCCCGGATCTCGGCGCGCGCTCCCCGAGCCCCGGTCGTCCTCGGAGGCTGCCCACCCGCTCCCAGGGCTCTGAAGGGCTGCCCCGGGCCGGGTCTCCGGGACCCGCGAAGGCAGCAGCAGAATGACGTAGATGACGAAAGAGCTGACGCCACGCCGCCCACCCCACAGCCGCCGGTGCCCGCACACACCGCCCCGCCCCGCCCGCCCGCGAGGTTGCCCGCGCGCGCGCTCGCGGTCGCGCCGGTCCCGCGGGACACGTCCCGCCAGGGCCCCCGCCCGCCCCGCCCGCGACCGGAGTTCCCACGGCGCCCGCCAGAGCCCTGCGCCGCCCGTCCTCCTCGTCGCCGAGCCCGTCCGCGCCTTTCGCGAACATGGCGCTTGTCCCTTGCCAGGTGCTGCGGGTGGCCATCCTGCTGTCCTACTGCTCTATCCTGTGCAACTACAAGGCCATCGAAATGCCCTCGCACCAGACCTACGGAGGGAGCTGGAAATTCCTGACTTTCATTGATCTGGTAAGGCCGCTCCCCTCCCCCTCCCCCGTCCTCCCCTCACTCCGAGCCCGGGTGTGTTTGTGGGTGCGCCGGCACCTGCGCGCGTGCTCCAGCATCCACGCCGGTCCTCGCCTCTTCCCCAGTGACTGCGTCTGAAGGCCAGGCTGCCCCTGCAGCAGCACTTTCTGTAGCACCCAACGTTATCTGGTAGCTGGGGCACGAGTGGAGGTGGGGCGCAGCCAGGTGGTGGGCTCTTTGGAGGGGAACACACACCTGCTTCTAAGAGGTGGCACGGGAAGATTCTCAACTTAGCAACTGGATCGAACGACCTTGGTCATGAGCGGCCTCAGACCCGTTCGCCCCCAAGGTGCTTTCCAGAGCACCCACCGTGGGATCAAGTCGCAGCAGCTGAAGGAAACTGGGTATTGTTGAATTACTTGGTGTTTCCTCTGAAAGGACTGTCCTCCTAACAAAGGAAAGAAAGCTCCTCATAAAGAAGAGAAATCGCCTAATAAAGTTGTCTTCTTTGCATCTGTTTTTGCCCATTGTCAGTAATTTACTTCCAACCTTCCCCCACCCCCCAGAAGCATTAGAAGAGAGAGCTTTTCAAAACGCATTCACAGTGGACTTTATACTTTCCCCATCTTCCCGTGTAAAAGTTCGCAATAGTTTGCATAAGCAACTCCTCTGTTGGCACAATGATGGCCTTGGCAGTTGGAGGGCTTTTGTTTGTTTGTTTGTTTTTTAACAGTTTATCCACTTCTGGCACTGAAAGGGCTGGAGAAGTATCACATGAGCATAAAACCCAATAAGGACATGGGGTGGAACCTAGGAACTTCAGGGTGAAAGACTGGCCCAAACATACACTAAAAGATGGTCAAGTATGGACAGAGAATTAAAACAAAAGCTAGGAGTTCTGAGGACTAGAGAAAATGTAGAACCAATTCCTGGATCGCCAGAACTGCCCGTCCAAGGTTATACACAAGGTTGGCTACACAAGCAAGATTGTAATCTCTAATTGTTGACCCTTTGTTTTGATGAAGAGAACTTGACACCTGTTTTAAGATACTTCCAAAGGCTTAGGATGCTTCGAAGATATGCAGTCAGCAGGTTTTTGTATAGAAATACCATTTTAAATTTGTATCATGTTAGATACTTTCAGAGAAGAATTTAAGCCCTTCCCCCAGCACTTTCCAAACTGGGCACCAAGACTGACCAGGGCATAGAGTGTTTCAGGGGTTTCAATTTTCAGTTCCTCAACTTCCAGCTCTTTCTTGAAACTGATCTGTCTCTGAACATGGGTGTTGCCTGCCAGTTCTCCTTTCTTCTGCCTTGTTCATCCAAGGGACAAGCACGTGACAAGGCTCTGTGCTGTATTTATCTGTTCCTTTTAGGATTCAGAAGATAGACAGTTGTCACTAGAACTATCTTCATATTTGATTGAAAAACAAAGTCAGACTTATCTTGACAGAAAGTCTTCTTGAGTTGATTGGCTCGTCATTGAGGATTGGCTCTACCTTTTATGTTATGTAGCAGACTTCCGGAGACTGAAACCTGCAGCCCTGAAGTTCTGATAAATATGTATCAGAGTGTTAGAAATCATGTCCCCTTTTCAACTGTTCAAACTTATGTTAAAAATATTTAGATGTTATTTAAAAAATATGTGCATAGATTTTCAGAATTCTTTTACTGGCTATGTGAACAAAATTTCTCTTGGATCACTACCTTATCCCATTTCTCCTGATCTCACTTTGAGCTGGCCCATTTGAGTGTTGTCAGGGAACAGCACTGAGCTGAAATACGGATGGAAACCCCACCAGAACCATAGAAACTATGAACAGTTCTCAGAAGCACCTTTGCATTAGATATAGTTTTGGGGGCGCAGGGGAGGGGATTAGCAGGTGAGAGCGGTAGAAATTGAGGGTATTGTTAACCCATGCGAGAAATGACAACTCACATTGGCATTGCTTACTGTGTGTTATAAAACAAGACTCACAAGAAACGATGTACCTCTCAGAACCTTTGAGTGATGTGAAACTGTAGTAGAGCCAATCTGACTCGGCTTAAACTGTCATACACTTTATATTTTAGCATTTAGTGGTTGGACCTGCCTATTTTAAATAATCATGACAAATATATTTTTTTCTCTTTCATACTTAAATTCAGTTTGTATAGGGCCTTCAGCCAATCATTCAAACTTTTTATCTCTGTGGCTTCTGATTAAAATATAATAAATCTTTAATTGAGGGTTCCTGTGAGAAAATATATCTAGAATATATTCAAAGAAACACTCATGCAAAGTGTTATTCTTTTTGTTACTAGAGATTTAGAGTCTTTGGAGCTTAAGCATTGTACAGCTGTTACAACAACCAGCCTGTGAGTCCCTACTATTGGTATGAAAAGATTAGGCCACTATTATTTACTCATTTAACTTTTCATTTTTCTGTGTTAAAAAAAAACTGAATAAACTTTATTACTTAGTGCTTTGGACATTTTTAATGATTCTAAGCTCATTAGAGCAATTTTGCAAGAGGGTTTAGCTTCTCAAAACTTCAGTGAGAAGGCCCTTGTCCTAGCCAACTTGGATCACAGAGAGTCAGGACATTTATCCTGGTGGCCACAGTCTGATTCCATGATCCACGGCATCAGTGTACCAGAATGTAGCTCAGGAATCTCAGGCGACACGTATCCAGGATCATATGGTTATGTGGCAGGGGCCGTTCCAGCTATATCCATACCTTACTTTGAGTATGAGAGTCATCCCAATAGAATCAGAGCTCATGGTAAAAAGTGAAATGAAAGTTATTGCATAATAACTGCATAATAATTGCATAATAACATAATAACTGAATCTGCATCATTTGAAGAAAATTCATCAGCTGTGATACTGGTTAAGAAGATATTTGAACATTAGTAATGTTCAGTAATCTTATACTGAACATTATTACTGAACTATTACTGATATATTACTGTTATCAGTAATCTTATACTCTTATTGTTATTCCCCAAGAGCTTCTTTTCCTAGAATTGAAGCACTGTAAAAGAACTAAAAGTGCTTCAGGAAAATTCAAGTAAGTAAATGGAATACTGTCTCCACATGATAGGCAGAATAATAGGCCCCCAAAGCATGTCTGCATCCTAATCCCTGGAACCTGTGAGTATGTTAGGTTACATGGCAAAGTAATTAAAGTTGCTAATCAACTGACCTTCAAATAGGGAGATTTGCTCAGATTATCCATGTTACCCCAAGGTTTCTTAAAAGTGGAGGGAGGCAGGGGAGAAGAGTCAGTTGGAGGAAGATGTGACGGTGGAAGAAAGTCCCAGAGAGGTGCAACACTGCTGGCTTTGAAGATGGAGGAAGGGCCCAGGAGTCAAGGAATGTGGGAGGTGTCTCCAAGCTGGAAAGGGCGAGGAAATAAATTATCCCTAGAGCCTCCAGAAGGAACATAGCTCTGCTGACACCTTGATTTTAGCCCAGTGAGACCCATTTTGGACTTCTGACCTCCAAAACTATAAAATAATAAATTTGTGTTTAAATCACTAAATTTATGCTAATTTGTTGCAGCAGCAATAGAAGACTAGTATACTTGGCTCTAAATCCTGTGACCTAGAAAAGAAACCTTAAATGTTGTTGTACTGATGTGGTGACTCAGCTAGTTCTTTATGTGTATTAGATAACTGGTTAATTTTAGTTTTAACCAGAAACTATGCTGAGGAGACATACATGTGACAACAGGCAATGTGAGAATCTATGAAAATGGAATAACTTTGGAAAAACTAGGCCTTTTCTTTACTGTGAAGTATTTTAGAAATTATCATTGTGAAACATGCCATGCTGGGAGGAATACTCTTAACTGGAAATAAGCTGGAAAGAAAAAACAATTAAACTGACGAATGTTCAAATATTTTCTTAACTAGTATCACAGCTGATGGATTTTCTTCAAATGATGCAGATTCATTCACTTATTCATTAATCAAATAATTTCCCAAGTTATATAATAATTGTCCCCCAAAATAATAGAAATGAGGAATCAATCAAACCAACAAACATAAATTAAAAGAAAAAAGAAACTGGATGTTGAGGCCTCAAAGTAGTGCTGGAATACATTGGGTGTTAGGAAACATTTGAATAAATGGAACTTTCCAGATGTTCAATGAGTATTCTCTTCCTGTCCTGTTTCCTCCTAAAAACATTCGAAACACTACAGATTTTTTTTTTTTTTTGAAATATAGCAACCAGAATTTTATTCAGCTCTATATGGTAGAATGTCTAACACGTGAATAAGAATCAACTTCTTTGAAAAACATGAACTGGACATTTGTTATAAAAAATTAATATTGATTTTGGATTTAAGAAACTGATTTTTAAAGGTTGAAATAGAAATGTGATGATCCCATTTGCTCTAGTTTGTGGTACTCGCCATTTTGATAGTTACCATGTCTTAGGGCTCCATTATATTCATTATTTCTCCTATACTGACTTTCCATTCATGCACAGGCTGAACACCGGTGAGGCCCTACCTCCTCAAAGTGTAGTGTGAGGACCAGCAGTGATCTTATCTGGGAGCCTGGTAGAAATGTGGACCCTCCAGCTCCACCCCAGACCTTCTGAATAAGAATCTACCTGTTAATAAGATCACTAGGTGATTCTTTTTCACATTTTAGTTTGAAAAATGCTGCTCTAGGCCATGCTGTTTTTGTTTTGTAATTTAACATGGAATAGCTTGTAGGACACAGCCTTCATATATTAATTCTGCCAACTATATTTAAAACATATTTAAACATATTTCAAAATATATTTAATTATGTCACTTTTACTGTGACATAGTTAAAAACATGTTGTAAAAAATTACAACTGTAAAATAAAAGAAAGAGAAAAATATGTATTTGGTACCAAGGGTGAGCTATTTGTTGCAATTGAGAAACAAGTTTGTCTAATCTTTAGGGAAATCAGGTGAAAAAGAATACACATTTGATTGTATTGTCTCTACTGTTGCAATAAAGGAAGCATAACAATTTATCAGGAAAAATACAATTCCTTCCAGGCACTGACTTTGCAAGGTTATTTATCACTCAGCTAGTCATATAAATGACATCGGGTAGCATAGCAGGTAATGCCTTTGATTGTTTTCTAGCAGATTATCAATAGAAATATTCTTATTGTTGATGTTTTTTATATTATGATTTTATGAAAGCCAAAGGCATGGTCTTCTGTTTTTACTGGGTGAAGGCATTTTTGTAGAGGTTTAAGGTAGTATAATCTGGGTACTTAATTTTGTTATCTAAATCCGTTTTACAAAAGAATTTGAGAAAACCACAGAGTGAGCAGGATAAATAAGTGTTCAGATGTTGAAAAGCTTGGGGTGTTCAAAGAGCAGGAAATGGTCAAGTACACCTGGAGGATAGATTTTTTGCTTTTAGACACACTAAGAATTTTTGACCTTTAAAAATGTTTAAAAGGGAGAAAAAACTGCGTAAGTATACTAAATGATGCATTTGAGTTTGTCATATTTACTTATATACTTATAATAAAATATTCTTGACTCCATTAAGTGCATGGCTTAATTTTAAATAGGAAATGAAATATCTTGAGAAGAGATTCTACATACTATTATGTAACTATGATACTTAGCTTTGCCAGTCAAAACCGCAGAGTGCCATGTGAAGGCCAGTAGTTCATTGAGTAGTCTGAACAAAGTTAGATTGGTTTGTTTTGGTTTGGTTTTTTCTTTTTTTTTTTTTTTTTTGGATATTATACAAAGAGGGTGAAACTGCAAAATTTTTTTCAGTACAATCAGACTTGACCCTAAAATGCAGGTAAACTTTAAGGATTAAATAATGCTTTTTCTAACCTGGGAGAAGAATTTTGAGTATAATACTTTACACAGAGTCCTCTTCCCCCTCTTTGAAAGTGTTTCTTTTGGAGCAAACATAAAATAGGGACCTGGTTTTGTCAGAGTCGGGGAAATAGTTGATGATATAATCTCTAATTCCCTTTCTTAGTTGCAAATGTTATTGAAATTACAGAGTCATCTGACCATGTTGAGGTCACTTCTTTTCCCATCTCTGCCATCCCCCATGTCTGGTATAACATTTAACAAAATTGGTAACTGCTCTTGAGGCTTTCATTTGTTTCTCTGTGTTCCCCTGAAATGTCATATGTTTCTGTGGAAGTGTGAACAATACTGCAGTTTTCCATATTGAATCAGATGTTCCTGTGATCCAAGCACACTTGGAAAAAGCTTACTGCTTAGGATTCCATAACAACATAGCTTTCTTTTGCGTCTAGCAGCCTGTGGCTAGACAGTTAAAGGGCCCCTGTCTCACCTGCAGGGTATTCCTGCCAGAGGACAGTGAGTACAGACCCCTCTCTGCATGTGAGAGACCCCTGGATCAGATCCATCGTGGAGGGCAGCAAGGTATGCAATGTTGCTTTGATAGGCTGGATCAAGACAGACTAATTGGGAATCACCAGAGAAATTGCTTGAATTCACCAAGTGATAAGAATACTGTCATTTTGAATCTTGAGCAAATGGCATGTGTTCATGACAGTGCTTTAGAAGCATGGAATTCTAAAAAGTCAGTGAGACAGTGGTCTAGCCCTTTCAGGTTGACATATTTAGAACTGTCAGGCTGTATTATAACTTAAAATTTTAATTTCAAAAGCAGTACCTAAAATTCCAGAAAATTTGTATAATACTGGAAACCGTAGGGAAGCAAATATATTCCATCTTAAGTGTCCCTAATTTTCAGTGCATCTTAGCATTGAAGTGCTTCAAGATGGTATTTTCTTCAGAACTTCATGAATACTCAGAAACACACATAGAGGGAAAGTCAGACTGTATATATATGCATGTATACATTATATGCATGTATGTGTATATATGTGTGTGCACATTTATATATTCAGATTTCAGAAAAATCATATTATTTATAAAAATTATTTTAAAATTATATTTAAATTAAAGGAGATACCAATGTTAGTATTTTGGCATTTGCCTTTTGAGCCATATATGGCCTTTTCTTTGAAACAAAAATTCAATATATACATATGGTTTGTATAAATTTGTTTTTTAAAATTAATAGACACCATAATTCCCTCTTTTTGGTGCGCAGTTCTGAGTTTTGATGGATGCATAGTTGCCACCACCACAATCACCTAAAAATATTAAAATATTCCCTTGTGCTGCCCCCTTAGAGTCAAACCCTCCCCTGAATCTTAACAATCACAGGTTTGTTTTCTACCCTTGTAGTTTTGCCTTTTCTACACAAATATGTAAAGCAGACGGGATATAGCCTTTGAGCCTGGCGCTTTTTGTTTAGCATAATACATTTCAGATTCCTCTCTGCTGCTGTGTGTATCCATAATTTGTTCCATTTTAACGCTGAGTAGTATTTTATGGTATTGATGTATCGCTTTGTTGATTCACTCATAAATTGAAGTGCGTTTGAGTTTTTCCTAGTTTGGGGTGATTATGAGGAAAGCTGCTGTAAACATTTGCATCCAAGTTTTTGTATGAACATGAGTTTTTATTTTTACTGGGAGTGGGATCGCTTGGTTATATGGCAAGTATATGTTTAGCTTGATAAAAAACTGCCAGACTGTTTTCCAGAGTGGTTGTGCCACGTTGCACTGCCATCAGCAATGTGTGAGGGTTCCAGTCGCTCTGCGTCCTGTCAGTGTGTGGCATTGTCAATTTGTCTTCTACTTTAGCTATTCTAATAGTTGTGCAGTGGTATTTCATTGTGGTTTTAATTTGCATTTCCCTCATGACTAATGGTATTAAGCCTCTTTTCTTATGCATTCTTATCATACATATATCTTCTTTACGAAGCGCCTGTTCAAATCCTTTGCCCATTTTTAAAAAAAAGGGTTGTTTTCTTATTGTTAAGCTTTGAGAGTTTTTGTGTATGCTGAAAAGAAGTTCTTTGTCAAATACGTGATTTGCAAACATTTTCTCCCTGTCTGGGAGTATCTTTACCTTTTGTTGGTATAGACAGGCCACAATTTACAATGGTTCGACTTTATGATTTTTCGACTTTTTTATAGTATGAAAGTGATATACATTCAGTAGTAACTGTACTTCCAGTTTTGAATTTTGATCTCTTCCTGGGTTAGTGATATGTGGCACGATATGCTCTTGCAATGCTGGGCAGGGCAGCGAGCCCCAGCTCCCAGTCAGCCATGCGATCAGGAGGGTAAGCAACCAATACACCTACATTCTGTTTTTCACTTTCAGTAGAGTATTCAGTAAATTACATGAGACATTCAACACATTATTATAAAATAGGCTTTGGGTGAGATGATTTTGCCCAACTATAGGCTAATGTAAGTATTTTGAGCACGTTTAAGGCAGGCTAGGCTAAGTGATGATGTTCAGTAGGTTATGTGTTCAGTGCATTTTTGACTTAGGCAATATTTTCACTTTACCATGAGTTTATCAGGATGTGACACCGTGGTAAATTGAGGATGATCTGTAGTGTCTTTTGCAGAGCAAAAGTTTATCATTTTGATGACATCCAGTTAATTTTTGATTGCTGTGTAGTGCTATCTCATTGGGGTTATAATTTGCATTTCTCAAATGGCTAATAATCTTGAACATCTTTTCATGTCTTACTTGCCATGTGTATGTCCTCTTCAGTGAAACAAATAGTATTGTTAAATTTTACTTTTTGTTAAATGTTAAATACATTTGATTTTTGCATATTGACCTTACATCCTATGATTTTGCTAATTCACTTATTCATTCTAGGAGCTTTGTTGTGGATTTCATGGACTTTTCTTTTTTTATATAGACGACCATATCATCTGCTAATAGAGACAGTTTTCTTCCTTTCTAATTGTCATGGCTTTTATTTCTTTTTCATGTGTTGTTGCATTGGTTAAGACTTCTAATATGATACTGAACATAAGTGGTGAGAGTGGATATTCTTGTCATTTCTTTTTTAGGAGGAAACAGTCTTTTGCAAGTAAGTATAATAGTAGCTATAGACTTTTTATGCATATACCCTTTATCAGTTTGAGTACATTTCCTTCTGTTTCTTGTTTACTGAGAAGCTTTTAAAAAAAATATCGTAAATGGATGTTGAATTTTGTCAAATGATTTTAACTGCGTCTATTGATATGTTCATATGGCTTTTTTTCCCTCTTAATATGGTGAATTACATTGATTGATTTTTGAATATTAAGTCAGTCTTACACTCCTGGGGTGAATGCACTTGGCTGTGGTATATTGTCCTTTTTATATATTGCTTAATTTGATTTGCTAATATTTTTGTGGATTTTACCTCTCTGTTAATGAGGAATATTTGTGTGTAGTTTTTTATTTTTCTTCTTTGCCTGACTTTGATATTAGTGTAATGCTAGCCTTATTCCTCCTCAATGTTCTGGAAGAGATTGAGCAGAATTGGTTTTACTTCTTCCTGAAATTTGTGACAGAATTTATAATTGAAAACCACTGGGCCAGGAGTTTTCTTTGTTGAAAATTCATTTTGGTTGATTTCAAGATATAGGAGTATTCAGCTTATTTCTTTCTTTTTCATTGAGATTTGGTAGTTTATATCTTTCAAAAAGTTGATCCATTTCATCTAATATCAACATTCTTTCCTTATCTTTCTCTTATTGTCTTTAGGGTCTGTGGTGATAACCACATTTCATTCCTGATATTGGGAATCTGTGTCTTATCTCTTTTTTCTTTATCAGTGTGGCTAAGGACTTCTCATAAGTTCTTTATGTTTTTCAAAGTTCAGCTTTTGGATTCACTGGTTTTTTCCTATTGTTTTTCTGTTTTCAATTTCATTGATTTCTGTTTTTAAAGTTTATTACTTTCTCCCTTTTGTTTTGGGTTAAATTGGTTCTTCTTTATTAGTTTCTTAACTAATAAATCTGTGGAAACAGATTGTTTATTTATTAAATTGAGTCCTTCTTCCCTTTTAAAACATTTAATACTAAGTACTGCTTTAGTTGCATCTCAAAAGTTTTAATACATTTTATTTTCATTGTCATTCACTTCAAAATATTTTTTAAATTCCTTTGAGTCTTTCTATTTAAAAAAATTATCAAGTCTTTGTTTTTGGAGCAGTTTTAGGTTCACAGCAAAATTGAGAGAAATGTAGAGAGATTTCCCATATATTCCTTGCCCCCACGAGAGTCTTTCTATTTTACAATGGTTATTTAAACATGTGGGGTTTAATTTACACATTTTTGGCTATATCTGAGATATCTTTCTATCATTTGTTTCTAGTTTAAATTCCATTATGATCAGAGATCATTTTCTGCATGATTTCAATTCTTTTAAATTTGTTAAGTTTGTTTTTATGGCTAAAATATGGACTATCATGTTGAATATTTCATGTACACTTGAAAAAAAAATGTATTCTTCTCTTGTTAGGTAGAGTGTTCCTTAAATGTCAATTATATTAAGTTAGTGGGTAACGTTGATCAGGTCTCCTATATCTTGCTGATTTTCTGTCTGCCTGCTCTCTCATTAACAGAGAGGAGCATTGAAGTCTCTCTGTAATCGTGTAATTGTGTAAAAGTGTAATTATGGGTTTGTCTATTTCTTGTTTCAGTTTTATCAGTTTTACTTCACATATTTTGGGGCATATACATTGTTAAGTACATACACATTTAAGAATGCTATATATCTTGATGAATTGTTTGTTTTATGATTATAAATATTCTTCTTTTTCCTTGATAAATTTCCTTGTTCCAAAGTCTGCTTTGCTTGATATTAACATAACTTTTCCAGCTTTCTTTTGATTGTATATTTTTTTCATCCTTTTACTTTTATCTTACCTATAGTGGTATATTTAAAGTGGATTGTGTTTTGACAACATACTGAGTCTTATTTTTAAACTTATTTGATAATCTCTATACTTCAGTAGATACCATTTACATTTAATTTAATTATGGAAATGGTTGGATTTAGGTCTACCATTTATTATTTGTTTTCTTTTTCTTACCCTTTTTTTGTTCCCTCATTCCCCATTTCCTGCCTTCTTCTGGATTATGTGAGTATTTTTTAGTATTCACTTTAATTTAACTATTGGCTATTTGGATTATCTCTTTGTATTATCATTTTAGTTGCTGTTCTGGGATTATCATATACACACCTCACTTTACACAATCTAGAGTGAATAGTTGACCGCTTCAATTAAAACATACAAACCTTATCAATTTACCCTCCCCACTTTATGTGATAATTGTCATATTAAGTACATCCAAATAACTTGAGAACTCCATAGACAATATTATAAGTTTTGCTATCAAGTCAAATATTTTAAATAACTTAGTAGAGTAAAATAGTCTGTTATATTTACCCAGATATTTACCATTTTTATTGTTCTTCGTTCCGTCCTTGTGTCTGTATTTCCCTCTGATATCATTTCCTATAAGCCTGAGAACATTTTTTTAGCATTTCTTTAAGAACAGATCTACTGGCAACAAATTCCTTTAGTTTCCTTAATCAAAGACTTCTTCTGTTTTGCCTTCAGTCCTGAAAGATATTTTCACTGGGTATAAAATTCTGGTTAATAGTTCTTTTATCACTTGAAAGATGTTGTGTCACTGTCATCTGGCCTCTGTGATTTCTGATGTGAAATCTGCAGTCATCCAAACCATTGCTCCCTTGAATGTAATGTGTTGTTTTCCTCTGGCTTGCTTTAAGTTTTTTCCCTTTATCTTTAGTTTTGAACAGTTTGATTATGATGTGTCTGGCCCTGTTTTTATGAGTTTATGCTATTAGGGATTTGCTGAACCTCTTGAATCTGCAATCTGATATCTTTCACTCAATTTGAGAAGTTTTCAGTCATTGTTTCTTCAGATATTCTTTCTGCATCCATCTATCTCCTTTATCTCTTCTTCTGGGACTCCATTGATATGAATATCAGACCTTTTGATTATTGTCACACAGGTTTCTGAAGACATGGGTTTATTTTCTTTTTTCAGTCTTTTTTTTCCTCTCTGTTCTTTAGGTTGTATAATTTCTATTGATTTGCCTCCAAATTCACTGACTCTTTCCTTTGTTATCTGCATTCTGCTATTAAGTGCATACAAGGAGTTTTAAAATTTCAGCTTTTGTCTTTTTCAGTTCTAAAATTTCCATTTTATTCATAGCTTCTACTTCTCAACTAAGCATTTCTATCTTTTATTCTTTTAAACAATGTTCACCTTTTATCTTATGGAAGATCATTGAAGAGCTGTCCTAAAGTCCTTGCCTGATAATTCCAACGTCTGGGCCATCTTGGAAGTGGCATTTGTTAATTGTCTTTTTCCTTGAATATTGATCAGATTTCTGGCTCTTTGTATGTCAAGTTATTTTTGAACATACCCTGAACATTTGGAATATTATGTCGTGAGACTCTGGGTCTTGTTAAAGCCCTTTGGAAAACGTTGACTTGCTTTTCTGTTTGATTGTTTAAGAGGCAATCAATCGAGTTAGGTTCTAACTTCATATTCTGTCTCATAGTGGTTCTGATGTCAGCTGAATTTTCAAAGATTTTGCAATGCTTTTTGGATCTTACTGGAGCTTACACCACTCAAGGGTTAGTCTAGAACTACGGTAATGTTTTCTATGGTAGTTCAGGTCTTGATGCATCTGCTATGCTTCTTTAGGTTTGTTCTGGGCAGGTCCAAGACTTATGTCAGTTCATAACATAGACTTAGGAGTTGCTTCTTTTCAGCTCTCTTCTCTCCATGATTTCTCCCATACTCTACAGCCCTCAGACACTCTATTCCTTGGTTTCTCTGGCCAGAAAGATGGAGTTCTCTCAGAATCTGAGCCTCCTATGCTGCCGTGCAGTCCTACACAATTGGAACGTCCTTCACAGAGAAGCAGCAAGAGAAAAAAATCCTCTGTAAGAAGGCCTTTTCCCAGTTTCTCTGGTTTTTCTTGGGGTTTTAGATACATGTGCTGTTGCCTGTGCAGCTCTGTGACTGGGCCTGGCCTCAGAGCACGGCTGGGAGAGAAATGAAAGGTGAAAAAAAAAAGGGATCTCCCTCAAAATCTCCAGCACACAGCAGTCTTTTCCCCATGCCTCTGGCAGAGAAGAAGGCGTTTCTCCTGGAGTTTTTGCTGTCTGTACTTGCTGCACAATTCCAGAATTCAGCTTGCCCTCAAGTCAATTCTAGGGAAAAAAGGAAAATAAAAATTCATGGATCTCACCCATTATGGATCCTTAATTCAAGTTTTCACTTTAATTCCCAATACACCTGGTATGTGTACTTTTCTAAGTCCTTAGGTGGTGGTTTTTGTATTCTGTTGTGAGTTTTAGTGGGAATGATAGGCTGCAGTCAGCTTTCTCCATCATGGCTGGCACTGGAAGTAGCTTACATATCATTTTAATACCTATTTTTTCCACCTAGAATATTTTGTAAATATTTTTCCATGCCATTATACATTCTTCGATAACATCATTTTTAATGACTGCATATTCCTTTTTTTTGTTTTTGTTTTAAAGAAGATGTTGGGGGTAGGAGTTTATTAATTAATTAATTTATTTTTGCTGTGTTGGGTCTTCATTTCTGTGTGAGGGCTTTCTCTAGTTGTGGCAAGCGGGGGCCACTCTTCATCGTGGTGCGCGGGCCTCTCACTATCGCGGCCTCTCTTGTCACGGAGCACAGGCTCCAAACGCACAGGCTCAGTAGTTGTGGCTCACGGGCCTAGTTGCTCCGCGGCATGTGGGATTCTCCCAGACCAGGGCTCGAACTCGTGTCCCCTGCATTAGCAGGCAGATTCTCAACCACTGCGCCACCAGGGAAGCCCCTGCATATTCCTTTTTATATGGGTGTTTATATTGATTGTCTTAGTGAACAAATTGGATAAATAAATTTTTACACACATCTGTGCTTATTTTCTTAGGATAAATTATTAGAGGCAGAATTGCTATACAAAGTCTTTAAAAGAGTATCTTAAACTTTAAGTCAGTAAATTTACATTCTCTCCAATATTTAGAGTGCTTATTTCTCTATATTCCTGCTAACACATTTTTCTATGAATAGAAAAATAATGCCAGTGATCACTCGAGGTGCTTCAACCCCACAGTTTCCTGTCCAGGAGATGCTGTGTAAATATTTCACCACATATGTCATAAATATAAGTGACTAGCTATCTTTGACTGTTTATAAAACCCAGTGGTATTAGGCACATTTAGTTTGGGCTCATAAATACTTGAGGCAAACATAAATCTTTAAGTGCCTAAAACATCCCAGTTAGGATGGAATTGACATGGCTGAAGTGAGCAAAATAGTTTTCTATGCGCAGTAATCATGGGTTTGCTTGTTTATTCTACTCATCTTGCATTAAAATTGTATGTTAACTGAGTCATGAGTGATTTATTATATCCAATTTGAAAAGTCAACGTTAGGAGTCCAAGGAAAGTGTGTCTGCTGTAACATTACCCATCCTTTTCTTTGTAATTACACTTACACATCTTTGCTATTTCTAAAAAGACATATGAACATTAAGAATGCATATAGCATGGGAGAATATCCTCTTCTAAAATATTAAGGCATTTGTTCTATGCCAGAACAGATCATTTCTGTATCAGCCCAGGTCTTTGCAGAGAAGAGAGATGGCACACTTAATTTCGGTAATTTGAGTGAATTTAGTGAAGGAATGATTTACAAGGGTGGACAGGGTGTAGAGAAGTCACAAGATATAGCACAAAACTTGTGGGCTAGTAACAGGGGCAAGTTACCACTGTGAGGCCCGAACAGTGACCTTTGGTGCTCATCTGGCATGCAAGGACCCTCAGGGATTCAGGGAACAAAACAAATACCCCAAGGGTCCTTTCCTTCCTCTGTCTGATTTCCTGCCAGTACTCCTCCTTGGTTAAACCCTACAGGAAGTCAGAGGGTAAGAAAGCCTCTTCATGCAGTGCACAGAGATCTACCAAAGTGAATATAGGAAAATTTATTGAATTTAAATCCCTTACCACAAGCACATTCAGAAATCTCTGGCCAATTTGCAACCATTTGTATATGATGAAGGAAAATTTTTGTTTCAGAAGGTATTTATAGTTGAATATATAATATAATTCTTAACATATGAGATTTTTAGCAAAATATACTATCAATTTATTGTAGAATTATATGCAACATATTATACCTATTAAATAGAGGCTTTATAGGATAAAAGGTGAGCAGTTGGGTTTGGAAGTCAGATCGAATTTGAATCCCAGCCTTTCCATCTACCAGATCTGACTCTGGGTAAATTTATTACCATCTCTAAGGCCTAATGTTATTATTGCTGTTGTTTTTAATTTGTTAAATGGGAATAATGATAGTATCTATCACATAGAGTTGTGAGGATTAAATGTGATAATGTATATTAATTGTATAACCCAATGCCTGGCACATATCAAGTAGTTAATAAATGTTATCTACTATTATTCTAATTGTTACATATATACCTGTCAACAGAGACAAGAACCATGATTTGAGAGGACTGTGGTCATTATAGGATGAAACTAATTTTTTAACTAAGTTTAGTGTTCAGAAAGGATAGAGAGTTCAATGATTAAGTGCACAGGCTCTGGAGTAAAATCTCCTGGGTTGGCAGCCTAGTCCTGCCTCTGACTGCTTCCTTGGACAAGCCACTTATCTGCTCTGTGACCTAGTTTCTTCATCTGAAAAGTGAGGGTGCTAGAAATATGTATATACATAGAAAGGATGAGGGACTTCCCTGGTGGTCCAGTGGTTAAGACTTCACCTTCCAATGCAGGGGGTGCAGGTTCAATCCCTGGTCCGGGAGCTAAGATCCCACATGCCTCAGGGCCAAAAACCAAAACATAAAACAGAAGCAATATTGTAACAAATTCAATAAAGACTTTAAAAGTGGTCCACATCAAAAAATCTTTAAAACAAAATAGAAAGGATGAAATTCACAATAATGTAAGAAATTTAGAATTTACAGTCAACCTGGTTTCAGAATCTGAGAGGATAGTCCCATGAAAGCCAGGGCTAGCGAAATTGTTTCCAGATATGTAACTGATGGCCCTCCATATCTGCTGGTCTAAAATCTGAGATGATAGTACTGAAGCTCTTTTCTTGTTTCTGATTCAGGGATAAAGTGTCTGGAAAGACTTCTTTATTCCAGGGTCATAGATCTGGGAGGCAGCCAAAGTGTTGCCTCATTGGTGTCTGTAAAACCCAGAAACAACTAGGCAGCAGGGAAGTAGGAAGAGGTCTAACAGAAGTGCATTACATCCTAAGAAATGTAATATATACAAACAAAGTGTTGTAGGTTTCTACTACTAAGCAGTAGTGTACTCTGAGATGTACAGTTTCTTTTTCATGTACTCCATTACTTCAGAGTGATAGAGAACCAACCTATGAGTGGGGCAAAATGCCTTCTCAACAGGGCGAATGCTCATTACCTGGAAAGCTTACAAAATACTACTAAATTGAGCTTAAGTTGTACATATAAATTATTATTCATCCATAGTTCTGGGACTAGAGCAGCACTGAAGTAAAAGAGTGACCCTGAGATCAATCTACATATCCTATCTGTTGGAAAATACTAGTCTTAGATAAATCTTTTTTTGTTCTGAGCTGAGTAAATAGAATAAAACCCAACTATATGCAACCCTTGAAAATATTTGAATAACAAAGGAAATGGAATATCATCTTAGAAACTCACAAGAAGAGCATGGTAATAAAGATTATTTACACTAGGAAACCAAAAAGTTTTAGAAAACTATTCAGAATTCTCAGATTCATTAGAATGAATGGCATGCATCCAAGAAACAGAGTACAGTGTTGCAAGTTGAGAATAGAAAAATGAAAAAGCAACAGGATGAGATGAAAAGGAAGGTGGGTGAGAGAAGATTAATTGCAAGACTCTAAAATCCACAATGGGACCAGTAAAAACTAAAATCGACACTGTGGAAAATCGGATCAGTATGATGGAGAACAAGCTAAAAAAATTCTCCTAGAATTCAAAAGATAAAGGAAGAGGAACTAAAATAATGAAAATGAAGCCATAACGTAAAGAGAATGGAAATTCAATAACAATTATTATTTCTGAAAAATAAACCACAGCAGTTAGAACAGAAATAATAATCAAAACAAAACTGAAAAAAATTCCCAGTGCGGGGGGGAAAAGAGTTCTGGTCATATGAATTGAAAATGTTCATTATCTCTCAGGCAAAATAAATAAGAAATGACACACATCTGGACTCATCCTGGCAAAGTTTGTGATTTAAAATAATTATTAGCTATCATATAAGTCTCCACGCATGAAAAACAAAATAAGACATAAACATAGAGCACTTTAACAAATTACCTGCTAGGGAGCAAATATTACAGTACTGAGTCATCTAAATTTAGTATCTATCACTTAGACTCCAAATTAAAGAAAGTAACAGAGCAACACCTACAGAATTTTGAGGAGAAAATGATGTGATTTAAAATTTTGTATTCAACCAAGTTATCTTTTTGAGTTCAGATAATTGACATTCATTATCAGTTATGCCAGTTTTCATAGACTCCCACCCCTATTTACCTCTTCTTTTTTTAAAAAAATTCTATTTATTACTCCCTTTTAATTGAACAAGCTGAGAGGAATTAAAATGTAAAATTCAAGAATGAAGTAGGCATAGTATAAAACTTGTGTTGTCTATGAAAATGATAAATTATAGGGTAAAGTCTGAAGAATCTGTTAGGTTTTTTCAGGTTGCAAGGACCAGTGGAATAGTTAAAAACTGAAATGTCTCTAAGGGAGACTATTGGCCAGACATCTAGCTGAGTTAGTGAGGTCCGAATTATATATTTTTCTAATGTTGTTTTCTTGATTAAAGTTACACAGAACTAATCTGAACAGATGTTTCCTAGCAGAGATACTACTTTAGTGAGTCCATGAGAATTATTTGTAATTAGCACCTGAAAGTACTCATCTGAGCAGTGTTGGTTTTGCTGCTTCTGTTGCAGTTTACATGAATTGATATACCAAAACTGGCTAAATCACCTTTCTAAACTGTTAGAATGCTTTTATTATTGGTCAGTTTCAAAGGTAAACTACAGTCATATTTAGGCCAGTCTAAAATTAGAGATCTCACCTGTCTAGACTGCTCCTCTCTTTGCTCTTAAAATATGATTTCAAATAGCATAGAATTTAAAAAAAGAAGAACCTTGTGTTGTCACTGTAAATAAGACTTAATCTTGAAACCTCACGATATGAATTTCCTTGAACTAAGATTTCACTTATGTGTATACCACCACAGTGCTATAAATACTGTATGATGGTCAATAAATACTATATGATATTACTTGATTAGAAGTTTTCTTGATAACTTCTCTGTCTTCAAAAAAATAATTTAAAAAAAGGAATATCCTTCAATCTAGACATGGGTCTATATCAAATTTAAGTTAGAAATTAATAGGAGTATACCATAGATACAGTAATACAATTACAATTGCTTTATTCCTACTTTACGTTTTTACTGAAGGACAACCTAGCATTATCATTTTAAATGAATTTTTCCTTCTAATATCTAAAATTTCTCCATATGTTAACAGAAGTTAAACTCATAACTTGACTGTAATAGACATAATCTGAGCCAATTTCTGTTTGTCACAGAAAGCCATTATGATGTGACCTAATTTGATATTTTAAAAATTGCTACTAAGGACTTTAGGCATAAATGGAAAGAGAGCAGCAGTATACCAGAGGATCGAAATTATAAAGGAAAAGTGAGATTTTTTTTTTCTAGAAGAATGCCTGTTAGATGTAACCTCCCTTGCTTTTTGCTGAAATGGGGATTGCTCTGTTATTTTGTAGAGGGAGAATTTCTCAGAGATATTCTGCAGTAGCCTCTTTCCCAGTCCTTATGTCCCCCCTCATTTCCTCATTTTTTAAGCATAGATTCCATGGTCCAACATTTTCACACCCTTGCACACCATCGACTACCATGTCCTTTTCTGCTTTCAGTCTTATTGACCTAGAGAACCTTTAATTCTGACTAAACCCAACTACTACCTACTCATTCTTGCACCTGAGCAGCTGAGCATGATTAAAGAAAATCATGCTGTTTGGTTCTCCTTCATATTTATGGCCACAGATATCATGTGGGCCCTCAGTACTGCCCAACAATGCACTACATTTCCCTAATCATTTGAATCTCCTATTTTCACAGTGCCTTTTTCATCTGTTTTCCTCTATCCTTAAATCTTGGGCATCCCTTCCCTGATCCTCTCACACAGAGAACAATCTTTACACTGGCCCAAGAGCATAGTGAACATGCTGTTTGTTTCAGTTAGAAAACAAAAGCAATCAGAAGAAACTTCTTCATTCTCCCATCGTCAAATCTGCCAATCTACCTTCATTTGAGCCTGTACTCCATGTTCCCTCTGTTAGGATGGATGAACTGCCCATACTTCTAAGGACTACTCTTCCATGTGTGCGCTGGACTCCAAAACTTCTTGCCTATTTGAGTGTTCCATTACTGAGATTATTTCCTCTCCTTCCTGTATTATACAGTTTCCCACTTCAGCTGCTTCATTTCCATTAATCTGCAAACATACTTTACTATGTCTTATCATGAACAAAATAAAATAAAATTTATCTTTGTCTTGAATCTTTTAGTGCCACCCTATGTCTCTTGTTCTGTTTCCAGCAAAACTCTTTGAAAGAGCTGTTTACACTTCCAATTTCCACTTCCTCTTCCCCCATTATCTCTTAAACCCACTCCATTCTGATTAAGGTTACCAATGACCACCACAATGACAAATATAATGGCCAATTCTGAGTCTTCAGTTAACTTAAACTCTCAGGAACATTTGATCCAGTCAGTCACCTTCTCTTCTTGAGACACTCTTAAAACTTGGTTTCTGGGAAAATACACTCTCCTGACTTTCCACCTACATTTCTGGCTGTTTCTTCTTAGTTTTCCTTTCATAATTCTCTTCCTCTTCTTAACCTTTCAATTTCGAATGCCCCAGAAATCAGTCCTAGATCCTCTTCCCTGTATAGTCCACACTCGCTCCCTTGAGGAACTCATTTAGCATCATGACTTTAAACATATTCTATGTGATGATGATCCTCCAAATTTATATCTTGAGCCCCAATCTCTCCTGATCTCCTTATTCTTATATCCAACTGCCTGCTTTGTGTCTCTGCTTAGAGGATTAATATGCATTTCAAACTTGTGTTCAAAAACAATTATTGGTTTCACCTTCCAAACTTGTTTTTACCTCATTGTTCTCTGTTTCAATAAATATCACCATCATCCAGGACAGCGGTGTTGTACAGATCTAGGTTGCATTGTTCCTCTGAATAAACTGAATTTTTAATTTGCATCTTCTGTGTACTTTCCCCACTGGGATCTCATTTATTCAAAATAGGCTTAAAAGTGTAAACAATTAAGTGTCAGTATCTAGCTCTTGAAATTTTTAACCTAACTGGACAGCTACTGTATTAATAATATGATGAAAATGATCAACTAATATCCCTTTGTTAGAGAAATTGCTGTAAATCAGGGAATAACCTTCAAACCAGTCAAAGCACGCACATAACGCACCCAAAAATCTTTTAACCAGTTTTATGTCTTGAAGATATTTTAGCAAAGGGTTTTTGATTTTTAAAATATCGGCTTTTACCTAGTGTTTAGGGAAGTAGCAAATATTTTGTAATAACTGTAAATGGAAAGAAGTCTTTAAAAATTGTATAAATAATTTAAAAAATAAATAATGGATAGACGTGTCTCAAAAAACGACATACCAAGGCCTACAGCTATATGAAAATGTGCAAAACATCACTAGTCATCAGGGAAATGCAAATCAAGAGCACAATGAAATATCACCTCACACCTGTTAGGATGGATCTTGTTAAAAAGACAAGAGATGACAAGTATTGGCAAGGATGTGGAGAAAAGGGAATGCTCGTACACTGTTGGTGGGAATGTAAATTCGTATAGCCATTATAGAAAGCAGTATGGAGGCTCCTAGAAAAATTAAAGATAGAACTGCCATATGATCCAGCAGTGCCGCTTCTGGATATATGTCCAAAGGAAACGAATTCACTATCTTGAAGAGATATCTGCATTCCCATGTTCACTGCAGCATTATTCACAGTTGCCAAGATATGAAAACAACCTAAATGTCTGTCAGTGGATGAGCAAATAAAGAAAATGAGATAGACAGATAGATAAATAGATAGAAAGAAACAATGGGATATTTTTCAGCCTTAAGAAAAGAAGGAAATACTACCATTTGCAACAACTGGGATGAACCTGGAGAACACTATGCCAAGTGAAAAAAAGCCAGACACAGAAAGACAAATACTTCATGATCTCACTAATATGGGAAATCTAAAATAGCCAAACTCATAGAAGCAGAGACTAGGAATGGTGCTTGCCAGGAACTGGGAGAAGGGGAAAACAGGAAGATGTTTATCAAAGGACGCAAAATTTCAGTTATGCAAGATGAATAACTTCTGGAGCAGTACTATATTATACACTTGAAATTTGCTAAGAGGGTAGATCTTAGGCATGTTGAAAGACAGAGAAAGGAAGGGAGGAAGGAAGGAAGAAAAAGGGAGGGAAAGAAAATGATATCTATGTGAAGTGATGGATGTGTTAATTAGCTTGATTGTGGTAATCATTTCACAATGTATACATATATCAAAATATCAAATTATAAATCTTAAATATATACAATTTTATTTGTCAATTATACCTCGATAAAGCTGAAAAAATCAGTTTTTACCTAGTGTTTAGGGAAATAACCATAAATCATTTTTTGATTTGACCAAAGATGGCCACATTGTTTTTCACTAAAAAGTGGTAAATATTATGTAGAAAATCTGAAAAAGATTGACAAAAAATACCTCCTGGAACTAATAAGTGATTATAGCAAGGTTGCAGGATACACTCACTTTCCTGTATACTAGCAGTAAACAAATGAATTTTGAAATTAAAAAAAAAATACCATTTACATTAGGATGCCCCAAAATGGAATACTTAGGTATAAATCTGAAATCATCTGTGGAGGATCTATATGAGAAAAACTACAAAATTCTGATGATGAAACCAAAGAAGAACTAAATAAATGCGGAGAGATTCTATGTTCATGGATAGGAAGACTCAACATGTCTGTTTCTCCCAACTTGATTTAATGCAATCCCAATCAAAATTCCCAGAAAGTTAGTTTGTGGATATCAAAACACTGATTCTGGCAAAAGACCCAGAAAGCCAACAGAAGATTGAAGAAGAACAAATTTGGGGGGCTGACTCTACCTGACTTCAAGACTTGCTATAAAGCTATAGTAATTAAGGCAGTGTGGCATTGGTGAAAGAACAGATGGACAGATCAGTGGAACAAAATAGAGCCCAGAAATAGACCCAAATAAACACAGACTGATCTTTGACAAAGGAGCAAAGGCAATACAATGGAGTAAAGATAGATAGTCTTTGCTAGAACAACTGGAGGTCTACATGCAAAAAATGAATGAGACATAGACCTTACACTCTACACAAAAATTAACTCAAAATGGATCACAGGCCTAAATGTAAAAAGCTAGACTATAAAACTCCTAGAAGATAGTATAGGAGAAAACCTAGATAACCTTGGGTATGGCAATGACTTTTTAGATACAGCAGTAAAGGCATGATCCATGAAAGAAATAATTGATAATATGGACTTGATTAAAATTTAAAATGTCTGCTCTGCAACAGAAAAGAAGAAGACAGACTGGGAAAAATATTTTCAAAAGACATATCTTATAAAGACCTGCTGTCTAAAGTATACAAAGAACTCTTAAACCTCAACAATAAAAACAACCCAATTAAAAACTGGGCCAAAAACCTTAACAGACACCTCACCAAAGAAGATATATGGATGGAAAATAAGCATATGAAAAGATGCTCCACATCATATGTCATCAGTGAAATAAAAATTAAAACAACGAGATACCACTACACACCTATTACAATGGCCAAAATCCAAAACACCGATGACACCAAATGTCGACAAGGATGTGAAGCAACAGGATCTCTCATTCATGGCTGGAAAAGGTACAGCCACTTTGGAAGAGAGTCTGGCTATTTCTTACAAAACTAAATATACTCTTACCATATGATCCATCAGTTGTGCTCCTTGCAACTTATCCAGAATAGTTGAAAACATGTTCACAAATGAACTTGCACATGGATGTTTATCGTGACTTTATTTGTAATTGCGAAAACTTGGAAGCAACCAAGATTTTTTTTGGTAGGTGAATGAATAAATAAACTTTGGTGCATCCAGACAATGGAATATTATTTAGCACTAAGAAGAAATGAGCTATCAAGCCATGAAAAAACATGGAGGAATCTTAAATGTGTGTTACTAAGTGAAAGAAATCAATCTGAAAAGGCTGTATACTGTAGGATTACAACTACAGGACATTGGGAAAAAGGCAAAACTATGGATACAATGAAAAGATCAGTGGTTGCCAGGAGTTGAGGGATGGGAGGATGAATAGGCAGAGCATAGAGGAACTTTAAGGCAGTGAAAATACTTTGTATGTGTTACCATAATAATGGATACATGCCATTATACATTTGTCCAAACCCATAGAATTTACACACCAAGAGTGAACCCTAAGTTAAACTATGGACTTCGGGTGATTATAATGTGTCGATATTGGTTCATCAGGTGTAACAAATTACTGCTCTGATGAGGGATGTTGATAATGTTGGATCTTGTGGAGGAGGGGCAGGGGGTATATAGGAAATCTCTGTACCTTTCCCTCAATTTTGCTGTGAATCTAAAACTGCTCTAAACAAACAAACAAACAAAACAGAGCTGGAGGAATTAGGCTCCCTGACTTCAGACTATACTACAAAGCCACAGTCATCAAAACAGTATGGTACTGGTGCACAAAACTAGAAATATAGATCAATAGAACAGGATAGAAAGCCCAGAAATAAATCCACACACCTATGGGCAATTAATCTACAACAAAGGAGGCAAGACTATACAATGGAGGAAGGACAGACTCTTCAAGAAATAGTGCTGGGAAAACTGGATAGCTACATATAAAAAAAAAAGGAATTAGAATATTCTTTAACACGATACACACACAAAAAACTCAAAATGGATTAAAACCTAAATGTAAGACTGGATACATTAAAACTCGTAGAGGAAAAACATAGGCAGAACACTCTTCGACATAAATTGCAGCCATATCTTTTTCGAGCTGTTTCCTAGAGTAATGGAAATAAAAATAAACAAGTGAGATGTAATTAAACTCAAAAGGTTATTTATTTATTTATTTATTTATTTATTTTGAACTGTGTTGGGTCTTCGTCTCTGTGCAAGGGCTTTCTCTAGTTGCAGCGAGCAGGGGCCACTCTTCATTGTGGTGCGTGGGCCTCTCACTATCACAGCCTCTCTTGTTGTGGAGCACAGACTCCAGACGCGCAGGCTCAGTAGTTGTGGCTCACGGGACCAGTTGTTCTGCAGCATGTGGGATCTTCCCAGACCAGGGCTCGAACCCGTGTCCCCTGCATTGGCAGGCAGATTCTCAACCACTGTGCCACCAGGGAAGCCCCAACTCAAAAGCCTTTGCACAGCAAAGGAAACCATAAACAAAACGAAAAGACAGCCCACAGAATGGGGAAAATATTTGCAAATGATGTGACCAAAAAGGGATTAGTCTCCAAACTTTACAAACAGCTTATGTGGCTCAATATCAAAAAACCAAACAACCCAATCAAAAAATGGGCAGAAGAGCTAAAGAGACATTTCTCCAAAGAAGACATGCAGATGGCCAAGAGGCACGTGAAAACATGCTCAGCATTACTAATTATTAGAGAAATGCAAACCAAAACTGCAATGAGATATCACCTCACAGCAGTCAGAATGGCCATCACCAAAAAAATCTGCAAAGAATAAATGCTGGAGAGGGTATGGAGAAAAGGTATTCCCACTATGTATTCCCACTATGCTGTTGGTGGGAATGTAAATTGGTAGAGCCACTGTGGAGAACAGTATGGAGATTCCTTAAAAAACTAAAAGTGGAGCTATCATATGATCCAGCAATCCCACTCCTGGGCATATATGCAGAGAAAAACATGGTTCAAAAGGATACATGGACCCCAATGTTCATTGCAGTGCTGTTTACAATAGCCAAGATATGGAAGCAACCTAAATGTCCATTGACAGATGAATGGATAAAGAAGTGTGGTACATATATACGATGTACCAGCCATTAAAAAGAATGAAATAATGCCATTTGCAGCAACATGGATAGACCTGGAGATTATCTTACTAAGTGAAGTAAGTCAGACAAAGACAAATATCATATATCGCTTATATGTGGAATCTAAAAAAAATGATACAAATGAACTTATTTACAAAACAGAAACAGACTCACAGTGTTAGAGAGCAAACTTATGGTTACCAGCGGGGGAGAGTGAGGGGAGGGATAGATTGGGAGTTTGGGATTGACACGTACACACTGCTGTATTTAAAATATTAGATAACCAACAAGGACCTACTGTATAACACAGGGAACTCTGCTCAATATTCTGTAATAACCTAAATGGGAAAATAATTTGAAAACAAATAGATACATGTATATGTTTAACTGAATCAATCACTGTACTGTACACCCGAAACTAACACAACTTTGTTAATCAACTATATTCCAATATAAAATAAAATTAAAAATAAATTAAGTCCTAATTTTGGGACTTCCTGGCGGTCCAGTGGTTAAGACTCCACGCTTCCACTGCAGGGTGTGTGGGTTCGATCCCTGGTCAGGGAACTAAGATCTCAGATGCCACGTGGTGTGGCCAAAAATAAATAAATAAAGTCCTAATTTTCAAAGAAGTGTAAATATCAAAGAACTAAAAGTGCATCATTAGCTCTTTTTATAGGCTGCTACTACTGTAGAAAACTTTATTTGCTTTTCAGCCAGAAATATTGCAAAGATCAAAGAGTTTTCTAAGGGATTTCTAACTAACAATAAAAATAGGTACTCTGCATAATCCAGGCTTGCAATGCTCTCTTACATAGAGGACTCCATATTTCAGGAAAGATAGAGACTTTTCAAAAGTCAATTGTGGAAAAAATGATACACATAAAATAGTATAATAGATATATGCAAAAGTTATTAAGCATAATTATAAAATTGATTTTGCTGTTGTTGTTTTCCACATCATGTTCCTTTCCCATCCCATATTTCTGCCTCCTGCCTAGAGGTAGCCGCCATCCTGAATTTTGTGTTTATCATTCCCACTTTTAAAAGATAGTGTGTACTCCTAAACAATATATCGTGTTGATTAGTTTTGCTTGCTTAGGGCCTTCATAAAAATGGTATCATTATGGAGGCTTTCTTTATCCAGATAGAAATGGCATGTTTAAGTAGGGTAAACTTGACAGTACAATGAGCCATTGTGATATTGTTTACATGCCTGTGTTTCTTATTGCCTCAGTACTGTGTAATTTGGTCTTGCAACTGATTAGCCAGTTAGGAACTGGAAGGGTGATATGTAAATGTTACTGTCTAACTGACAGAATGATTTATTAGATGCGTATATTTGAGGAATTTCACCTGCTTTGTTGTTTGGGAGGCCCAGTGCCAAACTGAAACATGTGTGTCAAGGGCAGAACTGTGGCCAGCTTTTTAAGAAAATTCAGCCAAAGTTGAATTCCATTCAAGTACAATTTTGTTTGTTTGCCAGTGGTGTCATACTGATTTTAAAATGGATTTATCTTTCCTGTAGCTTCGATCAGCAATGTTGAAACTTTCAGCACGCTTGCATATAACCCATGGGTCCTGATGTCACCTACTCATTGACTACACTAGCTTAACTTTTGCCACTGCTCATGCTAGGACTTTCTATTCTTCCAATGCCAGCTGCCAAGTGGAGCCTCTGAACCATAAGATTTCCATAAAGATGTCTTCCCTCTTTGCTTAGCAAACTATGTGTACTCTTCATTGACCCAGGTTGTTTACTTTGGTCTCAGAGATGGTTAGCGTTTTGTTTTCATTAAAAATATTCTTTTGAATTCAGTATTTTGTCTCAGTGTGATTTGGATAGAAAATGCTATCAATTATTTTTATAAAGAAAGCAGAAAAAGAAGAAACTTGACAGTTGGCCATAACTTTAATCAAAAAAATAAAGCATTCATTTACTTTAGGAAATAACAGGACTCAATATTATAAAAATGTGTTAGTTAAAGCTTCCTAATTTTAAAATGGCTTCCTTAATATTCTGATCTTTTTTTTTTTGTGGTACGCGGGCCTCTCACTGCTGTGGCCTCTCCCGTTGCGGAGCACAGGCTCCGGACGCGCAGGCTCAGCGGCCATGGCTCACGGGCCCAGCCGCTCCGTGACATGTGGGATCCTCCCGGACCGGGGCACGAACCCGTATCCCCTGCATCGGCAGGCGGACTCCCAACCACTGCGCCACCAGGGAAGCCCAATATTCTGATCTTTTTAACCTTTGTTTTAAAAGGCAAGTGATATATACATACCCCCACAAAGATTTTATAAGATGCTAATGGAGAATAGAATAATATGGTCATACTTAAAATTTATTACCTTAAATAATTAATTTAAGCTCGCTGGTATAAAAGCTTGAATTTTATTTTGTACCATTTTTGTGTGCATATCTGAGTTTTTTTTTTCTTACAACTCCTTTTACTTGTACTGATGTCAAACTGCTTTAAGTAGCAGACATAGGTAAAGTTTATAAAAATGAGATGTCAGGTTGATGGCTTTCAATCTTCAAGTTTCTATTTTAGTGGAATAAGGTGAGAAAATATGGCAGTGAGATGGCACATCTAGAGGCATCTGAACCCAATGCTCAAAAATCCCAGGGAGCACATTCTATCAACTAAAGTACAAGTAGCCCACGAGGGTGGTACATATCAATAATACCCAGCATTGTGTGAATTACTCTGTAATCACATTGTTTGCATTCTAGCATCTTAGTCTAACTTCTAGGGAATTGTTGGTTGGAGGAAAGAGGAGCAAGTTGGAAGCGTTGGGGAGAGGAAGACCATGCTCAAGGGCAAGAATGGAGCCTGGAAAAGAGAGATCTGCAGGGACTGGCATCTGTTGGAGGACACATGAAGGGTGGGGCCCTGAAAATCAGGGAGAAAGAATCCAGAATGGCTTGTCAGACAAGACCACCATAGAAATCATCTACTCTGACTCCTGAATTAATGTCTGAGCAAACATTTTCAGTCAGAAGAATGGCTTACAACATTCAGGAGATGTTAAATGGAAATGTCATTATTGCAGGTCTCTGAGTTTTTTTTTATATAAACTCATTTTATTAATTTATTTTTTACTGTGATGGGTCTTCGGCTTTCTCTAGTTGCGTGGAGCGGGGGCTACTCTTCGGTGCGGTGCGCGGGCTTCTCATTGTGGTGGCTTTTCTTGTTGTGGAGCACAGGTTCTAGGCACATGGGCTTCAGTAGCTGTGGCACGCAGACTCAGTAGTTGTGGCTCGTGGGCTCTAGAGCGCAGGCTCAGTAGTTGTGGCGCACGGGCTTAGTTGCTCCGCGGCATATGGGATCTTCCTGGACCAGGGCTCAAACCCATGTCCCCTGCATTGGCAGGTGGATTCTTAACCACTGCGCCACCAGGGAAGCCCTCTGAATATTTTTTACAGCTCATACACAGAACATACCAAGTGGGAGATTACATTAATTGTTCATCATTGCATTCATTTTAACATTCGGAACTCTGCATGTAAAACTGTCCAGATAAAATAATACTGCTTGATATTATTTTTCATCACCATCATGCATATTTACTTTCTGTTCTAGTTAAGAGATATCTGACTTAATAAAATACAGAAGTTAGTTATGAGCAGAGACAGATGTAGACATGCCAAAGTCGTCATTTATATTTTCATCAAAGCCAAAACCAAAGTAAAACAAAGAAACAAACCCAAAACTCCATATATCTGATTGCCACTTTATTTTTTTTATTTTGTATACTTAACATAGGTGTTGAATTTATCTTGACATTGACTTTATCCAATTATTTGTTTTTTGAATTTTATTTTATTTATGTTTTTATATAGCAGGTCCTTATTAGTCATCAATTTTATACACATTAGTGTATACATGTCTATCCCAATCACCCAATTCATCACACCACAACCCACACCCCCCCGCCACTTTCCCCCGTTGGTGTCCATACATTTTTTCTCTACATCTGTGTCTCAATTTCTGCCCTGCAAACCAGTTCAGCTGTACCATTTTTCTAGGTTCCACTTATATGCGTTAATATACGATATTTGTTTTTCTCTTTCTGACTTACTTCACTCTGTATGACAATCTCTAGATCCATCCACGTCTCTACAAATGACCCGATTTTGTTCCTTTTTATGGCTGTGTAATATTCCATTGTATATATGTACCACATCTTCTTTATCCACTTGTCTGTCGATGGGCATTTAGGTTGCTTCCATGACCTGGCTATTGTACATAGCGCTGCAGTGAACATTGGGGTGCTTGTGCCTTTTTGAATTATAGTTTTCTCTGGGTATATGCCCAGTAGTGGGATTGCTGGATCATATGGTAATTCTATTTTTAGTTTTTTAAGGAAGCTCCATACTGTTCTCCATAGTGGCTGTATCAATTTACATTCCCACCAACAGTGCAAGAGGGTTCCCTTTTCTCCACACCCTCTCCAGCATTTGTTGTTTGTAGATTTTCTGATGATGCCCATTCTAACTGGTGGGAGGTGATACCTCATTGTAGTTTTGATTTGCATTTCTCTAATAATTAGTGATGTTGAGCAGCTTTTCATGTGTTTCTTGGCTATCTGTATGTCTTCTTTGGAGAAATGTCTATTTAGGTCTTCTGCTCATTTTTGGATTGGGTTGTTGTTTTTTTAATATTGAGCTGCATGAGCTGTTTATCTATTTTGGAGATTAATCCTTGTCCATTGATTCATTTGCAAATATTTTCTCCCATTCTGAGGGTTGTCTTTTGGTCTTGTTTATGGTTTCCTTTGCTGTGCAAAAGCTTTGAAGTTTCATTAGGTCCCATTTGTTTATTTTTGTTTTTATTTCCATTACTCTAGGAGGTGGATCAAAAAAGATCTTGCTGTGATTTATGTCAAAGAGTGTTCTTCCTATGTTTTCCTCTAAGAGTTTTATAGTGTCTGGTCTTACATTAAGGTCTCTAATCCACTTTGAGTTTATTTTTGTGTATGGTGTTAGGGAGTGTTCTAATTTCATTCTTTTACATGCAGCTATCCAGTTTTCCCAGCACCACTTATTGAAGAGACTGTATTTTCTCCATTGTATATCCTTGCCTCCTTTGTCATAGATTAGTTGACCATAGGTGTGTGGATTTATCTTTGGGCTTTCTATCTTGTTCCATTGATCTATGTTTCTGTTTTTGTGCCAGTACCATATTGTCTTGATTACTGTAGCTTTGTAGTATAGTCTGAAGTCAGGGAGTCTGATTCCTCCAGCTCCGTGTTTTTCCCTCAAGACTGCTTTGACTATTCGAGGTCTTTTGTGTCTCCATAAAAATTTTAAGATTTTTTGTTCTAGTTCCGTAAAAAACGCCACTGGTAATTTATATAGGAATTGCATGGAATCTGCAGATTGCTTTGGGTAGTATAGTCATTTTCACAATATTGATTCTTCCAATCCAAGAACATGGTATATCTCTCCATTTGTTGGTACCGTCTTTAAATTCTTTCATCAGTGTCTTATAGTTTTCTGCATACAGGTCTTTTGTCTCCCTAGGTAGGTTTATTCCTAGGTATTTTATTCATCTTGCTGCAATGGTAAATGGGAGTGTTTCCTTAATTTCTCTTTCAGATTTTTCATCATTAGTGTATAGGAATGCCAGAGATGTCTGTGCATTAATTTTGTATCCTGAAACTTTACCAAATTCATTGATTAGCTCTAGTAGTTTTCTGGTGGCATCTTTAGGATTCTCAATGTATAGTGTCATGTCATCTGCGAACAGTGACAGTTTTACTTCTTCTTTGCCAATTTGTATTCCTTTTATTTCTTTTTCTTCTCTGATTGCTGTGGCTAGGATTTCCAAAACTATGTTGAATAATAGTGGTGAGAGAGGAAATCTTGTCTTGTTCCTGATCTTAGAGGAAGTGCTTTCAGTTTTTCACCATTGAGAATGATGTTTGCTGTGGGTTTGTTGTATATGGCCCTTATTATTTTGAGGTAGGTTCCCTCTATGCCCACTTTCTGGAGAATTTTTACCTTAAATGGGTGTTGAATTTTGTCAAAAGCTTTTTCTGTATCTATTGAGATAATCATATGGTTTTTATTCTTCAATTTGTTAATATTGTTTATCACATTGATTGATTTACCTATATTGAAGAATCCTTGCATCCCTGGGATAAATCCCACTTGATCATGGTGTATGATCCTTTTAATGTGTTGTTGGATTCTGTTTGCTAGTATGTTGTTGAGGATTTTTGCATCTATATTCATCAGTGATATTGGTCTGTAATTTTTATTTTTTTTTGGTATTGTCTTTGTCTGGTTTTGGTATCAGGGTGATGGTGGCCTCATAGAATGAGTTAGGGAGTGTTCCTTCTTCCGCAATTTTTTGGAAGAGTTTGACAAGGACGGGTGTTAGCTGTTCTCTAAATGTTTGATAGAATTCACCTGTGAAGCCATCTGGTCCTGGACTTTTGTTTGTTGGACGATTTTTTTTTTTTTTTTGCGGTACATGGGCCTCTCACTGTTGTGGCCTCTCCCATTGTGGAGCACAGGCTCCGGACGCACAGGCTTAGCGGCCATGGCTCACGGGCCCAGCCACTCCATGGCATGTGGGATCTTCCCAGACTGGGGCACGAACACGTGTCCTCTGCATCGGCAGGCAGACTCTCAACCACTGTGCCACCAGGGAAGCCCCCTGTTGGAAGATTTTTAATCACAGTTTCTATTTCATTATGTGTGATTGGTCTGTTCATATTTTCTATTTCTTCCTGGTTCATTCTTGGGAGATTATACCTTTGTAAGAATTTGACCATTTCTTCCAGGTTGTCCATTTTATTGGCATAGAGTTTCTTGTAGTGGTCTCTTAGAATGCTTTGTATTTCTGCTGTGTCTCTTGTAAACTTCTCCTTTTTCATTTCTAACTTTATTGATTTGAGTCCTCTCCCTCTTTTTCTTGATGAGTCTGGCTAATGGCTTATCAATTTTGTTTATCTTCTCAAAGAACCAGCTTTTAGTTTTATTGATCTTTGCTATTGTTTTCTTTGTTTCTATTTCATTTATTTCTGCTCTGATCTTTATGATTTCTTTCCTTCTGCTAACTTTAGGTTTTGTTTGTTCTTCTTTCTCTAGTTCCTTTAGGTGTAAGGTTAAATTGTTTATTAGAGATTTTTCTTGTTTCTTGAGGTAGGCTTGTATACCTATAAACCTCCCTCTTAGAACTGCTTTTGCTGCATCCCATAGGTTTTGGATCGTCGTGTTTTCATTGTCATTTGTCTCTAGGTTTTTTTGATTTCCTCTTTGATTTCTTCAGTGATATCTTGGTTATTTAGTACTCTTTAGCCTCCATGTGTTTGTGTTTTTTACATTTTTTCCCCTGTAATTCATTTCTAATCTCTTAGCGTTGTGGTCAGAAAAGATGCTTGATATGATTTCAATTTTCTTAAAATTACTGAGGCTTAATTTGTGACCCAGGATGTGATCTATCCTGGAGAATGTTCCATGCGCACTTGAGAAGAAAGTGTAATCTGCTGTTTTTGGATAGAATGTCCTGTAAATATCAATTAAATCTGTCTGGTCTATTGTGTCATTTAAAGCTTCTGTTTCCTTATTTATTTTCATTTTGGATGATCTGTACATTGGTGTAAGTGAGGTGTTAAAATACCCCACTATTACTGTGTTACTGTCAATTTCCCCTTTTATGGCTGTTAGTATTTGCCTTATGTATTGAGGTGCTCCTATGTCAGGTGCATATATATTTATAATTGTTATATCTTCTTCTTGTATTGATCCCTTGATCATTATGTAGTGGCCTTCCTTGTCTCTTGTAACATTCTTTATTTTAAAGTCTACTTTATCTGATATGAGTATTGCTACTCCAGCTTTCTTTTGATTTCCATTCACATGGAATATCTTTTTCTATCCCTTCACTTTCAGTCTGTATGTGTCCCTAGGTCTGAAGTGGGTCTATTGTAGACAGCATATAGATGGGTCTTGTTTTTGTATCCATTCAGCAAGCCTGTGTCTTTTGGTTGCAGCATTTAATCCATTCACGTTTAAGGTTATTATCGATATGTGTGTTCCTATGGCCATTTTCTTAATTGTTTTTGGTTTGTTTTTGTAGGTCCTTTTCTTCCCTTGTGTTTCCCACTTAGAGAAGTCCCTTTAGCATTTGTTGTAGAGCTGTTTGGTGGTGCTGAATTCTCTTAGCTTTTGCTTGTCTGTAAAGCTTTTGATTTCTCCATTGAATCTGAATGAGATCCTTGCCAGGTGGAGTAATTTTGGTTGTAGGTTCTTCCCTTCCATCATTTTAAGTATATCATGCCACTCCCTTCTGGCTTGTAGAGTTTCTGCTGAGAAATCAGCTGTTAACCTTATGGGAGTTCCCTTGTATGTTATTTGTCATTTTTCCCTTGCTGCTTTCAATAATTTTTCTTTGTCTTTAATTTTTGCCAATTTGATTACTATGTGTCTTGGTGTGTTTCTTCTTGGGTTTATCCTGTATGGGACTCTCTGCACTTCCTGGACTTGGATGGCTATTTCCTTTCCCACGTTAGGGAAGTTTTTGACTATAATCTCTTCAGGTATTTTCTTGGGTCCTTTCTCTCTCTCTTCTCCTTCTGGGACCCCTATAATGCGAATGTTGTTGCATTTAATGTTGTCCCAGAGGTCTCTTAGGCTGTCTTCATTTCTTTTCATTCTTTTTTCTTTATTCTGTTCCACAGCAGTGAATTCCACCATTCTGTCTTCCAGGTCACTTATCTGTTCTTCTGCCTCAGTTATTCTGCTATTGATTCCTTCTAGTGTAGTTTTCATTTCAATTATTGTATTGTTCATTTCTGGTTTTTTGTTCTTTAATTATTCTAGGTTTTTGTTAAACATTTCTTGCATCTTCTCGATCTTTGCCTTCATTTTTTTTCCGAGGTCCTGGATCATCTTCACTATCATTATTCTGAATTCTTTTTCTGGAAGTTTGCCTGTCTCCACTTCATTTAGTTGTTTTTCTGGGGTTTTATGTTGTTCCTTCATCTGGTACATAGCCCTCTGCCTTTTCATGTTGTCTGTCTTTCTGTGAATGTGGTTTTTGTTCCACAGGCTGCAGGATTGTATTTCTTCTTGCTCCTGCTTTCTGCCCTCTGGTGGATGAGGCTTTCTAAGAGGTTTGTTGCCACTTTATTTTTTTATAATATCCCAGAGTCCTGAAGATTTGTGTACACTTTAGGCACAAGTCTAGCATTCAAATGTGACTTAGGCCGTTACCAGTGAATCTGTACTTTTGGAGAGTGTTGCTGGAGTGTACATTTAAAATCAACACAGTGGGGGCTTCCCTCGTGGTGCAGTGGTTAAGAATCGGCCTGCCAATGTAAGGGACATGGGTTCGAGCCCTGGTCTGGGAAGATCCCACATGCTGCGGAGCAACTAAGCCCATGCGCCACAACTACTGGGCCTGTGTGCTGCAACTACTGAAGCCTGCACGCCTAGAGCTCGTGCTCAGCAACAAGGGAAGCCACCACAATGAGAAGTCCGTGCACCACAACGCAGAATAGCCCCTGCTTACTGCAACTAGAGAAAGCCCGCGCACAGCAACGAAGACCCAACGCAGCCAAAAATAAATGAATAAAATAAATTTATTAAAAAAAGTCAACACAGAGGCAATGAACATGGCCATTTTTATTAGTTGACTGACTTACCCCGCAGACACTTCCTGAACACACACTATGTGTTGCTGTGCTAGGTTATAGTAATACAATGGTAAGTAATACCCAGCCCCTGCCTTCAAAAATATTGCAGTCAGATGGGAGTGTCAGACCCGAACACTTATAAAACAATGTGGAAATATTGTGAAGGAGAGATATACAGCATCTTATGAATGATTGAGAGCTCTATTCCTAACAGTCATGTTTGGATTCTAAGGTGACCCTGATTAGCTAAATTAAGTCCACCCCCGTCAGGAACCACACTGCTTGGTAGAATGTATGTACTCATTCTCCCTTTGCCTGGTGAAGTCTATGGCTGTATTTAGAAGTACACTGTTTTAGCACATTGAGCCCTCATTTATAGCACTGACAGGGGAGATATGATAAATACAGAAGTTTTCAAAAATGAGCTAGGGAATGTCCTTTTTTCTGATAAGTTCTAACCCAAAATTATCACTAAAGGAGAATTACTATGGCCTTGGAAGGGGTTTGGTCACTAGCCAGGATTCTTATGAATAACTGAGTGAAAATTACTTGCCCCATCAAAATATTTTGCCCTCCTTTTCTGCCCTATGTGGAAGGAATTGACAGTGTTTCTGATTGTTGTTGTTGCTCCTGCTGGTGGTGATGACAGTGGTGGGGAAGATGGAAAGAGATTTCTGTTTTTATTTTCATCAACCCCAGAGGTATTCCTGAGAAGCCATAAGATAAGCAAATGTGTAGGTGTGGGTGGGTCTATGGTGGTGTCTGAGAATCCAGTTTTTTGCCTTTCTAGTGCCTCCTTAGGACCTTTTTGTTTTTAATTTAAGAGTTTTTCAACTGATCATTCCATGGAAACAGACAAGATTCCAAAATAAAAATACAAACATCGAAAAGTTACAGTGCTTACAGCCCTGCCATATAAAGGCTTTTGCCTTATATTCCTCTAATCCCTTCACAGTAATAAATGAAGGACTCTGGCCTCTCTTAATACTGTGGGTGGAGCTTCCCTCTGACCTCATTTTAGTGAGAGATTCTTTTCTCCATGAAGGTCTCTGTTTCCATCCTGAAAATGCCATCTGTGCAGAAGGATAGTGGGCCTTTGTCTCAAATGGGCACTCTGTAGTTCTAAAGACCTTGGAGTATGTGACGTTTGGTTCACCAAAGACCTCTTAGCCTGTACCAGGTGTGAGCTCTTCTGTTTTTGTTTTTCTGTGCTGCATCAGAGAGGAAAACCAGAGAAGCCATAGAAGATCCTGAGTGTGTCCCACAGTTCTAGCTAGTAGGCCTGGAATAAACTCCAGAACTGGGGATGTTTATCCTGGGCAGAAAATGGTATATTAGCAGTTTAGCTCAGCTAAGATAGGATTCTCACTGTGCCTCTCAACTCATGGCCGTGTTTCTATATTTTTACAAAATTTTGTTTAAAATAAGAGCCCATGGCACAGACCATAGCAGAATGCTGATGGTGTGGTCAAGCTAGGGTAACATAAGTGGTTAATGAGGCATCCCAAGCTAAGAAAGCCAGATAAACTAAAGGAATTTGACCGATCAAAGAAAGAACTCAAGGCAACACGAAGAGTGAGAGGTACTGAGCATCATTTGAGGGGAAAAGGCAGAGCCCTGTGTGGCATTCAGAAGGGGAACGGGGTGTGAGTCATCTTCAAGGTGAGGCTGCTGATGAAGCAGTGAGGGGTGAGTGAATAGAACACAGAACTTCAGAGGAAAAAAACTCAGGAAGCACAGAGATCTGTTGCGTATTGTAGTTTTAATATCACATCCTTAAGTCTAAATTATTTGCCTAGGAGTTGATAGCTGGAATGATTCCTCAGGTTGACTATAAACACTGTGAAGTGTAAGTTTTACTGAGAAAAGAGTGTCGAACAATGTCATTATTCTTTCCACAGCTCCAGAAAAAAAACTGTGTCCCCAGGCACAATTCTATCCCTGAATTGGCAACACAAGTGAAATGGATCATTTTCTGTAGGGTAACGTGTTCCTGAGTTCTCTGATTTGTTTTTTGAAACTTCAGTAGCCTGGGTTCAGACATAGGGCTTTGCTTTGGAAGTAAAGTAGAACACGAGGACCTTCACACAGCTTTCCAGCTCTTGGGCACACTCCGCCGCAGTAGCTGCCATTCCTGAGATTTTAGTTCTGCGGGCAGCCAGCCTCCAAATGGGGCAGATGGTAGGAACAGGGGACTGACTTCTGGAAACAGGTGGCAGGAAAGGAGGCCATTAAGGAAACGGTACTTTTCTACAAGGATTCCCAAAGTCTGGTGAACGAGTACAGTGAAGTTGAATGCCTTTCTTTCTGTACTGTGATGGATTGAATTATGTTCCCCCAAAATTCTTGTTGAAATCCTAACCTCCAGTACCTGAGAATGAAACCTTATTTAGAAATAGGGTCATGGCAGATGTAATTAGTTAAGATGAGATCATAATGGCATAGGGTGGGCCGCTAATCCAACACGACTGGCATCCTTATAAAAAGGGAAAGTTTGGCACAGACACACACAGGGAGAGCACCATGTGAAGAGGAAGGCAGAGATTGGGATGATGCTTCTACAACCAAGGAACGCCAAAGATTACCAGGAAACCACCATAAGCTGGGAAGGCGCATGGTACAGTTTTCATCTCGCAGCCCTAAGAAGGAACCAATCTGCTGACACCTTGACCTCAGACTTCTAGCCTTCAGGACTGTGAGACAATATATTTTTGCTGTTTAAGCCATTCAATTTTGGGTACTAGAAAGTGAATATATGTATTATTGTTTCTTGTCTGTCTCTTCCAATTCACCCTGCATTCCGTGAGGTCAAGGACTATGTCCTGATCATCTCCAAAACCTCATCCCATAAAATGGTGTCTAGCAGCACAATTAGGGGGGCTGAAAATATTTATTGAATAAATAAGTAAATATGCTGTTTTCTACCAGTAGACACTTGGATATCTCTCAATTAGGAAAGCATTTGTTCTGTCCTCCCAATTCTCAAACTTCTTCCAGTTTAGTGGTTTTTGACCCTGGCTTAGGTTCAGGGTGGCTTCCTTTGATTGCTGCTTCTTCTCCCCAGATCCTACCACTGCCCTTCATTCAGGCATTTCTGTATTTAAAAAGTTAAATATAACAATTTTCATAGTATCTGCATACAGTGAAAATTTTATACCACTGTTCTAGGAAAGCCTTCATTTACAATAAAATTTGTATAGATTGTATCAAACATAACAATTTTCATAGTATCTACAGGCAAGTGAAAACTTTATATCACTTCTAGGAGTGCCTTCCTTTACAATAAAATTTGTACATTCAGTTAAGCTTTTTTCTTGAGGGGGGGAAAAAGCAATTTTTTATTGATGAACAAATAAAGTCAAAGATTCATTTCAGGGGCTTCCCTGGTGGCGCAGTTATTAAGACTCCACCTGCCAATGCAGGGGACACGGGTTTACGCCCTGATCTGGGAAGATCCCACATGCCACGGAGCAACTAAGCCCGTGCACCACAACTACTGAGCCTGCGCGCCTAGAGCCCGTGCTCCGCAACAAGAGAAGCCACAGCAATGAGAAGCCTGTGCACCACCACGAAAAGTAGCCCCTGCTCTCCGCAACTAGATAAAGCCTGCACGCAGCAACAAAGACCCAACACAGCCAAAAATAAATAAATAAAAATTTTTAAAAGATTCATTTCAATATAAAGATGCCTACACATTGTAGAGATGTGTCATGAGTAAATAACCTATGTGGACAATTTATTTAAATGGAGCAAAGTGATAACTTACCTATAACATTGCCATCGATGCAAATATCTATCATCTAGATTGTGGGAACTAACTATACAAAATTCTAGTGATACTGTGAGTGAACGGAGATATTTTCAAACTAGAAGTGAAAATGTGGGGCCTTAAATGTAAACTGGAAAACTTCCTCCCCTCCGAGTGCAAGCAACGAAAACATGCCAACTGGCTGTATGTGGAAACCCCATCATTTGTTTACTTACCATTTAGCCTTTGTTCCAAGTGGCTGAAAAGCAGAGGGGAAAGAGCCTGAAGTGAAGACTCTGAAGGGGACAAGACGATTCAGAAGGACACAAGGAAGGGGAGAAGAATTCTGAATCAGAGGTGGAAGGGATATCTTCTGTAGTACTCGTTCTCGGAACCCCTGAGTTACAAGTCTTTTCTCAAAACTTGGAAATCACTGAAGTATCCTTACACCGTGATAACTTGGAAACACTTCTAGCTTAACATCTTTCATGTGTTTTGGTTCCTGTGGTTCTTTGTGTTTGGTTGGTTCTGTTTCTTCTAAAAGAGGGAAATGAAGAACAAACACTTTCATTAAATTCATGGTCTGGTTAAACAGATGATGGACAGCATGGTTTTACAGAAAACTTCCCTCGGAAAATTTATGTGCTTGAATTATTGTTGTTTTAACTGGAGTTACATGTTTTGCATAAATGTGTCGACTTGTCAGAATGGCTGCACAAAAGCTTTCATGCTGAATTACATCTCTCAATTGACAGTTAAGTAGAAAGTATTTTCAGAGTACAGGGAAGATCATATCCTATGTGGTCAGAGGTGACTCCATGGCAGCTTTCTCCTACTGTGTTTACTGTGTGAGATTATTGTAAAATGAGCTGTAGGCTCGAGAGTCAAACCTAGTTTAGGAACCTTCCAGATTTACTCTACTGAAAATGGAAGGTAAGAGTTTTCTGTGAGATTTCCTACCTGCTACATAACATTTAAGAAAAATTTACTCAATTTAGGACAGTTATCTCGAGAAACCTAAAACCAAGTGAAAAGGCTTGAAAGGGAAGACATCTTCTGACCCTGATGGTCATTCGTGGTGTCTACATGATAGCGCAACAAACGAAATAGAACTCCTTGCTTTTCCTTTTCCCTGATGTAACCTCTATTTCTAGGAATACAAAACAAAAGGGCAGTTTGCAGCTCAGGGAATTCTTACTTAACTTCAGCTGGATGGGACCCAGAACCTGGCTCTGGTGTATAAAATTACACTTTTAACTGTACGTGAGGATATTAACACTTGCCTTTGCCAGTTTCAAACAGACACATATATGTGGTATACACGCAGGTATTTAACTTTCTGAGATATTTACTGTTAGAAATGCCTTTTAAACCCCTGGACTATTAGGTGTATTAGTGTGGAATGCCATGATTCCATACACTTGACCATACCTCCTTACTGTATCCCATTTATTTATAAATTTATTCACTCACTCGTTTATTTTATTTTGTTTATTTATTTATTTATTTTCTAAGCACAACAGATATACTGAGAAGTGCACAGATCTTACATGAGTAGCTCAAAAAAACGTTCACAAAGGGAACATATCTGTGTAACCACCACCCAGATCAAGATATCAAACACCAGCACCCCGGAAGCCACCCTTGGCCCCTCCCTGTCATCACCCCCTCAAAGGTAACCACTCTTATGGCCTCTATCACTATAGACTAGTGCTGCCTGTTCTTGGTTTCTATAAAAATGGAATCATGCATTTGTGCCGGGTTTTTTGGTCCAGCTTCTTTTGCTCAGTATTGTGTCTGTGTGGTTCATCCATGTGTTTGCATGTAGCAGTGATTTCTCCTTTTTCATTGCTGTGTAGGATTCTACTTTGTGTATTTTAAAATTTACTTTCCTTTCTATTGCTGATGCACTTTTGGGTCAGTTTCAGTTTTAAGCTATTAAGAGTAATGCATCTATGAACATGCTGGTGTACGTGTTTGTTGCACGTGTATGTCTGCCTAGGAGTAGAATTGCTAGGTTAATATAGACTACACCTATGTTTAGTTTAGTAGATACTACCAAATGGTTTTCCAGAGTGGCTTTAAAATTTTACATTCCTGCCAGCAATGTTTAAAAGTTCCAGTTATTCTATATCTTCACCAACAATTTATGGTGCCAATTTTTTAAAATTTATTTTATTTTATTATTTTAATTTAGCTATCTGGGGGTTATACATTAATACTTCATTGTGTTTTAATTTATATTTCTCTAATCACTAATAATGTTAAAATTTTTTATTTGCTTATTGGCTATTTGAATAGCCTCTTTTATGCAGTGCCTGTTAAAGTCCTTTGCCATTTAAAAGAATTTGGGTAGTCTTTCTTTTCTGATTTGTAGGAGGCTTTGAAAATACATATATTAATATATATACATATATATTAATATATGGATAGATGTATATATGTATATGTATATTAATATATACATATATATAGGAGTCCTATTTCAGAAGTGTATATATATATATATATATTACAAATATATTTTCTTTCAAGATATTTTGTCTTCACTCTTCATGGTGCCTTTAGATCAATTGAAGTTCTTACTTTCAATGAAGCTCAATTTCAATGAAGCTCATTACTGTACACTCTTTCTTTTGCCCTTTTAAGAAATGGTTATATAACCCAAGATCATGAAGATATTCCCCTGTGCTATATTTCCAGAAGGTTTGTCATTTCACCTTTCACATTTATCATCCATCTGGTAGTGATTTTTGTGTCTGGTGGGAAGTAGGAGTCAAAGATCATTTTCTCTCATATGAATATCTGTTCTTTTGCCCAAAGAATGGCAGTGGCAGCTTTGTTATAGATCAGGTGACTGTTTATGTGTCTGTCTGTGTCTGGATTCTCTTCTGTTCCATTGGTCTATCTATTCTTGCACCAATGCCCCACACTTATAATTAGTAACTATAAATTAAATCTTGATAGCTGGTAGTGTAAGTTCTCCAACTTTACTCTTCAAGGTTGTTTTTATTACTCTTGGCCTTTTGCATTTCCATTTAAGTTTAGAATCAGCTTGCCTTTTTTTTTTTTTTTTTTTTTTT